>NC_086449.1:469390332-469729707 GCF_028390025.1 Pseudophryne corroboree
GCTTGTCTCTGTGCCGTTTGGAGTATTATAAGCAGGATGCTTTGTGGCATTTGTGTAGTAATGGCTTTCTTCTGGCGACTCGACCATGCAGCCCATTTTTCTTCAAATGCCTCCTTATTGTGCATCTTGAAACAACCACACCACTTTTTTTCAGATCGTCCTGTATTTCAGCTGAAGTTATTTGTGGATTTTTCTTTGCATCCTGAACAATTTTCCTGGCAGTTGTGGCTGAAATTTTTGTTGGTCTACCTGACCGTGATTTGGCTTCCACAGAATCCCTCATTTTCCACTTCTTAATTAGAGTTTGAACACTGCTGATTGGCATTCTCAATTACTTGGATATCTTTTTATATCTCTTTCCTGTTTTATACAGTTCAATTACCTTTTCCCGCAGATCCTTTGACATTTCTTTTGCTTTCCCCATGACTCTGAATCCAGACACGTCAGTGCAGCACAGGATGAAAGATGCAAGGGTCATTTAGGAGTCCAGAAACTCACTGACCTTTTATACACACACACTGATTACAAGCAAACAGATCACAGGTGAGGATGGTTACCTTTAGTAGCCATTCAAACCCGTTTGTGTCAACTTGTGTGCATGTTATCAGACCAAATTCTCCAGGGTATGTAAACTTTTGATCAGGGCCATTTGGGTAGTTTCTGTTGTCATTATGATTTAAAAAGAGTAAACACAGTTGTTTGACAATAAATGGCTTCACCCAACCACTAACCATGAGTGAAAGAAAAGTTTGTGAGTTATCATTCATATTCTCTGACAAATGGACAGAAAATCACAAATTCTGCTAGGGTATGTAAACTTATGAGCACAACTGTATAAAATGTATAGCCATATTTATGTTATAATACGTATGTATGTATAATAATTAGTTTTTATTAGTCTTATATATTAATGTTATCGTGTGTATGTGTATATACAGCAGTACTCATATGCAGGGACGTAGCCAGAACATTGTTGGCCCCATATCAACATTTTGAAAGGGACCCTGTTCCAATGCTCTAGAGTCACCTCTCCGCAGCAGTTGGTCATTTTATTCCCTATAGTTACATAGTAGTGCCTTAGTTAATTTTATGCCCCATAGTTTGTTAGTGCCTTAGTTTATATTATGTCTAATTGTAGGGCTGCCAATACACATTATGCCACATAGTACCCCCAATTCATATTATGACATACAGTGTCCTCAGTTCATATTATGCCACATTATAGCGCCCCATTACCTTTATAACATCCACTAGACGCTATGATTTTAATTTTAAATCTTAGGGCCCCCCTGTCTTAAGTACCCCAGGCCCACCGAAGTCTTAATCCAGCTCTGTGAGCTTGTGTAAAGCTGTCTCTATAGTACGTATGGTCTGAAGGCTCCCTCAGGCAGTGACGCTCAGTGCACCAAATAGCCCCCCTGTGCACGCTTTGGACCAAGGTCGTGAAAGGTCGTGGCCTTGTGTTACACCCCCGTTTTCATCACTCTGGGTGTGTGCCTAGCACTCCTGGAGATGCTGGGTTGCCCCGAGAGAGTCTCAGTGCAATGCCGGCTCCTTCTCAGCTAGGTGCTGCACGATAATGTCTCAATGCAGCATCTGGCTTCTGGTCACTGAGGAGGACCTGGCAGTTTGGTGTCACTGTCATCCCCTCGAGACCCCCTAGTGATGCCATTGCTCTCAGGGGCACGTCCTTCTAGGATGGAAGACAGAGCTGAAGATGCACATACAAGTGCACAAGTGTCAAAACATGATGGTTCCTAGTCCCGGACAGATAGATAGCGCAGAGCGCTCTCTCCCAACACCGTTGACCTGTATCCAGATACACTTGTCATCAGGTATACCTCTTGCAGGTTCTGGAGGGCTGGTGTAGTGATGCACAGTGATGATGATAAATAATAGTAGTCGCTAACCACTACTGATTGCGGATTGACCCTCTAGCTGATGTACAGTAGCAGCAACACTAATGATTACATTTTTGCTACATGAATTCGTGGCTGTCTGGTTGCATTATTTCATTCATATTTCCATTTGGAATGTGACAGGAAAAAAATTAAGTTTTGTATTTATTTTAATTGAATTTGTATCTTGGTTTTTTTTTTGTTAAGACTGAAGACACTATTCTAATTATGTAAATGAGACATCATTATATAAATGGTGACAAATGCAGTATTTCCAGGGGAGGGGGGTGTTTCCAAATTCCAACCCCAATCTCCCTCTCTGGAGCAAGTGCAAGAGTCTGGGGGAGCGGTAAAAGACTCTAGTACCAGCCCTGGAACATGTATTTGCACATTAGTCTTTTTAAACACTAGATAGTGTATGGAATACATTACTAATAATTAACACTATAGATGGGATATAGTAGAGACTGTATCAAACATGTTTAACTAATATAAATAACATAAGTGGTCAGTAAAAGGATACACATACCATAATAAATAAACAAACAAACAAATAAATAAATAAATAATAGAACCAGTAGAAACAGAACTGCACTTTCTGAACACTCACATTCTCCCACCTCAAGAGAAAGCTCCTGTGTCTTCTTCCTGATAGCTACACTCTGGTCCAGTGCACTGATTGAGCGCACAGATCCACACACACAGCAGACTTGTTAGAAGAAGCTGCTACCACTGGGCATGTGCAGCAGCTCTGCTCTGCCCCTTAAGCTGCATGTTGTGGCGACAGCTTTATCAATTGTTTTATATGTTTTTGTTGTTATCATTTGAGCTGCTGGCAAATAGGAGGGGGGCTTCCGGGCAACCATAACACCCCCCCCGCCCCCTGCACCTTACGTTTGCCTATGATAAGTATATTGTGTATAAATAAAATCCTGCTAAGCCATAGCTATTGCTATCTCTGTACTATTGTGGTGTGTAGGTAAACACTATTGTTACTCCTTAATAAAGCCTGGCTCATATGCTAGAGTTGCAAATTAAGATGCTTCAACCGAACACATGCATGTAAATGTACTTATTCATGTGCGTATCATTCCTGCTTCCATTAAAGTTTGAAATAAGCCTTATTATATAAGTTACTATTTCCTAAATCATCCTTATATCTTAGTAGTTGAATGGCTACCCTGGGCCAGTGTGGGTAGTCCTTGTGTTTCAGTAGAAAGCTGTAGCATTTACTGTGACATTTTTAGTCTGTCATCTAGTTTATCTTTTTTGCTCTCTGTGTGCTGCCCTCAAGTCACCCTCACTACTCTTTTGTGTCTTATCTCTTTGTATGTGTTGTTTCCCTTGTTAGCTTCCTTTGACTAATACTTGTTCTCTCCTTATCTCTACTGTTGTTTTAGTAATATAACTCATTCTTGTGTCATGGGGGCTTACTTGGTTATATTATTGGAATGATCTTCTTTATTGCAGTATTGTATAATGCAACTTTATATTAAAAAATAAACATCTAGCATTGTACTGTTCAGGTGGTTGGTTGTCTGAAGGATGACCAGGTAACAGTCTCCATAGACAGCGTAGACAGCTCTGGAAAATGGTAGCAAATATTTTTAATTTTTTTTTTTTGTATTTTTTTGTATTTTTACATAATATTTGAATAATGCTTAACTGAAGTGGTAAAAATTATACTTAGGTGGCATTAACTACAAGATAACATGACTTTACGGCCAAATAAGTAAGCCATCGAGGCACACAGAGATTTTCACTTTGTAAAATTTGCCTATTTCTCCACCATTCGCATACATACACTAAATTAATAAAACATTCCACTTATATGAACTAGCGCTGGGAAATCCTAACCCTCAGCACATTCACCTGCAACTGGAGATGATCATGGTGAGAACATTGCTTCAAACTCCTGCAACCTCTTTCTTTAGGACATTGGTTCCCAAACTATGTGCCTAGGCACTCTGGGGTGCTGCGAGGCTCTTGTGGGGGTGCCCTGGGTTGGGGGTCCAGGACCAACTCAAATTATTTATGGTCAGAGGGATAGTGCTTTTGTCTGCCAATCATAAAACATATGGACAATCACAGAAGCACATCTGTACACCACCACATAACTGACCCCAAAGTAGGCACAGTTTACTTAATTTAATATTATTTTCCAAATGTACAAATAATCCTAATTTATGTTAAGGGTGCCGTGAAAAAAATGCTGATACTCTAGGACGTCGAGATTCAAGAAAGTTAGGGAACCACTGCTCTAGCCCCATTTTTTTTATTTAAAATGTTCCGTTTTATTTCCTGAAATTAATTACAGTATACTGTATGTGTTTTACAATAATCATGAGACTAGGGAGGCATCGGGACTATAATAACTGTCACTTTTACTTGTGTAAAAAAACAAAAAATATGAAGGTTGAGTTTTTAAGTCATACCTCCCAACATGACCTATTCCAGGAGGGACAAAATGCTCTGTTCATGGACTTCCTTTTAAATTTTTCATTGCCATCACCTGTGCTGAAACTCCTTTCTTATCAATTAACTAGTTCAACACAGGTGATGGCAATAATAAATTAAGAGGGAAGTCCAGAAACAGAGCGCTTTGTCCCTCCTGGAATTGGTCATATTGGGAGATATGCTTTCACTCTCGGTCAGGACTACTGATGCCATGGCCGAAGCTACCATTTTGTCAAACCTCTGGAACTCTCCAAGGCCACGGCACTGCACTCTCACCTGTCACTGTGGCAGTGGTGACCACCCCTTCCCTCTTTTCCAGTCTTCACCTTTCTTCCAGATGCCAATATGACACTCACATAAGAAGCTCTGCCCCCTAGACAACACAAAGAGCTGCATGCCTGCTGCTGCTGAATGGAGCCTGGTAATGGCACTTGTGTTTGTGTGTGTTTTGTGTGTGTGTTGTTGAGTGCTGTCAGAATGTGTGTATGTGTGTGTTTGTGTGTGTTAATGAGTGCTGGCAGGGTATGTGTGTGTGTCATATTAGTTGGGACATTTCTATATAGTATATTATGAATTCGGAACACCGCTGTCCACCCCCCTGAATCTTATTCCAGTAATCTCTTTTTGGTTGTGGTTGGTTGGATAGCTAGACATACTCATGCTGAAGTTGCATCTATTTCTTTATTAAATCCCTAATTGATTAAGCCATTCTCGTCTCTACAATGCCATGTTCACATGGCATACAGCTAGCCTCAATATGCCATACACAGCGAGATGCATGGAAAACACTGTAACATAGCATTTTGTATGCAGATACATCTGCAGTCGCACACAGAATGTAGGCATGCCACATATGATTTTAATCAGCAGAGTCTGCTTGTGTGTCTTATTTGCATAGCAATGCAAATAAGATGCATTTACGGGGGGGAAAATGCACAAAAGATGTGCGGCAAAAACACACACACACACTCCTAGGAACAACTAGAAGGGCTGTTTAAGGTGACTGCAGCAACAATGAGAGAGGACACTTCTGTAATTTTTTGTGTGTTTAAAACAGGCTGGCAAATTTGCCAAATTTTTAAGGTTTGTTGACATTTCTAGTTTCTGCTGTTGTCTTTATTTGTAAATACATTTGTTTTATTTTAATAATGAATACACAAATTAAACCTTCATATGGTTCCAGGGTGGAAGAAGCTGTTCGTCTCATCTACTTCCCAGTATTCCATCCAGTGATGGTTGCTGTCTGTTGCTTCCTCATCATTGTGGGCATGCTGGGCTACTGTGGAACAGTGAAGAGCAACCTGCTACTCCTCGCATGGGTAAGTTTGATTTGGTTTCTTCACTAGTTTTTCTCACCTGTTGTGTTATAGCTCAGGCCCTGAACCAATAACAAAGTCATTGTATCTGTATGATGCTTTTCTCCTGCATTGTAATGGCCCCTGAAATATCTTTCTGCAAATGATTTTTACATTTATAATTTTTAAAGTAAATTTTCTGGAAGTAAACCATTATACACTATATTTTTTAAACTGTTGTTTATAGATATATAGTTGAATTATAAATGTTATTTCACATATCTCTGACTAGATTAGATTTCCAGGAGATTCATATTACTACTCAGTGCAGATAGAAGACCTTGCTTATTTTTACTCCCATGTTTGATGTTAAATAATATATCAATATTTTTTTGATGGTTTCATTTCCATATACAGAAAATATTAAAGAAAAAATAAACAAAAGTACTTGTACAGGTGATTGTGTGTAGTCTGTTGTATATATAAGAATAAAAACAACCACTCAGAAATGAAAAAGGTTTAAGTTCAGATTTCCAGCCCATAATGCATTTCTGAATGCCTGATTAGCCACTGCCCAGTGATAATGTCGGTATTATCTTAGACCGCAAAGCTATACCCCTTTGTACACTATTACCATTGAGCCGCTATGGCCGCTAGACCACGTGCACGTTCTACGCACTTTGTACGCTATTTGCGTACAGAGTCCTGCACGTGGTACGCACTTGGCGTATGCACGCTGCGCTGAGTGTACGGAATACACACAGCGAGCGCACACACAATTGATAACCTTTAAACCTTGTTATGTTACAATGTAATGATATGCTTATACTTTAAACCTTTGGCAGTGTTAGGGTCTCCTGCCCTGTGCTGCCACGTCGTCATGGCAACCGGGAGACAAGTGCTAGCGGAGTAACCTGAGCGCAGCTGATACTCCGGTACGGGTCTTTTGCTGTGCAGTGGTTACAGGCTCTGTGCACGGCAGGGGATCCGGTGCTGGTTTTTGTGCTCACAGTCTGTGAGGTCTGAGTGGGGCGTGGACAGCACCTGCTTTATAAGGCCTCTTCTCAGGTTAAGCAGATGCTGCTGAATCTTTGTTGGTTAGTCAGTTCCTGAAAGTTAGCCAGTACTGTGTAGCTTTGTATTTGTTGTTGCTTACTGCAAATAGGCCTGGGGATTTGGTACTACACTCTGCCAATCCAGACCTAGCAGTAAGACTGGAGTCAGTCGTTTAGCTTGCTGGGGTTCTTTTACTACTCTGTGAACTTAGCAAGTTTGCGGCTGTATTCTAAGACTTGCCTGCCTAAATCCTGTCTCACTGTGCAAGGTGTCAGGTGTCAGTTTAGTGGCAGTAAGCTGAACCTGTGCACTGCAAGTGAGAATTAGGATTGTGGAGACTCTCCTTGTGTCTATCATTCCATCTCTGACCAAGGAGTTTACTGCCACACCCGTTGGTAACCCTTTAGGGTTTTGCTGTTGCCCTTAGCAACAGCATTTCGGGTTCTCTACGTACTAAAACACAACATCTTGCTTTTCCCATCTGAGCATTACTAATACTAGGGAGACACCCAGTTCCTTAGCCTCTGGGCTTCTCTGTTCACTTTGTGTGTATTTTGTTACCCTATCACCTTCTGTGTACGTAATGTCATATTCCCCAGTCTGTCTGTGAGTTCATTTGTTTTGCATACCTATCCATTCTGACACCAGTACATTCCTGCAGGCACTGGTGTGCATAACAGTTCAAACACCAGTACATTCCTGCAGGCACTGGAGTGCATAACAGTTCTGACACCAGTACATTCCTGCAGGCACTGGTGTGCATAACATATTCAGCAGCCTAATACTCCTGTTGAAATTTTGTGGGAATATGGAGCATACCCCTCAAAATAAGTTGCAACAGGTGGTCGATCAGGTGCAAGTCCTGACTCGACAATTTAATGATTTGTCCATTAAAATGCACACCTCCCAGGCCGCTGGCGGAGCTCCCGCAGCAGCAGCACCTTCAGGGGTTAAGGAGCCGAAAGTAAATCTTCCGGATCGTTTTTCTGGAGATCGCTCGCAGTTCTTTTGTTTCAAGGAGAGCTGCAAGCTATACTTCCGGCTTAGGCCTCAGTCTTCTGGGTCGGAGATTCAGCGGGTGGGCATAGTGATTTCCTTGCTACAAGGAGACCCACAGGTCTGGGCATATGGGTTGCAGCCTGACTGTCCGTCGCTTAAAAGTGTTGATGCTTTTTTTACGGCACTGGGCATGTTGTATGATGACCCTGACAAGACGGCCTCAGCCGAGGCTCAGATTTCGATCCTTAAGCAAGGGCGAAGGCCAGTTGAGGTTTACTGTACGGAGTTTCGGAGGTTGGCCCATGATACCCAGTGGAATGACCCAGCCCTGAGACACCAGTACCGAAGAGGTCTTTCTAACCAGATAAAGGACCAACTGGTACAATATCCCTTGCCTGATAGCTTGGATCAGCTCATGCAGTTATCCATCCGGGTGGATAGACGGCTGAGAGAGCGTAGGCTTGAAAGGGAGACTGAGGTTTCCTTCTTTCCCAAGGGAACCTCAGACTCTGAGGAATTTTCCGAGGAGCCTATGCAGATTGGGGCTACCCGCCTCTCCTCGCGTGAGAAGACGCGGAGGAGACAGCAGGGGTTGTGTTTGTACTGTGGGAATAAAGGTCATGTGGCAGTATCATGCCCAGAAAAGCCGGAAAACTTCAGGGCCTGAGGGTGATGGGAAATATCCTGTCAGGCCAGAAGTCAGAATTTCCCAAGAAGACTTTTATCATTCCGGTGACCTTGAAGATCCTCGGTCAAACTGTCAAGACTGAGGCCTTTGTGGACAGTGGGGCCGACGGGGTTTTTATGGACCGCCAATTCGCCCTGAAACACTCTGTTCCCTTAGTACCCGTGGCATCGGAAATTGAGATTTGTGGGTTAAACGGGGAACCATTATCCCAAGGTAAAATTACCTCTTGCACTAGCCAGATTTCTTTGTTTATTGGAGCCACACACTCTGAAAAATTGTCCTTTTATGTGACTGTCTGTACTTTTGCCCCATTGGTGTTGGGGTTACCCTGGTTAAGGGCCCACAATCCTCAATTTGACTGGGTCTCTGGGGAGATTCTTAGTTGGGGTACTGATTGTTTCAGGAGTTGCTCGAGCCTTCCAGTCAGGCTCTCGCAGCTAAGTTTGCCAGGATTGCCAGGGTGTTATGCAGATTTTGCGGACGTGTTCTCCAAAAAAGTTGCAGAGGTACTACCTCCCCATCGCCCCTATGACTGTGCCATTGATTTGTTGCCAAATGCTAAGCTTCCCAAGAGCAGGTTGTACTCCCTGTCACGTCCTGAGACTCAGGCTATGGCAGAGTACATTCAGGAGAACTTGGCTAAGGGATTTATCAGACCTTCACAGTCTCCAGTTGGGTCGGGGTTCTTCTTCGTGGGTAAAAAGGACGGTTCGTTGCGACCCTGCATCGACTTCAGGGAATTGAACCGTATCACGATTAAAAACTCATACCCACTGCCTCTCATTTCGGTCTTGTTTGACCAGCTTCGTACTGCCACCATTTTTTCTAAGATTGACCTACGCGGTGCGTAATAAGAGAGGGGGATGAATGGAAGACTGCCTTTAATACCCACTCAGGGCATTATGAATATTTGGTGATGCCTTTTGGGCTCTGTAATGCCCCGGCAGTCTTCCAGGATTTCATGAATGATGTGCTCAGGGAATATTTGGATAGATTCTTAGTTGTATACTTAGATGACATCCTAATCTTCTCCCATTCCCTGGAGGAACATCGGAAGCATGTACGCTTAGTCCTCCAGAAACTCAGAGACCACCGGCTTGGGGCGAAGCTGGAGAAGTGCGAATTTGAAGTTCAGCAAATCGCATTTCTAGGATATATTATCTCCCCAGAAGGTTTCCAAATGGAGGGTTCCAAGGTACAGGCAGTCCTGGATTGGGTGCAGCCCACTAGTTTGAAGGCGCTTCAGCGTTTCCTGGGCTTTGCGAATTTTTATAGACGATTTATCGCTGGATTTTCGTCTATAGTGGCGCCCTTGGTGGTACTCACTAAGAAAGGGGCGGATGTTGCTCACTGGTCTTGTGAGGCTAAAGCGGCTTTTGCCCGTCTCAAAAGGGCATTTGTATCGGCCAAGGTGCTGCGACACCCAGATCCAGAGTGTCCTTTTGTGGTGGAGGTGGATGCCTCTGAGATGGGTATTGGGGCAGTGCTTTCTCAGATGGGAGTGTCTGATAATCGCCTTCATCCCTGTGCTTACTTTTCCCGTAAATTTTCGCCTGCCGAGATGAATTATGACGTGGGTAACCGGGAATTGTTGGCTATTAAGGATGCACTCGAGGAGTGGAGACACTGGCTTGAGGGGGCTAAGTTTGTGGTCTCAATTCTCATTGACCATAAGAATCTGGCATATTTAGAGTCAGCGAAGCGTCTCAATGCCAGGCAGGCACGATGGGCTTTGTTTTTTGCTCGCTTTAATTTTTTGATAACATATCGCCCTGGGTCAAAAAACATCAAGGCTGATGCGCTCTCGCTGAGTTTTGCTCCAATCCAGGAGACCACCGAGGAGCCGTTGCCCATTGTGTCCCCATCATGTATTAAAGTGGGCATTACCCAGGACCTCTTATCATTAGTCCTTAGAGCACAGGAGCAGGCTCCTCCAGACCTTCCGGTAGGTCTTTTGTTTGTGCCTCCTAGGTTAAGACAGCGAGTGTTCCTGGAATTCCATGCCAAGAAGTCGGCATGTCACCCGGGTATTGCCAGAACTCGGGAGTTGCTATCTAGGGCGGTGTGGTGGCCCTCGTGGCTAAGGATGTGGATCAGTGGGTTCGGGCATGTGACATCTGTGCCCGAAATAAGACTCCTAGAGGGGTTCCTGTTGGCCCATTACATCCACTCTCTATCCCATCTAAGCCATGGACCCACATTTCAATGGATTTTGTGGTGGACTTGCCCAAATCCTCGGGGATGACAGCCATCTGGGTTGTCGTTGACAGGTTTTCGAAGATGGCGCACTTCGTTCCACTGGTTGGGCTGCCATCGGCCAGACGCCTGTCTGAATTATTTATGCTGCATGTTGTGCGTCTCCACGGGTTGCCACTTGATGTGGTCTCTGACCGCGGATCCCAGTTTGTGGCCAAATTCTGGAGGGCATTTTGTTCCGATCTCCAGATTTCTGTCAGCTTGTCGTCAGGCTACCATCCGCAGTCTAATGGGCAGACTGAAAGGGTGAACCAGTCCTTGGAGCAGTTCCTCAGGTGTTATGTCTCCAAGTGTCAGACTGACTGGGTTGCTCATCTGTCCATGGCGGAGTTTGCCTATAACAACGCGGCTCACTCTGCTACAGGGATCTCTCCCTTCCTTTGTGTGTATGGGCATCATCCTAAGGCCAATTCTTTTGACCCCCTGGACTCCACGCCTGGTGGTTCCTCTGTGGTTTCGGTCCTTAGAGGTATTTGGCGGAAAGTGAAGAAAGCCCTTGTGTCTGTGTCATTAGTGACCAAAAGGGTTTTTGATAAGCGGAAAAGACCCTGCAGCTTTAAATTAGGAGACTTCGTCTGGTTGTCTACCAAGAATTTGAAGTTGAGACAGCCATCTCATAAGTTAGGCCCCCGGTTCATCGGCCCTTATAAAATCACCAGGGTTATCAATCCGGTGGCATTTCAGTTAGATCTGCCCCATTCTTTGGGTATCAATAAAACATTTCATTGTTCCCTTTTAAAACGGGCGATTAGTAATCCTTCTTCCAATGGAAGACCTTCCCCTCTTCTGATACGTGGCCAGAGGGAGTTTGTTGTTGAAAGGATTCTTGACTCCAAGATGGTTCGGGGTCGGCTGTCATTTTTGGTGCACTGGAAGGGGTATGGCCCGGAGGAGCGGTCGTGGGTGCGCAGTTGTGATCTTCATGCCCCCAGACTGATACGCTCTTTCTTCTCGCAGTTCCCCGATAAACCCGGTGGTAGGGGTTCTTTGACCCCTCGTCAGAGGGGGGGTACTGTTAGGGTCTCCTGCCCTGTGCTGCCACGTCGTCATGGCAACCGGGAGACAAGTGCTAGCGGAGTAACCTGAGCGCAGCTGATACTCCGGTTCGGGTCTTTTGCTGTGCAGTGGTTACAGGCTCTGTGCACGGCAGGGGATCCGGTGCTGGTTTTTGTGCTCACAGTCTGTGAGGTCTGAGTGGGGCGTGGACAGCACCTGCTTTATAAGGCCTCTTCTCAGGTTAAGCAGATGCTGCTGAATCTTTGTTGGTTAGTCAGTTCCTGAAAGTTAGCCAGTACTGTGTAGCTTTGTATTTGTTGTTGCTTACTGCAAATAGGCCTGGGGATTTGGTACTACACTCTGCCAATCCAGACCTAGCAGTAAGACTGGAGTCAGTCGTTTAGCTTGCTGGGGTTCTTTTACTACTCTGTGAACTTAGCAAGTTTGCGGCTGTATTCTAAGACTTGCCTGCCTAAATCCTGTCTCACTGTGCAAGGTGTCAGGTGTCAGTTTAGTGGCAGTAAGCTGAACCTGTGCACTGCAAGTGAGAATTAGGATTGTGGAGACTCTCCTTGTGTCTATCATTCCATCTCTGACCAAGGAGTTTACTGCCACACCCGTTGGTAACCCTTTAGGGTTTTGCTGTTGCCCTTAGCAACAGCATTTCGGGTTCTCTACGTATTAAAACACAACATCTTGCTTTTCCCATCTGAGCATTACTAATACTAGGGAGACACCCAGTTCCTTAGCCTCTGGGCTTCTCTGTTCACTTTGTGTGTATTTTGTTACCCTATCACCTTCTGTGTACGTAATGTCATATTCCCCAGTCTGTCTGTGAGTTCATTTGTTTTGCATACCTATCCGTTCTGACACCAGTACATTCCTGCAGGCACTGGTGTGCATAACAGTTCAAACACCAGTACATTCCTGCAGACACTGGAGTGCATAACAGTTCTGACACCAGTACATTCCTGCAGGCACTGGTGTGCATAACAGGCAGCAAAGTACTGCAACGATGTTATACCTTTAAACCTTAAGTAGCGCTGGCGATACAAAGTATCTGCAGTGCGTACACCTTAACAATGCTTATACACCTTAAACAGGTTAATCTACTTTAAAGCCCAGGCATGAAAGTGAAAACACAACACCGTTTGTAGTTAAAACCACAGGGTTCTAAAGCCTCCGTGGATTGATTCCAAAAAAGGTAAAACAGTACAGTTTATACACTACAGGCTAACAAGTAAATCTAAACAGAAATAGTGTCAACAGAGAATGTACGTATGTGAGAATATTCTCAAGCACAACCCGAACTCGGTCCTCCGCAGGTCATACAGATAGCGTTTAGAGTCTTCTGACTACACACTACAATGGTCACTGTAATCTCATTGTTCATTGGACACAGAGATATATCTCCACATTACAGCAAAGGTCATAGGTGGATTTGAAAAGGTGCGCGATGTCATTCCCAACTGCTCTTGTGGGTGGTATCCTCTGGATTCCCGCCGCATATGTAATTTACAGTAAATACAGTTAATGTTCATAATCTACTTTTGTACATAACTATACGCAGGAACAAGCGATCTTTCTCTAACTAACACCGGAATGTTACCCTCAAAATACCCTACAGCTGGATACTAGACATCACCTTACAACCTTAATCAGACCCTTCCTATCATGCAAAGGTGAATCTCTCTGTCCAGGAACTGTTTAAACTAATAATACTCGCTAACATGGTCTAGGGGAACTATATCTAAAATATACGCTATATGGGTTAAATATGCAATGTTCTAATAACACGCTACACACTCACAAACTCCGCCATAAATACCCATATCATGCGCATGATCGCCGGAGCGATCTTACGCAACTTGCGGATATGTGCACGCACGGCGGACTGAGTGCACTAGCAGCGGGCATGTGCATGGGGTTAGTACAAGGCATATGCATTATGATATTTTTCAACTTTGACAGTCCACCCTTTGGCAGTCAACAATAACTGCCACTATCTGAACATTAAACAGAAAAATATACAATATAATACCTATAAATGATTGGGTGGTAGGAGGAGAGGAGTAGGCGGGAAATGTATGGCCTAGTGGGATAGTAAAAGCATGTATGTATGTATGAACTTCATGTCTGAGGGGCATGTATCATCGTGCCGTACATGTTCTAGATAAGCTTCGAGGTATTGCGAAGTATACATTAAATCCTTCTTATCCCGTATTAAGGGTCTGTAAGTGGGCCAACAAACACTACCGAGCTCTTTTCGGCTTCTTGTTCCAACAAATGGGGTGCACATTTAGTTGATGATGCATGGAGGGGGAAAAACATGTGAATGCTAATATATGTATCTGTATCACCTGTCGACTATGTGTGTCACTACCTGAAGGTTGTAAAGATGAAGATAAGAAACATATCACAAATACATTCTCATAATAATGTGTGCAATCATCCTTGGGTGTTGATTGAAATCTTGTCCGGATGGGTGTATCCTTGCTGTGGGTGGTAATCAAAGTCTTTCAAGTGTCCATAAAAAGTCTCTAAACTTCTTTAAAGTGTCTATCAAAGTCTTTAGAATGTCCATCAAAGTCTGTAGAAATGTCCATCAAAGTCTTCTTCCGAATAGATGTATTTTTGCTTGGGAGAAAAACAAAGGAGAAACGGGTGAAAGAAACGGACCGTGGAATCACGTCTTATCACAACATTGTCTCAATTGATGGGTCATAGATTAAATCAGTTTGTGTAACAATGCCCCGCTCCTCAAACTCATCACTTTGGTTCTGCGCTTGCACTGCATTAAAAATCGAACACATCTAAATATCAAACCAATCATTACGACGGCTCCCAGGATACAAAGGAGAAACTTTCCTACATTCACGATAACATTTTGAGCCCATTCTCCTAAACCTGAGAACCAATTGCGTGGGTTCAACCATGAGACCCAGCCGGTCAGTTCATTACTCACAGCAGTCAGGGTAAGGTTGTGTCTCCTTCGGAACTCCCATTTCAATTGCAAGATATCGTCCATCTTTTGATCTATGACCTCGGTTGGGTCATCAGTGCTGTTTGTAATGTACGTGCAGCACTTTACACCATACTGGGTTGCTAGGGTGACACAGTACCCGCCTGTCACCGCTGTGATGTAATTGAGAACCATCCTGTGCTGGATCAGTTCCGTTTTGTAAGCTTGCAATTCCCTCCCAGTATACCTGAAGGTGTCATCATACATTTCGGTGATATTATCTATCAGGTTCGCTAGCGCATGAATATACCTAAAATGTATAATTCCTCTGGCTGTATGGGTGATATCTAACGCGAGTAGGAATTGAATCCCGGTGGATTCGTGGATCAAATCAGAGGCTGCATGCTCTGTCCTATCTATAAGGTGTCTCAACGATGTGTTCATAATGAGTGTGAGTGTAAGGAGCTTGAGCATTGCGGTGAACGTCTTTCATCTTATTATGGGTTATGGTCATTACTTCTGGCAACACTCTTCCAATGTAACACAATCCCTCTGAGTTTGGGGCAAGCCACTTATACGCCTTCCTCCCGCATATGAAATATGCATCATCGGGGAGAACATATCGGACAGAATATGACATTACCATATTGCAAACCTTCCAAGTGAAAAATCCTACCCCTAACTCTCTCATCTGTTCAGTACACGTATCAGGCTGTATGATATGCGCACAGTACCCTGGAGATACTTCTCCAACCCGCATGGTCCTACTTCCTAGAGTATACCTGTACCGAAAATACCTCCCACCGTCGGCTATTTGGCGTACAAGTTCGGAGTCTATGGGCATTCTATCGGCTCTGTGTGAAAATGCCATGGTTTGGATATTCCATGTCACTTCCCAATTTCCCGGCTTTCGGGGATTGGAAATGTTGAAACATACTAAGGATCTATCCACATGATATTGGTGGAGCTTCAAACTAGGGGGCCTAGAAATATTAAATTTCTTGTCCACCGGTCTCCCACCCCTTAATTCAAGTACCTCATCTATTGTTAAGGGATACGGTACTAGTCCTGACTTGCTCTGACCTTGAGGTACTTGTGAGCACACCCAGCATTCTGTTTGGTTTAAAACCTTACCCACTAATGAGTGATAGTCACTCAATGGATGACGGTCCATGTTGATAATATTAAGGCTGGACTGACATCTCTGGATGCACCCGTCCTCAACTATGTTTTCACAGTTTCTACAAATACAATTTTCCTCAGCCAATAATCCTTCACACTGCCTCCTAGTTTCGTGACTACCAGATCGTTTTCTGATACTCGCCTTTGCTCGATGGATGTGTAGCTCTTGAAATTCTACAAATCCGTCCTTGCCATCAGAACCCATTCCAGATCCTTTCTCGACCTCTCTGGTACTCTCACCGAAACAGACTGCTCTGGTCAACAACAGGGTCAACAGGAAAACCCTGAATGCAGTCTCTTGGGGTAAGTCCATCTTGTTAAGGGAAGAGGAAAAGAATGAGAAGGGGGGCGGAAAGGAGGGTGATGGGAGGTGGAGAAAATAATAAAAGGGAAAAAGAAAAACTGGTGTGACAACCGCCTCTAGTCTTGTTGTTCTCCGTGCTCAGGTGCCGTCTCAACAGTGCTGCCTCTCAACCTTCCTGGAACAGACACTCCAGTGATACGATGTTCTCTCCGAGTCAGCGACCTTTCTGTAGGGAACATAAATCTTGTATTACCATGTGTTTAACTGTTATGTGAAGTACACCATCCGTGGGAAAATGAAAAAGAGAGAGAGAGAATAATAAAAAGAAAATTTTCCAGATTTGCGTTCACCATCAGGCTGTCACACCATCATGTCTATCGGTATCTCTGCACAGTCTTCCTCCACCAGTATTTCCACTCTCCACCCTCTGTGCATGGCCAGGCACAATGATGCTGGTGAGATATACTGGGGTTGGGCAGACCTCTGAAAAGACCGAGTAGACATGTGACGTTTGAGCTGTAGTTCTGTCGGTGAACGTCAGAGATGAAAAAGGAAACTTTAAAGATAAATCACAGAGTTTACCTGGCCGCCCCTGTATCTACAAGGAATGATCTACCAACTACATCAACTGTGACCTCAGGTTTACTACCTAGGCTAGCAATCAATTTCACTGGCTGCAGACTACAGGTGCAGGCTAAAATTTTCCCTATGTGATCCCTGATTCCAATTACGTGCGTCATACAGTGTGTCATGTTCTGGTCTAGGGGGTCAATATACCTTATGTGGGTCTTTAAAATTACAGTTCCGTGCGTAATGTCCTTCCCTCTGACATTTATAACATTTTCCCACATACGACTTACCATCTGGGGTTTAGGCTGATGTGGCTTCGTTGTCAGGGCTTTTATACTTACTGTCATCAGCTTATCCCCCTGTGACTCCCTGTGCCTAATGATGTTCTGATCATGCTCAATAGCGGACTCTCTTAATGCAGCCACCGAGATACCTCTCCAACTTGGTTGAGTGGTTTGTACCCTTGTTCTCAACGTTTCCTTTAAGCCGTCCATTAATACGGACACCGCTACCTCCCTATGATGCACATTTTCCTTAATGTCCGCGACCCCAGTGTATCTAGCCATTTCCTGCAGTGCTCGATGGAAATAGTCAGAAGCCGTTTCACCTTCTTTTTGTCTAATGGAGAAGATTTTATTCCACTTGACAACAGTTGGGAAATATACTCCTAACTGCAGATTGATCTGTTTTACGTTCTCCTGATTGTATTCATCAGTGAGAGGTACCTCTGCATCTAATTTACAGTCAGCAATGAATTTCACAGGGTCAATATTAGAGGTCAAACATGCCCGTAGCACTGTCCGCCAATCTTTGTTATTGGGTTCGGTGGCGTTACCTAGTTCTCTAATAAACCTCTGACATGCGGCTAGATCTTTCCTGGGATCGGGAAATTCAGACATAATTGTCC
The DNA here is from genome assembly GCF_028390025.1 of Pseudophryne corroboree. Lineage (NCBI taxonomy): Eukaryota > Metazoa > Chordata > Amphibia > Anura > Myobatrachidae > Pseudophryne > Pseudophryne corroboree. The sequence continues at coordinate 469,407,903 of NC_086449.1, forward strand.
TCAATTCTGTCCGGGACCAAGGGCAATGCATAGCAATGTTCCTGACGGGAGTGATTCCCAGAGCGTCAGTCTTCCCATTGGGGACTGCGATCACCCTGACAGGATTCAGTTCAATTACATCATTTTGGGTTGCTTCTGCAATGTGAGGTGCAATTGTCTCTGCATAATGTACTGTACCGTACTTACCTGTGGACACGACCTCACCTGTCCCTCCGCTAGGGGCCTTTGCTACTGCTCTTACTGTTGGGCCGTGCCCACTTGGGTGTCTTGTATGGTGGCTGCTAGAGAGAGTGCCGATATCGTGGTGGGCTCATCTTCTTGGTCGCAGTCCTGAGGGAAGTTTAAGATGGGATCCAACTTGCACGGGTTAGTATTAATACATTTATTAAGTTCACTCTTATCATATATTAGTATGTCATTCTCTGTAGCCACTTTCTCTCCTGTAATGTACGGTGGTGGTGGTGCAGTTGCTATCAGTTTCCTGCTAGGGTTGGAACCAGCCGCTTGAGCTAATCCCCTTTGCATATCACCCTCCTGTTGCCATAAATGTAAACAATCATAATGTCTAATCCTTTGTTTTCTGGATTTTATTAGACATATCCTTCTCCTTAAATTTTGCAACACCTCTGGACTAAAACTGCCTACCCTAGGGAACGGTTCCCTATCTTCCACAGTCATACGTTCCTATTCATTGCATAAGACCTCTGCGTGTGATCCATATTTCTCACACATTATGTACCTCGCCGACCCTTTGGGCCGCGGAATATCAACCTGAACCCTGGTTGATCGTCCCTTACTTGAGCAACTGGCCCCCATTCTTTGCAGGTATTACCTTCTCAGCTAATTCCTACAAAAACCAAATTACTCAGTGGTAAGGCGACGGTGAAAGTTCTCAGAGCGCTCTCACCGACTCACGCCCACGTTGGCCAATACACCTACACACTGTCCTCAGCGCTGGTCGTACCCAACCTAGGGCCCTACGTAACCTCTATTTACTGAGAGTGTGTGGGGGTGACTTACCCTTCCCAGTAAATATCAGTCGTTGGAGATTTCCTGAGTGACCAGCGAAACTCCCTTAAAATAAAAAAACCTGTTACACAAATCACGTTGCGTGTACAATTAGCGTCTATGATCCCGCGATTTTACGCAAATGATGTAATGGGTATCAAGTTGAACTAACTATTGCACACACTAACGCGCGGTACAATCGCACGGCATATAGGTAACTGTTACCTATCCGCTATACGACCAATGGAATCGTTTTTCAGGCTGCGAAACCTCAGCTGGAGCTTTTCCAGAACAGGCCTATATGGGTACTACGCAAACCCCCGGGGCTGCGCTCTCACCGCTGACCTTTTTCAGGCCACGGTATTTAGAGCTTCGCTTGACTTAGTCAGCGGATTTCTGACTTCGCTGACCTCTTGGTCTGCTGTTATACTAATTGCTCCTTTATACCTGAATCAATGTTAACGTGAGAAAGCCACTCCCACGCCACCAAGTGTCCACTCACCTGATGTGGTCTCCTACGGGATCCCGAATTCTGGGTTCACAAAACCTTTATTTGCACACTCACGCTCGTTCACTCATATACACTTTGGTTTTTCTGTACAGAAAATTAACTTTCATTCAGATAAAACAGCCTAGTCCCAGAGGTGACACAGTAAGAGAAGGTTCTTTTAAACTAAATATTGGAAACTGAACAAATTTGTGCTATTATCGCGTGGCTACCGTATTGCCTAAACTGAAACAATGCTATTGTGTGATTTGTATTTAGTGGGCGTACCTGTACGCACGTTGCGTAAACACGCCACGTGTGTACGCCTTTACGTTGCGTACGCAGTCTCGAACGCTGTCCGAGACACGTGTACAAAGGCCGTACGTCCGCAGTACTACAAATCCCACACTTCTATAAATGTAAGCGATATTTAATTATAATCACTTACTTAACACACACACAGTTTCTACTGTATAAACCTTTACAACTAGGCCAGGCTGCGTGTGCGTCTTACACTTACTCCCTTAAATATTAACTCTATATGTTAACTAAATAGCAACAAATTTTCCAGTACAGATCAAAATAAACCTAGTAATCAGTGATTATGGCAACGGTGTGAGCAGATATGCAAAGTACAAAATACAGATGTATGCGTGTGTTGCGTGCGCATTTGGCGCCAAAACAGAAATTTACAGATTTTAAAAAGAAAAATAGCTTTTGCGTTCTTACCTTACGGATCCCTCCAGCATCCCTTCAAACCATGCAGGGCAGACGCTTATCTAATCAGCACTTATTATATCCCCTGACCAAGAGAAGGCTACAGGGGATACTCCGCCCTTTGCTGATAGATAAAGTCTGCGAAAACTCTGCTAGGCTGCGGGTATGAGAAGGAACTGGACGAGCTCCCAATTGATAATGTCGGTATTGTCTTAGACCGCAAAGCTATACCCCTTTGCATACTATTACCGTTGAGCCGCTATGGCCGCTAGACCATGTGCACGTGCTACGCACTTTGTACGCTATTTGCGTACAGAGTCCTGCACGTGGTACGCACTTGGCGTACGCACGCTGCACTGAGTGTATGGAATACACACAGCGAGCGCACACACAATTGATAACCTTTAAACCTTGTTATATTACAATGTAATGATATGCTTATACTTTAAACCTTTGGCAGCAAAGTACTGCAACGATGTTATACCTTTAAACCTTAAGTAGCGCTGGCGATACAAAGTATCTGCAGTGCGTACACCTTAACAATGCTTATACACCTTAAACAGGTTAATCTACTTTAAAGCCCAGGCAGGAAAGTGAAAACACAACACCGTTTGTAGTCAAAACCACAGGGTTCTAATGCCTCCGTGGATTGATTCCAAAAAAGGTAAAACAGTACAGTTTATACACTACAGGCTAACAAGTTAATCTAAACAGAAATAGTGTCAACAGAGAATGTACGTACGTGAGAATATTCGCAAGCGCAACCCGAACTCGGTCCTCCGCAGGTCATACAGATAGCGTTTAGAGTCTTCTGACCGGCCAGGCAACAATGGTCCTTTTATACACAACATGCATACATACTACAATGGTCACTGTAATCTCATTGTTCATTGGACACAGAGATATGTCTCCACATTACAGCAAAGGTCATAGGTGGATTTGAAAAGGTGGGCGATGTCATTCCCAACTGCTCTTGTGGGTGGTATCCTCTGGATTCCCGCCGCATATGTAATTTACAGTAAATACAGTTAATGTTCATAATCTACTTTTGTACATAACTATACGCAGGAACAAGCGATCTTTCTCTAACTAACACCGGAATGTTACCCTCAAAATACCCTACAGCTGGATACTAGACATCACCTTCCAACCTTTATCAGACCCTTCCTATCATGCAAAGGCGAAACTCTCTGTCGAGGAACTGTTTAAACTAATAATACTCGCTAACATGGTCTAGGGGAACTATAGCTAAAATATACGCTATATGGGTTAAATATGCAATGTTCTAATAACACGCTACACGCTCACAAACTCCGCCGTAAATACCCATATCATGCGCATGATCGCCGGAGCGATCTTACGCAACTTGCGGATATGTGCACCCATGTGTCTCAATTGCTACTCCGCTCCGTGCGCACACACTGTGGGATGCATGCACTGTGCAACTATTTAGTGACCTAGATGCATGCACAGTTGGAAAATCAACTGACCATTTGCGCGAATATGGACATTGCATGCGACTCAAAATCAGGCCCAATGTGTTTGTGTGCTATGTATAGGGTAGCTCAGGTTGAATATAGCAATAGAAAATGAGTCACAGCAGATACAATTAATTGTCAAGTGTAGTGTTATAAATAGAGATGTGCACTTGAAATTTTTCGGGTTTTGTGTTTTGGTTTTGGGTTCGGTTCCGCGGCCGTGTTTTGGGTTCGACCGCGTTTTGGCAAAACCTCACCGAATTTTTTTTGTCGGATTCGGGTGTGTTTTGGATTCGGGTGTTTTTTTCAAAAAACACTAAAAAACAGCTTAAATCATAGAATTTGGGGGTCATTTTGATCCCAAAGTATTATTAACCTCAAAAACCATAATTTCCACTCATTTTCAGTCTATTCTGAATACCTCACACCTCACAATATTATTTTTAGTCCTAAAATCTGCACCGAGGTCGCTGGATGACTAAGCTAAGCGACCCTAGTGGCCGACACAAACACCTGGCCCATCTAGGAGTGGCACTGCAGTGTCACGCAGGATGGCCCTTCCAAAAACACTCCCCAAACAGCACATGACGCAAAGAAAAAAAGAGGCGCAATGAGGTAGCTGTGTGAGTAAGATAAGCGACCCTAGTGGCCGACACAAACACCTGGCCCATCTAGGAGTGGCACTGCAGTGTCACGCAGGATGGCCCTTCCAAAAAACACTCCCCAAACAGCACATGACGCAAAGAAAAAAAGAGGCGCAATGAGGTAGCTGTGTGAGTAAGCTAAGCGACCCTAGTGGCCGACACAAACACCTGGCCCATCTAGGAGTGGCACTGCAGTGTCACGCAGGATGGCCCTTCCAAAAAACACTCCCCAAACAGCACATGACGCAAAGAAAAATTAAAGAAAAAAGAGGTGCAAGATGGAATTGTCCTTGGGCCCTCCCACCCACCCTTATGTTGTATAAACAGGACATGCACACTTTAACCAACCCATCATTTCAGTGACAGGGTCTGCCACACGACTGTGACTGAAATGATGGGTTGGTTTGGACCCCCACCAAAAAAGAAGCAATTAATCTCTCCTTGCACAAACTGGCTCTACAGAGGCAAGATGTCCACCTCATCATCATCCTCCGATATATCACCGTGTACATCCCCCTCCTCACAGATTATCAATTCGTCCCCACTGGAATCCACCATCTCAGCTCCCTGTGTACTTTGTGGAGGCAATTGCTGCTGGTCAATGTCTCCACGGAGGAATTGATTATAATTCATTTTAATGAACATCATCTTCTCCACATTTTCTGGAAGTAACCTCGTACGTCGATTGCTGACAAGGTGAGCGGCGGCACTAAACACTCTTTCGGAGTACACACTTGTGGGAGGGCAACTTAGGTAGAATAAAGCCAGTTTGTGCAAGGGCCTCCAAATTGCCTCTTTTTCCTGCCAGTATAAGTACGGACTGTCTGACGTGCCTACTTGGATGTGGTCACTCATATAATCCTCCACCATTCTTTCAATGGGGAGAGAATCATATGCAGTGCCAGTAGACGACATGTCCGTATCCGTAATCGTTGTCAGGTCCTTCAGTCCGGACCAGATGTCAGCATCAGCAGTCGCTCCAGACTGCCCTGCATCACCGCCAGCGGGTGGGCTCGGAATTCTGAGCCTTTTCCTCGCACCCCCAGTTGCGGGAGAATGTGAAGGAGGAGATGTTGACAGGTCGCGTTCCGCTTGACTTGACAATTTTCTCACCAGCAGGTCTTTGAACCCCAGCAGATTTGTGTGTGCCGGAAAGAGAGATCCAAGGTAGGTTTTAAATCTAGGATCGAGCACGGTGGCCAAAATGTAGTGCTCTGATTTCAACAGATTGACCACCCGTGAATCCTTGTTAAGCGAATTAAGGGCTCCATCCACAAGTCCCACATGCCTAGCGGAATCGCTCCGTGTTAGCTCCTCCTTCAATGTCTCCAGCTTCTTCTGCAAAAGCCTGATGAGGGGAATGACCTGACTCAGGCTGGCAGTGTCTGAACTGACTTCACGTGTGGCAAGTTCAAAGGGCAGCAGAACCTTGCACAACGTTGAAATCATTCTCCACTGCGCTTGAGACAGGTGCATTCCACCTCCTATATCGTGCTGAATTGTATAGGCTTGAATGGCCTTTTGCTGCTCCTCCAACCTCTGAAGCATATATAGGGTTGAATTCCACCTCGTTACCACTTCTTGCTTCAGATGATGGCAGGGCAGGTTCAGGCGTTTTTGGTGTTGCTCCAGTCTTCTGTACGTGGTGCCTGTACGCCGAAAGTGTCCCGCAATTCTTCTGGCCACCGACAGCATCTCTTGCACGCCCCTGTCGTTTTTTTAAAAATTCTGCACCACCAAATTCAAGGTATGTGCAAAACATGGGACGTGCTGGAATTTGCCCATATTTAATGCACACACAATATTGCTGGCGGTGTCCGATGCCACAAATCCACAGGAGAGTCCAATTGGGGTAAGCCATTCCGCGATGATCTTCCTCAGTTGCCGTAAGAGGTTTTCAGCTGTGTGCGTATTCTGGAAACCGGTGATACAAAGCGTAGCCTGCCTAGGAAAGAGTTGGCGTTTGCGAGATGCTGCTACTGGTGCCGCCGCTGCTTTTCTTGCGGCGGGAGTCCATACATCTACCCAGTGGGCTGTCACAGTCATATAGTCCTGACCCTGCCCTGCTCCACTTGTCCACATGTCCGTGGTTAAGTGGACATTGGGTACAACTGCATTTTTTAGGACACTGGTGAGTCTTTTTCTGACGTCCGTGTACATTCTCGGTATCGCCTGCCTAGAGAAGTGGAACCTAGATGGTATTTGGTAACGGGGGCACACTACCTCAAGAAATTGTCTAGTTCCCTGTGAACTAACGGCGGATACCGGACGCACGTCTAACACCAACATAGTTGTCAAGGCCTCAGTTATCCGCTTTGCAACAGGATGACTGCTGTGATATTTCATCTTCCTCGCAAAGGACTGTTGGACAGTCAATTGCTTGGTGGAAGTAGTAAAAGTGGGCTTACGACTTCCCCTCTGGGATGACCATCGACTCCCAGCAGCAACAACAGCAGCGCCAGCAGCAGTAGGCGTTACACGCAAGGATGCATCGGAGGAATCCCAGGCAGGAGAGGACTCGTCAGAATTGCCAGTGACATGGCCTGCAGGACTATTGGCATTCCTTGGGAAGGAGGAAATTGACACTGAGGGAGTTGGTGGGGTGGTTTGCGTGAGCTTGGTTACAAGAGGAAGGGATTTACTGGTCAGTGGACTGCTTCCGCTGTCGCCCAAAGTTTTTGAACTTGTCACTGACTTATGATGAATGCGCTGCAGGTGACGTATAAGGGAGGATGTTCCGAGGTGGTTAACGTCCTTACCCCTACTTATTACAGCTTGACAAAGGCAACACACGGCTTGACAAATGTTGTCCGCATTTCTGTTGAAATACTTCCACACCGAAGAGCTGATTTTTTGGGTATTTTCACCAGGCATGTCAATGGCCATATTCCTCCCACGGACAACAGGTGTCTCCCCGGGTGCCTGACTTAAACAAACCACCTCACCATCAGAATCCTCCTGGTCAATTTCCTCCCCAGCGCCAGCAACACCCATATCCTCCTCATCCTGGTGTACTTCAACACTGACATCTTCAATCTGACTATCAGGAACTGGACTGCGGGTGCTCCTTCCAGCACTTGCAGGGGGCGTGCAAATGGTGGAAGGCGCATGCTCTTCACGTCCAGTGTTGGGAAGGTCAGGCATCGCAAACGACACAATTGGACTCTTTTTGTGGATTTGGCATTTCGAAGAACGCACAGTTCTTTGCTGTGCTTTTGCCAGCTTGAGTCGTTTCATTTTTCTAGCGAGAGGCTGAGTGCTTCCATCCTCATGTGAAGCTGAACCACTAGCCATGAACATAGGCCAGGGCCTCAGCCATTCCTTGCCACTCCGTGTGGTAAATGGCATATTGGCAAGTTTACGCTTCTCCTCCGACAATTTTATTTTAGATTTTGGAGTCCTTTTTTTACTGATATTTGGTGTTTTGGATTTTACATGCTCTGTACTAAGACATTGGGCATCGGCCTTGGCAGACGACGTTGATGGCATTTCATCGTCTCGGCCATGACTAGTGGCAGCAGCTTCAGCACGAGGTGGAAGTGGATCTTGATCTTTCCCTATTTTTGGAACCTCAACATTTTTGTTCTCCATATTTTAATAGGCACAACTAAAAGGCACCTCAGGTAAACAATGGAGATGGATGGATACTAGTATACTTATGGATGGACGAGCGACTGCCGACACAGAGGTAGCTACAGCCGTGGACTACCGTACTGTGTCTGCTGCTAATATAGACTGGATGATAATGAGATGAAATTAATATATATATATATATATATATAATATCACTAGTACTGCAGCCGGACAGGTATATATATTTATTATGTAATGACTGATGACGGACCTGCTGGACACTGTCAGCTCAGCACCGCAGACTGCTACAGTAAGCTACTATAGTAGTATGTATCAAGAAGAAAGAAAAAAGAAAAAAACCACAGGTAGGTGGTATACAATTATGGATGGACGAGCGACTGCCGACACAGAGGTAGCTACAGCCGTGGACTACCGTACTGTGTCTGCTGCTAATATAGACTGGATGATAATGAGATGAAATTAATATATATATATATATAATATCACTAGTACTGCAGCCGGACAGGTATATATATTTATTATGTAATGACTGATGACGGACCTGCTGGACACTGTCAGCTCAGCACCGCAGACTGCTACAGTAAGCTACTATAGTAGTATGTATCAAGAAGAAAGAAAAAAAAAAAAAACACGGGTAGGTGGTATACAATTATGGATGGACGAGCGACTGCCGACACAGAGGTAGCTACAGCCGTGGACTACCGTACTGTGTCTGCTGCTAATATAGACTGGATGATAATGAGATGAAATTAATATATATATATATAATATCACTAGTACTGCAGCCGGACAGGTATATATATTTATTATGTAATGACTGATGACGGACCTGCTGGACACTGTCAGCTCAGCACCGCAGACTGCTACAGTAAGCTACTATAGTATGTATCAAGAAGAAAGAAGAAAAAAAAAAACACGGGTAGGTGGTATATTACAATTATATATATATACAATTATATATATATATATATTAAACTGGTGGTGATTAATTAAACTGGTGGTCAGGTCACTGGTCACACTATCAGCAACTTGCAAGTAGTACTCCTAAGCAGACATTCACAATATACTGGTGGTCAGTGTGGTCACAATGGCAGTGTGGCACTCTGGCAGCAAAAGTGTGCACTGTACGTTAAAATATGTACTCCTGCTCTCAGACTCTAACTGCTCCCCACTGTCTCCCCCACAAGTCAGATATACACAGTCACACTATCACTTCAGCAAGTAGTAGTACTCCTAATGCTCCCCAAAATTACTAAATACTGTGTCTCTCTCTACTCTAGTCTCTTCTCTATAAACGGAGAGGACGCCAGCCACGTCCTCTCCCTATCAATCTCAATGCACGTGTGAAAATGGCGGCGACGCGTGGCTCCTTATATAGAATCCGAGTCTCGCGAGAATCCGACAGCGGGATGATGACGTTCGGGCGCGCTCGGGTTAACCGAGCAAGGCGGGAGGATCCGAGTCGCTCGGACCCGTGAGAAAAAAGCTGAAGTTCGGGCGGGTTCGGATTCCGAGGAACCGAACCCGCTCATCTCTAGTTATAAATACATTGATAACACTAAGGGATAATTCAATTATCCACAGTATATTATCCCAGGGTTATTCAATTACAGTGTAGGCAGCCCACAGGTTGCAGTTAACAAGGATTTCTTTTCGAGCCTCAGCAGGCTTGCAAAGAAATCTTCATTAAATAGCCTGTTTGCGGGTAGCGCAATCAAATCAGGGAAGCTGCATTAAGACACCTTCTAGGGCTACACAGCCCCAAGCCTAGAATTATATTATGGGCAGCAATTTAGCACAGTGTGGGCTTCCTGCTGGAGGATCACAGTCCCACAGTGAAAGGAGTTTCTTTCCCCTGAGACTGCCAGCCCAGTATGAGATGAGCAGGAAAGGCCGGTACAGAGCCAACCCTGTCTCTTTGAGCTGGCCCTAAGCATAGGCATCCTAGGAAAATGCCTAAGGGCATGCCAAGCCTAGGGCTAGTGGAGGTTTGGGGAACTTGGATGGAGGCTCTGGCTACTACGATCAGAGCTCCGCTGTGGGTGAGTGCTAATGGTTGTTGTTGGTTGCTGCTGTGATCTGTGCTGCTGCATGAGGAGTGCAGTTCTTGGAAAGGGGTGCTGGGTCAGAGGCAGAACTAGTGGCTTTGCAGCCAGTGCAGTCAGTGTAGCCAGTGCAGGGCCTGCCGCAATGAAGGGGCCCGCAGCTGGCAGCAGTATGACACTAAGATTGGTGGTGGGAATATCTGTTAGGGGGCACTAACAAAACTCTTGCCTAGGGCATCAAATTGGTTAGGGCCAGCTCTGTTGTCTCTTGCTGTCTGCCTGATCATGCTCACTAAGGGGCAGAGCCGAGAGTAGGGAGTGAGACCAAGTGCCAGCTGGGAGCTGAGCCAAGTGACAGGAGCCAGACCGGGCTCACTGAGGCTGGTAGCATAGTGGTGGATATTTACTCAGAGGGGAGGACCCCAAGGTAAAATCTGCCAGGTAGTAAGTTTTGAGGGTATTACCACAGAGATCCTACATGGAAGACTTGCCATCCAAAACAAACCTTTAATCTCTTACGTGAGGAGATTAAACCCATAAAACCCATTAGTAATAACCATTCTGCCTTTTATTTTAATTAAATTTGTTTTGAATTGTCCAACAGAAAAAAACACAAATTTAATAAAACATTGAACACAGATCACCTTGTTAAACAGTATTTTCCTTATTTTCTACGATACCACTCTGCCTAAATTTTGGAGCACAAGAGCACCAGATACTGTAACTTGTACAAAGAACTTGAACGAGGGAATATAGAAAGCAAAGGTAGACCAAGCGGCAAATATCCTCTAAGAGGTCCAGAGCCTCTTATTACAACAATTATAGGAAAACAGTGATCACTAACGGTAAATCTTTTACAAAATGAAATATGAAATGAAAAAAACATTAACCCCAGTCTGTGTCCTTGTGATAGGGAATAATGGGGCAGATGTATTAAGCCTGGAGAAGTGATAAAACAGTGATAAAGCAATGATAGGTGCAAGGTGATAACGCACTAGGGGTGGCACTCGATATACCAGCTGTCTGGATCCTGGCGCTCAGTATACCGACGCCGGAATCCTGACCGTCGGTATACCGACAACTATTATCCCTCTTGGGGTGTCCATGACACCCCTGGAGGGAGAATAAATAGCGTGGCACGTGTAGCTTGGCGTGTAGCTTCCTGCCTTCATTTATTTTATACCATATTTATACTCTTGTTTTTTATATTAAATTTCATTTTATCACTTCATCATTTTATCATATTTGATATCCATTATCCTTATTGGAGATTTGATATTTAAAAGGATCCAGCGCCCACAAGGGAGAGGTTACATCCTATTGCACTGTTAATTACCCAGGCTTGTTGGGAGGGGCACGGGTCTGCACTCCCCCCTCACCCTCCTCCTTACCTGTCGTCCAGCTGGTAGCGGCAGCCTCTCTCCCCAGCCCACCATACTGCTGTGTGCTGTCTGCGGTGGATCCAGGTAGGCTGTTGCCACTGAGTGCAGCATTCTATTCCACGTGCAGGGACGGTTAACGATTGCACAGTACTTTGAAAAGTATTGCCTTTTTACATTTCCTGCTTAAAGATGACTTTAGTGTCAACTAAGGACCTTTTCTTACCTGGTTATGTGCTGGATATATGTGAACAACATGGTTTTAAACCATACAGTTGTGCTCATAAGTTTACATACCCTAGCAGAATTTGTGATTTTCTGGCCATTTGTCAGAAAATATGAATGATAACTCACAAACTTTTCTTTCACTCATGGTTAGTGGTTGGGTGAAGCCATTTATTGTCAAACAACTGTGTTTACTCTTTTTAAATCATAATGACAACAGAAACTACCCAAATGACCCTGATCAAAAGTTTACACACCCCAGTTCTTAATACCGTGTATTGCCCCCTTTAACATCAATGACAGCTTGACCCGGACCAACTTGTTTACTGTGCTCACAGAGGGGGTCATTCCGAGTTGATCGCTAGCTGCATTTGTTCGCAGCGCAGCGATCAGGCTAAAAAACGGCAGTTCTGTGCATGCGTATGCGGCGCAATGTGCACGCGTGACGTACGGGCACAACGAACTATGTAGTTTCACACAGGGTCTAGCGATGCATTTCAGTCGCACTGCTTGCCGCAGAGTGATTGACATGAAGTGGGCGTTTCTGGGTGGCAACTGACCATTTTCATGGAGTGTGTGGGAAAACGCAGGCATGCCAGGAAAAACGCAAGTGTGGCTGGGCGAACACTGGGCGGGTTTGTGACGTCAAATCCGGAACTGAATAGTCTGAAGTGATCGCAAGCGCTGAGTAGGTTTTGAGCTACTCTGAAACTACACAAAAATATTTTGTAGCCGCTCTGTGATACAACCATTCGCACTTCTGCTAAGCTAAAATACACTCTCAGTGGGCGGCGGCATAGCATTTGCACGGCTGCTAAAAATTGCTAGCGAGCGATCAACTGGGAATGACCCCCAGAGTCTCTGCCTAAACTGTAGCCACAGCTGCACTCTGCTGCACCTTCAGATTGAGATCAGTTTTCACAATCCTATAAGTTCCTGCTTGCACTGCAGTCTCTTCCACAGTCTGATGCAGTATCAGTCTGTTTTCACAGTTTGCAGGATCTCTTCTTAAGGGCCCTACACACTGGCAGATAACATGCACGATATGAACGTTCTCCTTCATTAATCAACGAGAACTCGTTCATATCGTGCAGTGTGTAGGTATCAACGATTAACAATGCGCGGCCCAGTGCTCGTTAAACGTTGGTGCCCCGTTGCTTATACATGCAGGCCATTATGGATGAGATTGTCCATATTAGCATGCATTGCTATGGACCCGGGTGACGAGGGGAGTGAAGAAACTTCACTCCCCCCTGCCGCCGGGTCGCCCGTTGGCCGTATCCGCCGTCGGGCAGCTCGGCGGCGGATCTGCCAGTGTGTATAGGGCCCATTGCACTGCAGATGCCGCAGCCCTCCACACATTTATGCTTGTGTCCAACATTTATTGTGGCTAGAATACTAGTACGGATAATGGACTGACCTGCTGGTACTACTTCAAGGACTATAGAATCTTTTTTTTAATGTGAATCTTAATCAGTTTAAAAATTTTTTTTTTTTTTTCATAATAGGCAGAAATGAAAGTCCAGATCTAGCCTTTCAGTTCCACTGTGCACATGTGACTAAGCTAGCCTGGTCATGTACTGTTTGTTCATAGCCCCTCAGATGGGCCCAGAGAAACGGGAAGCTAATGTTTACCTCTCTGAGGCACCTTTGTGAGATTTTAATAATAAATTACTGCTATACTGTAAATTAGTGATATTCAACATATGTCTCTCCAGCTGTTGTGGAACTAAACATCCCAGCACGCCCTGTCACACTTTTAGCATGCCCTAATAGCAAAACTGTGGCAGATCATGCTGGGATGTGTAGTTTCACAACAGCTGGTGTGCAGCATGTTGACTACCCCTGCTGTAGGTGATTTTCTAATGCCATGAAAATCTTTGATTATAAAACTGTACCTCCCAACTGTCTCAATTCCAGTGGGACAGTCCCGCTATTCGGACACTGTCCCGCTGTCCCACCGGCGGGTCACAGTGTCCCGCAGGCAGACGGGCAGTTAGGAGAGCCAGTGATCACCCCTGCTCTGCAGAGGGGAGTGTACAGAGATGAAAATGTGTGTGATGTGCTAGAGACTATACAGGAGATAGACTCCAGTCTATAAACTACGATGGAGCTACGAGTTGGGGGAATTGATTGTTTCTAAGAGAAGTAAATTTAACAACATGTTGCATTTAGTATGTGCCTGGGTGTGTCAGTGGGGTTTGGTATGGAAGGTCGACCACACTTAGGTCGACAGTATCTAGGTCGACCACTATTGGTCGACAGGGATTCTAGGTAGACAGGGTTTCTAGGTCGACATGTTCTAGGTCAAAAGGTCGACATGAGTTGTTGTTTTTTAAATGTGTTGTTTTCTCTGTACAGTGACCGGGAACCCCAATTAGTGCACCGTGTCCCCTCGCATGGCTTGCTTTGTTCGCCATGCTTCTGGCAAGGTGCCTCGCTCCACTACCGCTGCGCTTGGCACAGGTTACTATTCCCAATTGTAGTCCACGTGGATCGTTAAGTATGAAAAAGTTCAAAAAAAGGAAAAAATTGTGAAAGACTCATGTCGACCTTTTGACCTGTCGACCTAGAACATGTCGACCTCGAGACCATGTCAACCTAGAAACCCTGTCGACCTGGTTACTGTCAACCAATAGTGGTCGACCTAGACATTGTTGACCTAACTGTGGTCGACCTAGAGACCGGATACCGTGTCAGGGAAGGGCAGAGGAAAGAGAGAGTATGACGGTCCATTTGGGACATGAATCTGAGTTATAAATAGTAAGGCAAGGTGAGGTAAGGGGATGTACATTTCATCATAGAGTGCAATTTGTTGACAATCCAACAATAGGTGAAGCAGGGTACCCTCCTGCCCAAAATCCTGCCAGCATAAAGGCGATACTGTCGGGTAAATACTATGTAACATTTGAGAAAGCTCTTAGCTGAGTTTTTACAGATGCACATGCAATATGAAGAGGTGAAAATTTTGGTCCTAATATGGCACCAGGTCTCTTGGGCTCGAGAGTCTACCCCACGACTTTCTCCCAGGCCGGTCTATGAAGATGTTTTTAAGGAGCATGAGCTACCAGCAAAAGACGGTAGATGGAAGACAAGAGCCTTTCATAGGGGGAACTAAGCCAACAGAAGGACTTCTGGGCCCCCAAGTAAGGTGTGGAACAAATGACATACTGTATCTGAAAACTGTTGTAATGGTGTTTGGTACTTGTGCAGTACAAAAGTAACCTTTATTTTTCCCTTCTCAATTGCATATAACAAAATGTGATTTCTAAAGGACATATTTTATCTGTAGATTTCAGTGTTCATTGACACCATTCCAAGCCAAATAATACAATAAATTATCTTCAATACATTTGCTTATTACTTTTGTTGCCTGAGTGACAGGAACTGTATGAAAATGGAAGATTAGCAGAGTATGTAGCCCAACTTGGAGGCCAACCCTAAAGCTCACTGTGGTTTTTTTGTGTGCACTTTCCTGGATAAACAATAGAGGTACATGTACTTGCCTTGGGAGCTAATGTAGAGTTGAACTAACGCCTGTTTACAAAGAGTATCTTCAATCTTTTACACTGAGTATGACCCGGGCTGAGTGTATGGGTGATGCAGAGTTGTAACACAGCTACACTTATGGCGGAAGAGGTGTAACAGAGCATTTTCACATAGGCAGATTTCGACTGTGGGCAATGGAGATCTGGACATCAGAGTGAATATCAGTAATAAAGGAAAGAGTGGATACTGTGGATTATAAATCCATTCTCCCTTTATACTAAAGGGTAATCGAGTTTTCTATAATTTTTATTGAATAAATTGCTTATGCACTTTCAATGTATAACAGCTTCTGCTTTTACCATCAGTATTTTGTGATAATGGGCATCTATTTGCCAACAGATGATTTTGTGGTATGAACGCCCAGGAGCAAATATGCATGTTTCCAGGTGTATCTTTTGCCCCTTGTATGAGGTAGGTGTAAGTGTTCACTGTTGATTAAGATGATGATGATTAGTAGTGAGCCAATGGTACACATACTGTAGGGTCCAGGCACACGGCACAGCTACAGCTCTGCAAATGGGAGAATGTCAACATTTTTACAGTTTGTAAGCGACATTTACTTCCATCAAGCCCATAGTGCACAAAGGGTCCGATTCAGCATGGAACACATCTAGGATGTGTTTGCATGCTGAAGCCCTTTTCCAGTGTGCCCATACGCTGATTCCGCACTGCGTGTGCACACACAGTGAGATGCGACGGCATCTCACATATGGAAACGCCTCTGCCTGATTGACAGGCAGAGGCGTTCGCGGGGCGTGGGGTGCATCAACATGGCATTTAGGTTATTGGGCATTGGGGGACACGGTCTGGACAACGCTGGTGTGTTTGGACCATTTGTGGGGCAGGCACGGTGGCTGCGTGACATCACACGCAGCTACTGCCACCTAAAACATGGCAGGTTGCCGTCTGCCTTCGCAGCTAGGCTATATAGGCAGGGGGCAACCGTAATCATGCGAGCAATTCGCTGCTGAGTGAAGGGCTCATATGTTAGCGTGGGTAGCAGGACTCAGCATGCGGGATGGACTTGCCCTGTGCTGGGCGTTCCCCTGGATGCTATTGTAAAGGGTTGTAGTTGTATGATTTATCGCACAACTACAACCCCTGGTGAATTACGCCCAAAGTGCTTTGTAGAAATTCTATTTTCCCACAGATAACAGTTGTTCTTTCAAGCACACTCTTTTTCTAATTTTATCAAAAATCCAACAACAATATGATATGAGTCTCAAAACTCATTGGCTTCAGGTTTGATATGTGATGGTTATTTGCCAAGACCACCTCATCCCCACTCCACATAGTTACAAAAAAAAACCACAATTATTTGTTTTGCTGCATGTAGGGGAGCCACCTGTCTCTGTGGCGTACAGCACTGTAATACCTACCCACCCCCTCCCCCTCCAATATTGGGATGAACATTCTTATCACTGGACACTGGGATAGTCCCCTAAAGTTGGCACTGTCCAGCCAAAATCAGTTGGGAGGTATACATGTGGTACTGTATGTTGTTGATACATATGTAATTTTTCTGTAGCTTTCTTGCTTTTTAATGCAGGTTGAAAGAAAAATTAAAACTTGTCTTTGGTGAAGTTCTTTCTTTAACATTTCTATTTTTCTGTGATTCCCTCAATCAACATGATATATTCCTAATTATTACATTAACCTTGTAATACCTGTTACATAGGTCTAGACTCTACACCAGGGGTGGGCAATTATTTCAGCTGGGGGGCCGCTTAACACTTCCAGTGAATATTCGAGGGCCACACACAAAGTATCTTGTATATACAATACAAGACAATTTTACACATTACAGTAGCAGAGTCCCCTTTTTACACATTACAGTAGCAGAGTCTAGTGATGAGCGGATTCGGTTTTACTCGGTTCTCAAAACCGAATCTTATTGGCTATCCAAAACACGTGACATCCGTGAGCCAATAAGATTCGGTTTTGAGAACCGAGTAAAACCGAATCCGCTCATCTCTAGCAGAGTCCCCTTTTTACACATTACAGTAGCAGAGTCCCCCTTTTTACACATTACGGCAGCAAAGTCCCCCTTTTTTACACATTACGGCAGCAGAGTCACCCTTTTTTACACATTATGGAAACAGAGCCCCCCTTTTTTACACATTACGGCAGCAAAGTCCCCCTTTTTTACACATTACGGCAGCAAAGTCCCCCTTTTTTACACATTACGGCAGCAGAGTCCCCCTTTTTTACACATTACGGCAGCAGAGCCCTCCTTTTTACACATTAGGCAAGCAGAGTCCGAGAGAGAGAGCAGTTCAAGGCTGGTGACATCCACAGCCACACTAATATAATGTACAAAATACCAATAATTTTTAACCAAAGCAACAATACATCACTTGTCCCCCACACACTCATGCCCATGACATGAGTGTGTGATTTTTCACCTTGCAGGATCCTGTTTCCCCGTAGTAAGAGGAGGTGGTGGCGCCAAGCTGCCTGAGGAGGAGGCAGCACTGATCAGTGAGCCGGGGAAGGGAGGCGGACCATGTGCCCATCCAGCTGCATCGCCTCCCCGCTAATGTCACCTGTGGAGTGCGGACATCTGATGACCCAGCGAAGAGGGGGCAGACAATGAGTGCTGGCCACACCGATGTAATGTGGGGTAATGTATGTAGAGGTGTGCTCAGCAGACACAGAGCTGAGCGCACAGCTACATACACTACCAGCGCATTCAAACAAAGACAAGACAGTGCAGCCCCGCTGCTGCTGCCGCTGATGCAGAGGGCACATATCCACAATCCTGCCGTGGCTCCACCCCCAGCGCCGCCCAGCGCCTGACGTCACAGAGGAAATACCGGTCAGCAGTCCCTGTGACGTGACCGGGTCTTTCCTCAGCGGCGCCGCGTCTCAGAGCTCTGTAGCGCAATGACAAGCGGCTCAGCCAGTCGGGCCGCTTGTCATTGCACACTGGTGGGGGACAACGGGCCAGGCAGCATCGGTTCGCGGGCCGCATCCGGCCCACCCCTGCTCTACACAGACGTCCAGGAACAGTTATTTATATTGGCTGTACAATCACTGCATTACATCGTTTAATGGAACACTGGGCCTGATTCAGATGTGGTTGCAACTTTGATAGTGTCACAACTGAATGATTATCAGCAGACTGCACATGCAACACGGCCGCAGTGTGCATGCGACAAGGTACCTTTGCGATGACGCTCACAGTGAGGAATCAGTCGTGGAGTGATTGACAGTTAGAGGCCATTTGGGGGAGGTAACGGAGAATGTCTGCAAAAATGCAGGCGTGCGATCTCATATGCATAAAACATGGTGCCAGCATTGAAGCTCCCGCAGTTATTCTGAGTACCCATGGAGACATTCAGAGAGTTGATGTTCATTGCATCTGAATCATGGTTGCGACGAAGTTCGCTGTTACTGAGCAAGTTGCGATGGCTTCCATGGGTGTGTCTGTTTATTTGTAGGCAGCTGCTGCACTTGCAATGCCTCGCAGTTCCATCACTAAAAGAGACTGCTGCTGCATCAGCATTTCGACCACATCTGATTCAGGCCACATGTGCAGCAGATTGTATCTGTCCAACCTGGTCATCGCATGGTCACTGGGGACCCCCTAAACTAAGGAACAAGATCCATATTATTACTTTGTTTTCATTCTAACTGCATTATATATGCTACAATTAGAAGAAATAAACAGTGGATCAAATAATAATAATAATTTGTTGTATCCTATTGGTACAGTAACAAAAATGATACAAGTTAAAAAAATAAAAAAAAATAAAAATCCTAAAATAAAATAGTGGACAGGTGGCAATTTTAATTGTATAACAAAAACTGTGCAGTATGGTTAGAGGTGAGCAAGCCTGCTCGCTACGTGATGTAACAAGCTCTACATCTCATCATTCATCTAAAAAAATCATGTTCCATCTGTATATATATTAATTATATAAAAATGAATTTGAGCATTGTGAGATCTATTGCTATTCATTATGCAGATGGTGTGAAATGTTAATGAGCTACCAATAATCTTATTTGCCAAAGAGGTGGGTTTTATATATTCATCTGTTCAGTATTTTACAGCCAATATGGACAAGATAACATTTGGGATCCTGAAATGTACTTTATTGTTAAACAGCTCCATAGGAATGTAAGAGACTTGACAGCACAGTGTGTTTAATTGTGGGGTCTGTAACTGGCGCAAGAGTCTGTTTTCTTGGTTAAAGCTGTCTCAGTGCAGATTTATTCACATATCAAACTGTTTTTTTTACCATCACAAGTATCTAACGAATTATAACCTCTTTAAACTATGGTTGTCTGTGTTGAACCAAAACAGCTTATACTGTAGCTAAACCAGCTGGACTTCTATGAAGTGTAGCGTCAGGATGGGATGGGAGGGTTGGTAACACAAAAGCAGGCAAATGCTGACAGTGTCAAAAGAGATAAAAATAGGTATTTTAAATAGTTTACATCAAGTTTCATGTATTTGCTGGGCAATCGTGGAGAAAAGCAAACTGTGTGTTTCAGAGAGATTATCTTTAGTTTAAGATTTAGCAAATGTCATCCTGTTGAACTGAGATTAGGCAGCTGTGTTGGCTTCACTCACTGGGCTTTAGTGACCTTTGCCCAGACGCTTCATTAAATTAATTTATTGTGTGCAGATAAGAACTAATTTATACTCTGTTATCTAGCTTCCTTTCTCCTCAAAGTATGAATAGTGAGTTTTTCTTATGGCTGTTATACAAATAATTAATCCTACATTTACTGTATGTGTTTAGTGATGTACTTTACATACAATTTTAATAATGTATCAGCACGTGTATTAATAGACTGCTTGCAATTGTTTCTATATTAAAGAAACACTAATTTGACTGCTACATTATAAAATCGCTGAGTTGTAATATTTTTTTATTTTTTTCTACTGAACCACATCTACAATATCTTAGAATATCAGTGTGTTGCTTTGTCAAATAATTTCTGTGTGCCTGGGCCATGTTTGTAGGAATGCCAGAAAGGCTTAGCCTAAACCAGTGGTTCCCAAATCTTTTCAATCACGGTGCCCTAAAGTATTACAATTTTTTTCACAGCACTTCTAGGCCAAACGTTTCTTATTGAGAAATTTAGAAATAAATAGTAAATTAAGTAAATTGTGTTTATATGTCATCCTTAGATTCAGTTGTGTGGTGAGGGACAGGATTCGCTTCTGTTTGTCCACATAGTTTATGATTGACAGCCACCAGCACTGGTTTGGCATATTTGGTTCTTGACCACCAACCCAGGGCACCCCAGGGTGCAACTGCACACAGATTGAGAACCACTGGCCTAAACTGTTAGCAATAAAACCATGACGTGCATTTTGTATAATTGAACTACATTCATTTATTTTTTGCTGTATACTGTATATGTGTGCTGATAGTCCAAATGCATTTTTTATATGTACGTCAGCATGCAAAAGATAATAAAATTGAATTACGGTATTAATACAAATGATTATTTACTGGAAATGTGTTAATCATATAATGATTTCTATACTGCTGAAATAGATCTATAGGGCGCTAGGGGTCTGTTATTACAACTTTTATTAATGTTCAACTTCATATTGTGTATGGTGTGATCACGATTGTGATATAGTGGTGCACCCACACAAAGTCCAATTGTAAAATGCAAGAGAAATTGCTGCGCTATATAAGAAACTGTAAATAAATAAATAAAGCATGTTATAGCTTTATTGCAAAATATTACTATCGATGTCTAGTGTTTCTGATTTTATTACTTTATATTTATATCTATGAGACCACACTGTCTCTATCCATATGACTGGGTTCACAGACATCATCATTATCATCACAAACTTTCTCCAGCCCTGCTCTTGGTACAAGTGATCCATCTGAAAGCCAACCAATCTGTACATATGCATAACTTAGCATAGTCCACAGTTCGCCCACATAAAGGCTGTTAGCACCCAGTTACATCCACTGATCTGAAAGTGGAGATGTGTATGGCTCTGACTTACCCATAGATGTGTAAAGTCTGCTCCAGAGCTTGCACAAGATCCGCAATATACGTGTATGCAAGTCTGACTCAGTCCCAATATGGGTGTGCATTGTAAACTCCACTGGTGCAGAGGCTGAAGTGCTGCTGTGTAAAATACATTTTAATAAACTACTGTAAGTAAAAATAGGTGTGATTAGTATATTACTTACTTCAAGAAATACATAATATAAATTGGAACAATTATTTTTACTTGATCTATCTATAAAGTGTTTTGTATTGGCATGTTTGCATACCTCCAACAATTTGGGTGTTTAGAATTGAAACAGAGATGTCACCTCCCTGATCTGCGGCATGCATTGCATCCATCTGTCTCCACCAGAGGCAACTTCTTACCTGTCTTGCCAGGGGATCTGCATTGTGTCTGACTCTGATTCTCCTCCCTGCCTTCCCGGTGATTGATGGCTGATGTAACCGAGAGGCAAGGCTTAAGTCCGGCATCATCAGGTGGTGCCTAAATATGGGGTGCGGCTTGTATCCAGTACACAACTACAGGCTAGCTTCTAGCTTCAAGGGACTGCATCGGCTGCAGTCCCTAGAAGCCAGATAGGGCTGCCATAATAGCAAAGGTGTGACATCCCATGGGAAGAGCTCTCTCTGGGACTGCCTGTCTGGCGGTGATTAGCAATGAGTGCTTCAAGGAAGTCACTGACACTGCTAGGCAGTCCCTGTGTATAGCAGATTTTACTGGGGGTGCTGCACTTCGCCACTGGTCTCCACTGTGTATTGTATTGAAATATCTCCCAAGACCCTGGAAATCAGGACAATCATTGTGATCAAGGGAATAGCTATAGTAATTCCCATTGCTAGGGGGACTGGAGGCTTAAGGGGCTCACCTCTATGACCTGCAACTGCTGCACCATGTAGGCCGATTGTTGTGTGATTTTTTTTCATCTGGCAGTGAAGTTGGGGGTGTGGCTCACTCATTATCATGATCCCTGGGATCTGCCTGGATACATTTTTTAAAAGTAGGGGCCATGCAGCAACAAAGGACAACACAGTCCCTACCTACTGTCTGGAGGCCCTACCCCTTATAAGCCACATTGAGATCTTCTTTCACTGTGTAAAACTGCAGAGTGCCGGCCTGTCTTTGTTTGTAGAAAACAACAAGTTTGTACTCTGAGGGAAGAATATTATTTATATGTCAGCCAATCAGATGCATATTGAATGTATAATGTTGATATTAAGTAGCTTATGTTGTGCAAAAATTTGTACACAAGTAAGTCAACACAGTTAGTGAACATTTCCCTTTTAGAATCCCGTGTCCTAAAATACCAATCTCTGTGCCCCCACCTATCTGTTCAAGGCTTTGCTACAGTTTGCACACTTTTTAAGAGAGAAGCATTATCCCCTAGTTAGCTATGACAGTACAGATGCAGAGAAAGACTACTAGAAGCATGAAAAGGGAGTGTTCCATGTGTCTTTACTGTGGTATGCAGTCAGAATGTCAACATTATCTGAATATTGACATTCAGAACATCAACATGGACAAAATCTCGACAGTGAAAATGTTGAAATTCACATTGTTCACAGTTCATGTTTTTTAGGTGTATTGCAGTGGCGCCTCGTCACTAAGGGGGTGTGGGCTGCACCCAGGGCCAGACTGGCCATCTGGCACTTCTGGCATATGCCAGAAGGGCCGATGGGCAGGTGGTCCGGTCCAATCCCTCAGAGAGCTGGGAAGGCAGCACGCAGCACAGCCTTCAGCTCTCTGGTTGAGCCGCCCCCACCGGTCTCCATGGAAATGGGGGCATGCCGCACGTCCACGCCCCCGGACTCGCGGCGCACCCCCAGCAAGTGTTGCCATGGTAATGGGGGCGTACCATGAGTCCACGCCCCCATGACTCACGGCACGCCCCCGTATTACGTGATGGCGCACCCCCCCCTGGGCCAAAATGGAGGGCCAGTCCATCACTGGCTGCACCTGGGTTTCAACCTCCAAAAAGTAACACCAAAATGCTGTGCTTCTCCTCAGTGGCAGGAGCTGTATGCTGCACTGTGGCACTATGTGCAGTACTCAGCTCCTGTCACAGTGTAGGAACCGACACTGCACCCAGACAGTCTCTGGGGGAAGCCCAGCATCTCTGGGACCCCTGGAGTTATGAAAACAGGTATCAGGCAGTGAGACCACACACCCTCCCCTTGAGACATTCCCTCTTTTGCCGGCATGTGCCTTCAACACACGCAGGATGTATCACACTGCACTGGGTGTCAAAGAGTGTAGTGACGGTTCTAGTTTATTGTTAGGGTTAGGCTGAAGTTAGGTTTAGGGTTTAAATATGCTAAGAATGCTCTGCTGACAGAACTACTGTCGACATTCACAATGCTGATATTCTGGCAATGTTGACATTATAAACAGACAAACAAAGAGGAAGGGGGGTGCAAATCCCCAACCCCAAATTCCCTTCCGCACACTGAAAATTACCTGTAACCATCCCTGAATCTATCTGGTAATAAAATTCAGAGAATTTGTCACAAATGTTTGCAAACACATGTTTAAGCTGCTGGCCACTTCACGGCTTCTCTGATACAGCAGTCCTAACTACTTAATAGCAGTGCCCACATTGGGCCATGTAATTTGTCACAGTACGCCTCATGATAAAGGTCATTACTAAAACATTTCCAGACAGAGAGCTAACTTACCAGGGAGCCACCCCCAGGATCTCCCATTGGCACTACAAGGAACAGCATGCCTTCCAAATGCTGCTCCCATTCAATGCCTCATGCACACAAGCAGACAAACAATTTGGAAGCTGCTCAATCATACCTGGAGATAATTATATATCAGGTGCTGGAAGGGGGAGGGGTCATAGACAGACAAACAAAGAGGAAGGGGGGTGCAAATCCCCAACCCCAAATTCCCTTCCGCACACTGAAAATTACCTGTAACCATCCCTGAATCTATCTGGTAATAAAATTCAGAGAATTTGTCACAAATGTTTGCAAACACATGTTTAAGCTGCTGGCCACTTCACGGCTTCTCTGATACAGCAGTCCTAACTACTTAATAGCAGTGCCCACATTGGGCCATGTAATTTGTCACAGTACGCCTCATGATAAAGGTCATTACTAAAACATTTCCAGACAGAGAGCTAACTTACCAGGGAGCCACCCCCAGGATCTCCCATTGGCACTACAAGGAACAGCATGCCTTCCAAATGCTGCTCCCATTCAATGCCTCATGCACACAAGCAGACAAACAATTTGGAAGCTGCTCAATCATACCTGGAGATAATTATATATCAGGTGCTGGAAGGGGGAGGGGTCATAGACAGACAAACAAAGAGGAAGGGGGGTGCAAATCCCCAACCCCAAATTCCCTTCCGCACACTGAAAATTACCTGTAACCATCCCTGAATCTATCTGGTAATAAAATTCAGAGAATTTGTCACAAATGTTTGCAAACACATGTTTAAGCTGCTGGCCACTTCACGGCTTCTCTGATACAGCAGTCCTAACTACTTAATAGCAGTGCCCACATTGGGCCATGTAATTTGTCACAGTACGCCTCATGATAAAGGTCATTACTAAAACATTTCCAGACAGAGAGCTAACTTACCAGGGAGCCACCCCCAGGATCTCCCATTGGCACTACAAGGAACAGCATGCCTTCCAAATGCTGCTCCCATTCAATGCCTCATGCACACAAGCAGACAAACAATTTGGAAGCTGCTCAATCATACCTGGAGATAATTATATATCAGGTGCTGGAAGGGGGAGGGGTCATAGACAGACAAACAAAGAGGAAGGGGGGTGCAAATCCCCAACCCCAAATTCCCTTCCGCACACTGAAAATTACCTGTAACCATCCCTGAATCTATCTGGTAATAAAATTCAGAGAATTTGTCACAAATGTTTGCAAACACATGTTTAAGCTGCTGGCCACTTCACGGCTTCTCTGATACAGCAGTCCTAACTACTTAATAGCAGTGCCCACATTGGGCCATGTAATTTGTCACAGTACGCCTCATGATAAAGGTCATTACTAAAACATTTCCAGACAGAGAGCTAACTTACCAGGGAGCCACCCCCAGGATCTCCCATTGGCACTACAAGGAACAGCATGCCTTCCAAATGCTGCTCCCATTCAATGCCTCATGCACACAAGCAGACAAACAATTTGGAAGCTGCTCAATCATACCTGGAGATAATTATATATCAGGTGCTGGAAGGGGGAGGGGTCATAGACAGACAAACAAAGAGGAAGGGGGGTGCAAATCCCCAACCCCAAATTCCCTTCCGCACACTGAAAATTACCTGTAACCATCCCTGAATCTATCTGGTAATAAAATTCAGAGAATTTGTCACAAATGTTTGCAAACACATGTTTAAGCTGCTGGCCACTTCACGGCTTCTCTGATACAGCAGTCCTAACTACTTAATAGCAGTGCCCACATTGGGCCATGTAATTTGTCACAGTACGCCTCATGATAAAGGTCATTACTAAAACATTTCCAGACAGAGAGCTAACTTACCAGGGAGCCACCCCCAGGATCTCCCATTGGCACTACAAGGAACAGCATGCCTTCCAAATGCTGCTCCCATTCAATGCCTCATGCACACAAGCAGACAAACAATTTGGAAGCTGCTCAATCATACCTGGAGATAATTATATATCAGGTGCTGGAAGGGGGAGGGGTCATAGACAGACAAACAAAGAGGAAGGGGGGTGCAAATCCCCAACCCCAAATTCCCTTCCGCACACTGAAAATTACCTGTAACCATCCCTGAATCTATCTGGTAATAAAATTCAGAGAATTTGTCACAAATGTTTGCAAACACATGTTTAAGCTGCTGGCCACTTCACGGCTTCTCTGATACAGCAGTCCTAACTACTTAATAGCAGTGCCCACATTGGGCCATGTAATTTGTCACAGTACGCCTCATGATAAAGGTCATTACTAAAACATTTCCAGACAGAGAGCTAACTTACCAGGGAGCCACCCCCAGGATCTCCCATTGGCACTACAAGGAACAGCATGCCTTCCAAATGCTGCTCCCATTCAATGCCTCATGCACACAAGCAGACAAACAATTTGGAAGCTGCTCAATCATACCTGGAGATAATTATATATCAGGTGCTGGAAGGGGGAGGGGTCATAGACAGACAAACAAAGAGGAAGGGGGGTGCAAATCCCCAACCCCAAATTCCCTTCCGCACACTGAAAATTACCTGTAACCATCCCTGAATCTATCTGGTAATAAAATTCAGAGAATTTGTCACAAATGTTTGCAAACACATGTTTAAGCTGCTGGCCACTTCACGGCTTCTCTGATACAGCAGTCCTAACTACTTAATAGCAGTGCCCACATTGGGCCATGTAATTTGTCACAGTACGCCTCATGATAAAGGTCATTACTAAAACATTTCCAGACAGAGAGCTAACTTACCAGGGAGCCACCCCCAGGATCTCCCATTGGCACTACAAGGAACAGCATGCCTTCCAAATGCTGCTCCCATTCAATGCCTCATGCACACAAGCAGACAAACAATTTGGAAGCTGCTCAATCATACCTGGAGATAATTATATATCAGGTGCTGGAAGGGGGAGGGGTCATAGACAGACAAACAAAGAGGAAGGGGGGTGCAAATCCCCAACCCCAAATTCCCTTCCGCACACTGAAAATTACCTGTAACCATCCCTGAATCTATCTGGTAATAAAATTCAGAGAACTTGTCACAAATGTTTGCAAACACATGTTTAAGCTGCTGGCCACTTCACGGCTTCTCTGATACAGCAGTCCTAACTACTTAATAGCAGTGCCCACATTGTAAATGTTGACATGTTATATGTGAACATAACGTTCATGTCAACATTTTGTACTACAACCCTTTGCTACTGTACCACTTTTGTGCCATTTTGGCCAAGCCAAAGACAGCTGAAAACTATGCACATTAAAATTAGAGATGTGCGGTGGGCACTTTTCGTGTTTTGGTTTTGGATCTGGATCCCTGCTCGTGTTTTGGATCTGGATTGGTTTTGCCAAATCCACTCTTTCGGGTTTTGGTTTTAGATCTGGATGATTTTTGAAAAAAACAAAAAAACAGCTAAAATCACAGAGTTTGGGGGTAATTTTGCTCCTACGGTATTATTAACCTCCATAACATTCATTTCCACTAATTTCTAGTCTATTCTGAATACCTCACAATATTGTTTTTAGGCCAAAAGGTTGCACCGAGGTCGCTGGATGACAAAGCTAAGCGACACAAGTGGGCGGCCAAACACCTGGCCCATCTAGGAGTGGCACTGCAGAGTCAGACAGGATGGCAGTTTTAAAAAGTAGGTCCCAAACAGCACATCATGCAAAGAAAAAAAAAAAGTGGTGCACAGAGGTCGCTGGATGACTAAGCTAAGCGACACAAGTGTGCGGCACAAACACCTGGCACATCTAGGAGTGGCCCTGCAGTGACAGACAGGACGGTACTTTTAAAAAGTAGGCCCCAAACAGCACATCATGCAAAGAAAAAAAATAAGAGGTGCAAGATTAAAAATTGTCTGTGGACCCTCCCACCCACCCTTATGTTGTATAAACAAGACAATGCACACTTTAACAAACCAATCATTTCAGCGACACGGTCTGCCACGTGACTGTGGCTGAAATTAAAGTTTGTTTGGGCCCCCACAAAAAAAGAAGCAATTAATCCCCCCACCAAAAAAGAAGCAATTCATCTCTCCTTGCACAAACTGGCTCTACAGAGGCAAGATGTCGCCCTCATCCTCCGATTCCTCACCCCTTTCAGTGTGTACATCCTCCTCCTCACAGAGTATCAATTCGTCCCCACTGGAATCCACCATCACAGGTCCCTGTGTACTTTCTGGAGGCAAATGCTGGTAAATGTCTTCCTGGAGGAATTTATAATTAATTTTGATGAACATCATCTTCTCCACATTTTGTGGAAGTAACCTCCTACGCCGATCGCTGACAAGGTTACCGGCTCCACTAAACACTCTTCGGAGTACACTCTGTAGGGGAGGCAACTTAGGTAAAATAAAGCCAGTTTGTGCAAGGGCCTCCAAATTGCCTCTTTTTCCTGCCAGTATACATACGGACTGTCTGACCTGCCTACTTGGATGCTGTCACCCATATAATCCTCCACCATTCTTTCAATGGTGATAGCATCATATGCAGGGCCAGTAGACATGTCAGTAATTGTTGGCAGCTCCTTCAGTCTGGACCAGATGTCAGCACTTGCTCATGACTGCCCTGCATCACCACCAGCAGGTGGGCTCGGAAATTGCGGGAGAAAATGAGGGAGGAGCTGATGACGGGTCTCGTTCCGCTTGTGTTGACAATTGTCTCACCAGCAGGTCTTTGAACCTCTGCAGACTTTGTCTGCCGGAAAGAGAGATACAACGTAGGCTTTAAACCTAGGATCGAGCACGGTGGCCAAAAGGTAGTGCTCTGATTTCAAGAGATTGACCACCTTTGAATCCTGGCAAAGCGAATGAAGGGCTCCATCCACAAGTCCCACATACTTTGCGAAATCACTTCGTCTTAGCTCCTCCTTCAATTTCTCCAGCTGCTTCTGCAAAAGCCTGATGAGGGGAATGATCTGACTCAAGCTGGCAGTGTCTAAACTGACTTCACGTGTGGCAAGTTCGAAGGGTTGGAGAACCTTGCACAACACGGAAATAATTTTCCACTTCGCTTGAGTCAGGTGCATTCCCCCTCCTTTGCCTATATCGTAGGTGGATGTATAGGCTTGAATGGCCTTTTGCTGCTCCTCCATCCTCTGAAGCATATAGAGTGTTGAATTCAACCTCGTTACCACCTCTTGCTTCAGCTGATGGCAGAGCAGGTTCAGGAGTGTTTGCTGGCGCTCCAGTCTTCGGCACACAGTGGCCTGAATGCTGCAAGTGGCCCACAATTTTTTGGGCCACCGACAGCATCTCCTGCATGCCCCTGTAATTTAAAAAAAAATTCTGCTCCACCAAATTAATTGTATGTGCAAAACATAGGACGTGCTGGAATTTGCCCAGATGTAATGCACGCACAATATTGGTGGCATTGTCCGATATCACAAATCCCCAGGAGAGTCTAAGTGGGGTAAGCCATTGTGCGATGATGTCACTCAGTTTCAGTAAGAGGCTGTCAGCAGTGTGCCTCTTGCGGAAAGCGGTGATACACAGCATAGCCTGCCTAGGAATGAGCTGGCGTTTGTGAGATGCTGCTACTGGTGCCAGTGCTGTTGTTGCTGTGGGAGGCAATACATCTACCCAGTGGGCTGTCAGTCGTGTAGTCCTTAGTTTGCCCTGTTCCACTTGTGCACAAGTCCGTGGTTAAGTGGACACTGGGTACAACTGCATTTTTCAGGACACTGAGGATACTTTTCTTAATGTCCCTGTACAGTCCGAGAATCGCTTTCCTAGTGAACTGGAACATAGATGGGATTTTGTACCGGGGACACACTACCTCCATCAATTGTCTAAATCCCACTGCACTAATGGTGGATACTGGACGCACGCCTAACACCAACATAGCTGTCAAGGCCTCAGTTATCCGCTTTGCAACAGGATGACTGCTGTCTTATTTCATCTTCCTCGTAAAGGACTGTTGGACAGTTAATTGCTTAGTTGAAGTAGTGTGATGACGATCAACTCCCAGCAGCAACAACAGCAGCGGCGGCAGCAGAAGTAAGCCTACCACTCAAGGATCCTCCAGAGGAATTCCTGTTAGGCGAGGACTCGTCAGTCATGCCAGGGACATGGCCTGCAGGACTACTGACGTTCCTTACTGAGGAGGAAATTCACATTGAGGGAGTTGGTGGTGTTGCTTGCAGGAGCTTGGGTACAAGAGGAGGAAGGGATTTAGGTGTCAGTGGACTGCTTATGCTCTAACCCAAAGTTTCTGAACTTGACAATGGGGGTAATTCCAAGTTGATCGCAGCAGGATTTTTGATAGCAATTGGGCAAAACCATGTGCACTGCAGGGGAGGCAGATACAACATGTGCAGAGAGAGTTAGATTTGGGTGGGTTATTTATTTCTGTGCAGGGTAAATACTGGCTGCTTTATTTTTACACTGCAAATTAGATTGCAGATTGAACACACCCCACGTAAATCTAACTCTCTGCACATGTTATATCTGCCTCCCCTGCAGTGCACATGGTTTTGCCCAATTGATATCAAAAATCCTGCTGCGATCAGCTTGGAATTACCCCCAATGACTTCTAATGTATGCACTGTAGGTGACGTATAAGGGAGGATGTTCCTAGGTGGATAACGTCCTTTCCCCTACTTATTATGGATTGACAAATGCAGCACATGACTTGACACCTGTTGTACGGATTTATGAAGAAATAATTCCACACGAAAGAGGTGGCTTTTTTGGTATTTTGGCCAGGCATGATAATGGGCTTATTCATCCCACGGACAACAGCTGTCTCCCCCGGTGCCTGATTTATACAAACCATATCACCATCAGAATCCTCCTCGTCAACTTCCTCCTCAGCGCCAGCAACACCCATATCCTCATCCTGGTGTACTTCAACAGTGATGTCTACTTCAACAGTGACATCTTCAATTTGATTATCAGAAACTGGACTGTGGGTGCTCCTTCCAGCACTTGCAGAGGGGGCGTGCAAATGGTGGAAGGAGCCACGTCTTCCCGTCCAGTGTCGGGAAGTCAGGCTGCTGACACACTTGGACTCTCCTTGGGGATTTGTGATACCATCTTAGAACACGCAGTTCTTTGCTGTGCTATTGCCAGCTTAACTCTTATCATTTTTCTAGCAAGAGGCCAGGGCCTTAGCCATTCCTTGCCACTCCGTGTCGTAAATGACGTATTGCCAAGTTTACGTTTCTCCTCAGACTATTTAATTATTTTATTTTTTTGGGTCATTTTACTGAACTTTGAACATTGACAGATGATGTTGATGACATTTCATCATCTATATCATTATGACTAGTTGCAGCAGCTTCAGCACTAGGAGAAAGTGATTCTTAATCCTTGATCTTTCCCTATTTTATCCTCCAAATTTTTCTGGAGTTATATAACAATATGCGGCACAGGAGAGCGTACCACTACACCACACAGGGCAAACCCTGTAAAAAATTATTTGGATTAAATATTAATAACTCCTTTATTTGGAGTAAATAATATACAGCACAGGACAGCACCACTGGACTTATACGGCAGTACCACTGGACTGGACTTATATGGCAGTACCACTGGACTTATACAGCAGTATCACTGGACTGGACTTATATGGCAGTACCACTAGACTTATATGGCAGTACCACTGGACTGGACTTATATGGCAGTACCACTGGACTTAAACGGCAGTACCACTGGACTGGACTTATATTGCAGTACCACTGAACTTATACGGCAGTACCACTGGACTGGACTTATACGGCAGTACCACTGGACTGGACTTATACAGCAGTACCACTGGACTGGACTTATACGTCAGTACAACTGGACTTATACAACAGTACACCTGGACTTATATAGCAGTACCACTGGACTTATACGGCAGTACCACTGGACTGGATTATACGGCAGTACCCCTGGACATATACAGCGGTACCACTGGACTTATGCAGAAGTACCACTGGACTGGACTTATACGGCAGTAACCCTGGACTTATACGGCAGTACCACTGGACTTGTACGGCAGTACCACTGGACTTATACAGCAATACCACTGGTCTGGACTTATACGGCAGTACCCCTGGACTTATACAGCATTACCACTGGACATATACGGCAGTACCACTGGAGTGGAATTATATGGCAGTACCCCTGGACTTATATCACAGTACCACTGGACTTATATGGCAGTACCACTGAACTTATATGGCAGTACCACTGGACATATACAGCAGTACCACTGTACTTGACTTATACAGAAGTACCACTGTACTGGACTTATACGGCAGTACCACTAGACTGGACTTATACGGCAGTACCACCGGACTGGACTTACGGCAGTACCCCTGGACTTATACGGCATTACCCCTGGACTTATATGGCAGTACCACTGGACTGGACTTATACAGCAGTATCCCTGGACTTATACCTCAGTACCACAGGACTGGACTTATACGGCATTACCCCTGGACTTATACCTCAGTACCACTGGACTGGACTTATACGCCAGTACCACTGGACTGGACTTATACGGCAGTACCCCTTGACATATATGGCAGTACCACTGGACTTATATGGCAGTACCACTGGACTGGACTTATACGGCAGTATCCCTGGACTTATACAGCAGTACCCCTGGACTTATACGGCAGTACCACTGGACTTATACCTCAGTACCACTGGACTGGACTTATTCGGCAGTACCAATGGACTGGACTTATATGGCAGTACTCCTGGACTTGTACAACAGTACCCCTGGACTTATACGGCAGTACCCCATGACTTATACGGCAGTACCACTGGACTGGACTTATATGACAGTACCCCTGGACTTATACGGCAGTACCCCTGGACTTATACGGCAGTATCCCTGGACTTATACGGCATTACCACTGGACTTATACGGCAGTACCACTGGACTTATATGGCAGTACCCCATGGCCTTATACTGCAGTACCCCATGACATATATGGCAGTAACACTGGACTGGACTTATACGACAGTACCCCATGACTTATACGGCAGTACCCCTGGACTTATACGGCAGTACCACTGGACTTATGGCAGCACAGGACACCACCACTAGACTTATGGCAGCAGAGGACACCACTACTGGACTGATGCAACACAACACAGCACCACTAGACTGGACTTATACAGCAGCATCACTGGACTTATGGCAGCATAGGACACCACCAGTGGACTTATGGCAGCACAGGACACCACCATTGGATTTATGGCAGCACAGGACACCACCACTGGACTTATGGCAACACAGGACACCATCACTGGATTGAAGCAGCACAACACAGCACCACTAGACTGGACTTATACAGCAGCACTGGACTTATGGCAGCACAGGACACCACCACTGTTACTGGACTGATGCAGCACAAAACCCGAGCTCGGCTCGGATCCAGGCTCGGGACGTGATGTTCGGTTCTCAGGGAACCGAACCCGCTCATCCCTAATTAATACCCACCTTATTGAATGTGATCTATTATAAACTGTACAAATTGCATTCTGAGACAGACACACTGTGATTCATTTATACATATACATCTGTAGTCACAATGGGTAAAGATTTACACAGATGGTCTCACATTTTTAGGCATGTTTTGCAGACATTTACAGTAATGGACATATCGGACACACTACACAGACTGTATGATTTGGAAAAATTAGGTGGTTAGTACCTTGTTACAATAAGTTCCTCTGGCTGCTTTCACAACAGCATTTTTCCCAGATGCCCCACTGAGTGCCTTAAATGCCCTCAGCATCTCTGTGTCACATGCCTCCTATGTTCACCAAACACCCCCAGTATCTCTCTGTGACCTCCCCCCCCCCCCATGGCCCGTCCCTCAGCACCATATTTCCCACATGCCAGTCAACTTTTGTCTCTTCAAGTTAGCAGAAGGGGGGAAGGGGTGGGAACAAGATGCAGAGTATTTATCAGAATTAAGGCCCATGCATGCCCCTTTATATGCCTCAGAGCCTCCTTATTCCACTTTATATGCCTCAGAGCCCCCTCATGCCCCTTACTGTATATGCCTCTGAGCCCCCTCATGCCCTGTACTGTATATGCCACTGAGCACCCGCATTCACATATTTTTTATCTAAACCATTCAGTACATCACTTCACTACATCCTTGACCACTCCACATTCTGCAATGTATTTCTTTCCTTTCTACATATTGCACTACATCAGTAAACCCTCCATACTTTGCACTACATCTCCACACTTCATCTCTCCACTAACCCGCTGACACCTCTATGCCATAGACTACATCACTGACTCATCATATACCCTGACCTACATTGCACTTCATCACTGACCCTCTATACCTTGCACTACATCATGGACCCTCTATACCCTACACTACCTCCCTGCAGTACATCACTAAACTGTATCAGATCTGATCGCTAGGCAGCGATTTTTGCTGTCCTGTTATCAGATAGTCACCGCCTACAGGTGGAGTGTATTTTCGCTGTGCAAGTGTGCGATCGCATGTGTAGCAGCGCTGCACAAACTGATTTTGTGCAGTCTCTGCGTTGCCCAGGACTTACTCAGCCACTGCGATCACATCAGCCTGTTCGGGACTGGATTTGACGTCATACACCCTCCCTGAAAATGCTTGATTCCATCTACGTTTTCCCGGACACTCCCTGAAAACGGTTATTTCCCACCCACAAATGCCCTCTCCCTGTCAATCACCTTGCAAATGCCCGTGCGAATGGATCGTTCACACAATCCTGTCGCTGACCAGCGATCCCCGTTGCAGCCGTCCATCACACCTGCGCATTGCGGTGCATATGCATGTGCAGTTCGGATCTGAACGCCCGCTGTACGAAAACGCACAGCAGCGATCAGATCTGAATTACCCCCCATATCCGCCCCTATATGCTGCACTACATCACTACAGTACAATCCCATATATGCTGCACTACATTACTACACTACAGACCTCATATGCTACACTACGTAACTACTCCAAATTATTGCACTACTTCACTACATGACATTGCTGCATTACACCAGTAAACTACATCACCCTATATGCCACACTATATCACTACACTACAATGCATCACTGCACTAGATAACTATACTACAACCCCCTATATGTTGCACTAAATCACTGCACTACATAACTACTTTACATCCCCCCATATGCTGCATTACATCACTATACTACATCTCCCCTATGTACTTTACTACATCACTACACTACATACCCCTATATGCTGCACTACATCATTTCGCAAGTTACAACATTTCATTACCTCTCTTCACATGAACTGCTCCTGAGGAAGATCTGTCAGCTCCACTGTCCTACGGAGGTCCACACAGAGTAGAATCTGGGTGTCAGGGTAAAGTGGAAAGAGGAAGGGAGGCCTGATCCCCTGGACTGGAGAGAGCAGAATAGAGGGTGGCAGGGTAGAGGGGAAGAAGGATGGCAGATTAGAGGGTAGAAGGGGGCAGGCCTGGTCCTCTAAATAGAAGCGAGCAGAATAGAGTTAGAGAGGAAGTAGGGGTCAGTCCTGGTCCTGCAGAATCGATGGAGTGCAGGAGGGGGTCTGTCCTGGCCCTGCAGAAGTGAGGAAGTGCAATTCGGACAGTACAGCTGCAGCAGTAGTGGATTTACTGTTATGCAACCAAAGTGGCCGTTTAGGGCCTGGCGGGTCCCAAGAGGGCTACCTTTGTAAAGGGGCCACTGTTATTGGTGCCGAAGTCTGCTGGTATTGCATTACAGTGTTTAAACTGAAAATAAACTACAGTTACCAGCAGAAGGGCGGGGGCAGGCTAAGATTCGTCAGGGAACCTGGTACAATGCCCGGAAATCCCTGCCGGTTTCCATAGCTACAAATATCAGACTGTGCATGTGCGAGATGGGGTGGAGCAATGAGTTTTTGTGTGCAGCGTGCTGACACTGGAGGATTACACTGTTAGGGATACGAATGAGTAATGTAAATAAACACTGCTGTTTTATATGCTCAGTTATCCAGGTCACGTGACCGAAATCCCAGTCACATGTTTCCTATACCGGTTTGCCATTGGATATACAAAGAAAATATATAAACGGAGCTCCTCTGTTAGTCTTGTTGCTATGGTTACTCGGGAATGGGATGCAGCTTAGTTTTATTCATGTTTTTGCCAAGACAATTAATTTGCTTCACATGTTGTTTAATTATTAGTGCACTGGGATTGGATATAGGGGGTATTTAAATATTTTATGGACTACAGGGTAGCATTCACTGCCGTGAAAAAGACCCCAGAGCAGGTTGAAATGTGTTAACATGTTTCCAGATGGGGGACACAGAGAGAATACTTACCTGCTTGGGTTGAGGTCCAGAGAACTGAGCCGGGATGTTCGTTGGTATCCATCTCTCCTCGTGCTCTTTAATGAACTGACTGTTGCCAGTTCTTTTGCAAGCCGGTAATATT
Source organism: Pseudophryne corroboree (assembly GCF_028390025.1). Lineage (NCBI taxonomy): Eukaryota > Metazoa > Chordata > Amphibia > Anura > Myobatrachidae > Pseudophryne > Pseudophryne corroboree. The sequence goes on from NC_086449.1 coordinate 469,444,095, forward strand.
ATTCATTATTCATTCCCAGGACTGATCCCTATTTGAATGCTTCTAATTTTGATGTGTTATCGGGATATTTTATTGTCCTATGTCTGTCTATTGTATTAAAAAAAATGTGTTATGCTACACTATGTGGTTTTTCCTTCTCCTTAATTGCATGTAATGTGGAGGAAATTTGAAGGAGACAGAGTGAAACCAATACTCGTTGTATAAAAGAAGGAAAACCTGAGTCAACCTTGAATTATCCCACTGCATATGATCTATTGGGGGACGTACAAGGTGGAGAATTACAGCTACTGTTGTGGACTATTGTTGGACTTGAAACAGCAAAGTATCGTTTAATATAAGGGACGTATACATTTTATTATTGTTATCACATAACCCACGATAGGGGTCACTCACCCTTTTGTTTGAATTTGTCTTGAAATATGGAGTTTGAAGATAGGGGGAATTTGAATGTTATCGCAGGTCCCCGCACCTGCCTGCAGCTATTCAAATGATGCTGCCGAGGGCGTGAGACCTTCATTTCAGCTTGCTGCCCTCAGGGGTAGCGAGCTGAAATGCACGAAAAGTGACTCATTTGGGTACCCAAAGTGGACTTTTCACGTCCCGCCCATTACTTTAGTCGGGTTTTGCCGCTTTACATGGCTAAACCCAACTGAAATATTGGGGGACAATTGAATATCGGCCTACAATCTCCTGTCACTTTAGATGGGAGATCCGGTGCGATTAAACAATTGAATTACCCCCTATGAGTTGCACTCTCTACTGACTGCTTTTAAAGTGCACATAACTAAATTACCTTAATCTTGTATATTCTGACAGTCGTAATGTGTACTGCCTCCACCTGACCTTCTGTTGGAGCTACAGTAGCTACTGCAAGAAGAGTTTCAGTGATATGGAGAACCCACTAAGGAGACAATAATCTCAGTTTTATTAACCGGGATTATTATATTTATCCGAGTATAAAACCTTGATGATTTTTGAGGTTTTCCGTCACAACTTCACATATCACCAATCATGTGAATAAATGCAGGGGACCTAGTTTCTCATATCTGGCAACATATAAATGCTTCAGCCCACCTCAATTTCATCTCAGATATATCTTCTTTGGCACATCTTATCGATGAGAAAAAAAATGACATACTGTATTTGCAATATTACATATGTTACATATTACATTCATGATACAGACAACACTTTTGGCCTGTGTAAAACATTGTAATTTTCGACAAACCTATTGAAGCTAGCTCATGTTCAACTTATCTTTGCCCTTTGATAATGCAGAAATTAGAGTACTTAGAGCTTGGCCTCAATACCTACAACTTACAGAGTTGGAACTGAAAATAGAGATGAAGTTGGAATTGGACTCACTTTAATGCCCCAGTATAGCTTCCCTATAATGATTGCCTTACCTTCTTCCATTCCTTCCTGCCCTATCACTCACCACACAGTTACAGTACTCACAATGTCAGTCTTTAATGACACATGAATCTATTAGGATAAGTGTGACAATAAAAATTGTGGAGATTTCAGCATTAATAAAAAAATGTTTTGTTACTTATTATAGGCATTAAAAAAACACAAAAAAATAAACAAATGTAAACATCATGTAATAGGATAATAATATGACTTATGTAAAGAGAGCACAATTGGTTAAACATATAATGCAATAAAAGAAAATAAAGTTATAAGAGGAGCAATCGGTGACCACATGACTGGAAAGGGCAGACAGAGGTTATCATAGTCCCTGTAACTGTCACTCTAAAGGGGGTTACTCACGGAGCGATATTCTAAGCAATCTGACTAGATTGCTTAGAATTTAAGTATTATCGCTCTGTGTGTACCCCCTACAGCGATAGCGATGCGCAGCCCCGCGCATCGCTATTGCTGCTGCTAGATTGGCCAATCCCGCTGGGTGAAATGAGCGCCCCCGTCTCCCCTCGCACGCTCAGCACAGATCGCGCAGTGCTGAGTGGCGGGAGAGATGTGTGCTGAGCAGTTCGCTCAGCACACATCTCTCTCACATCGGCCAGTGAGTACTGGCCTTAAGTGCGGTGGCCCTGGAGGTAGGCATAGAGCAGAGAAGGGAAAGGGGGACATGATAGAATCTTTGAAACATATCAAGACAGGAGGGAGACATTTTATAAAGGAAGAAAAATATTAGAACACAAGGACATCACTGAAACTGGAGGGAGGTAGATTCAGGAGAAACTTGTAGAAAAATGACTTCACAGAAAGGATAGTGGACAAGTAGAATAGTCTCCCAGCAGAAGTGGTAGAGGCTAAGACAGTAGAGCAATTTAAACATGCATGGGATAGACATAGGGATATCCTTACAAAGATATAAGGATCAAATAGGGTTTGATGTAACAATATGCTTAAAACAGGGTCAGACTAGATGGGCCAAGTGGTTCTTATCTGCCGTTAAATTCTATGTTTTTGTGTTTAAGAAGGTAGAGGACCCTGCGTGTGAGAGCAGAGCCATCTTTTCAGAAGTGTAGGTCCCTGGGCAAAGCAATGCACTGGGGCCCCTACCCATCCTCCAGTGTTAGGGATGAGAGATGCTATCAGCGGATGCTTTGATGTCCCTGCAGTATCTTCCACTCAGCATGTAGGACATGGAGCAGTAATATGTGCTAATTACTCCTTTACTGCACAGTTGGTGGGAGATGGAGTGGGTAGGAGAACACTAGAGCATATAAGGGGGCATTGGGCTAAATAAAGTGGCCCCGGTACATGACTTCCATGGTGGTAGGGGGTGTTTAATCTGCAGGGGAGGGGTGGATTGTGGAGTGGGCTTAATATTCATCATTTTCTGGTGTGGGTAGGGGGGCAGCTTGCTTGACTGTACATATCTTCAGTTCCTGGTAATAGCTAGAGAGACCCACCTGCCAGGAGGTGCTGGTGACTTGGGGATCAGAGTTCAGGAGTCAGAGCAATCCACCAATGATAATATAAGACTGCATACCAGGCGTGTGGAGCTGGAGCAGTTAGAGACAAGCTGCCAGTGTCCACCAAAAGAGGAGAGTCTCATCTTTTAGAATATACCCTCATAAAAGCTCTAAAATAGAACCCAAGATATCTGGCTGGAAAGAGTAATTAACAGGCTCAGATGGGGACCGCTGCTTTGAAGTCAGATATCTCCAGCTCCCCTGGGCCGATTTTCAAAAATCTGGAATTCCTGGAAAAAGGGGACCCTCAGCTATCAGCCTTGGGCCCTTGAGCAACTGCCCATTGAGCCCACACGAAAAGACAGCCCTGTGTGAGAGCTTACAATCTAACTGATTGGGGGTCACACCATAATTGCCTACCTGACCCTCTCCATGAGGGAGAAAATGCTCTGTTCCTGGACTTTCCTGGTAATGTATGATTGCCATCCCCTGTGGTGAAACGCCTTTCTTATCAATTAACTAGCTCACCACAGGTGATGGCAATCATACATTACCAGGAAAGTCCAGGAACAGAGCATTTTCTCCCTCATGGAGAGGGTCAGGTAGGCAAGTATGGGTCACACTTGAAGGTAAACTGAAAAAGACGAAGAAGGAGGACAGTGGATTTGTGTTAGAAGTATGAGAAGGACTGGTAGGCTACAAGGAACAGGTGTACTTTGCTTTCAGAGCACATTTGAATCCCTTCAAGCTACTGTAGTAGACTTCCTAGAACAGAATCAGTTTACAAGCATTATGCACAATGGGTCTGATTCAAAGATGGACACAGATGCATTCACAAATGTGTGTAAGTATGCTAATGTCACAGCCACCAGGAGTTGTATAGACATACCACTTGTGTACAAAGATGCAACCTAATGCAGCCCATTTAAAGACAAAACAAGTTACACACTTGACTTCTCAGATAAGTAGCAGAAAAAACAATATCTGCTTTCCCCATAGGGGGCTTCTGACTTCCATACTTTCATTCATTGGTTAGTTCCCCTTTAAAATTTTAGCATATAGTTACAATAAAACATTTATTTTTATTATCACATCTGTTAGTTGTTTTCTTTGGCTCTCATCTAGTAAACATAGATTAATAACATTTTTAATTTTTGCCTAGGCAAGATTTGAGAAGCTTTGACCTCTATTTTCAATAGGATAATGAGTATATTTTTGAGGCAGAAAATTGAAAGTGCTTACTAGCAAAACCTGCAAACCCGACTACAGATAAACCAGTTTTACAGGTTTTCAAGTGTGTTCTAATCAGTGGATTATAATAAGCTGGTGATATAATGAAATGAAACCTGTCTCCCTGGGAAATAGAATCTGTATTTGGAAGCAAGCGCAACACCTGCCTACATCAAATGCTATTATCCCAGCCTTCCATTCAAATGAAAGAGAAGTGCAATGGACAAACACAATTGCTTTTGAAATAAAAATACTCCTAGTGATCAAATTATAATAGGGTTGGATTCATAGAACAGTATTGTCAAACCAAAACTGTGTATTTCTAAATGTGCTGCAGTGCTCACAGTGTATATATTACAGTTAATTTACATGTTTGAAGGCTATATTGAAAAGTCATTCAATTAATTGGTTTTACTGTTAAAATTTTTTAATTATATATATAATTATATAAAAATTTTAAAATAGCCAGACACATAAAAAATGTACTATTTACACATAGATAAAATGTATATTGTCTTGCTGACATCGAACATAAGACACTTGGTTGTGTACACACTAGCACTCACACAGAAATACATACAGACATTCAGAGGACAAGTGAGTAATAGCTATTTACAACTACTACTGTATATTGCTACAGGTCCAGAATTTTCAAGCCCACTGCTAACACACCAATACTATTTGCTTATTTTTTGGGGAGATTATTTGACACGTTATTTGCCGATTTGTGCTTCTGATTTATTTACATATCTATGGATCTGCCAAGTTATGCAAGAGGAAACTTGTTACAAAATCTTCACAAATGTATATTGAAAATGGCAAAACAATGAATTACCTTGAAGTAAAGGGCCACTTTTGCTTGCTAATGCAATAACAAAATATGTCCTGTAATGAAACATAATTTCCTGCTTCAAGAGATGTATCAAGGAAACAGGAATATCTGTCATCGGGTGGAGTACATCAGTGTAAGGGGAGTAAAGGGCAATTTACAGCAGTTCAATTCATTCTGTTCAAAACATGACCAAATAAAAGGAGTATATATAGAATGTAGTTTATATTCTTCATCTTAAAACATTTAGGTTAAGGAATACAGACAGATTATAGAGTTATAGACAGCTATCAAATGCTGTGGGTGCCATTTAATATGAATTAGTGAGTGTCAAAACACATTTCGGTAAACTGAATTGAAATTAGTGAAAGTGTGTAAAAGTTTTCTGAAAATACTTAGACTGACCAGAGGTTCAAGAAAGTAACCTGCTGTCCTACTGTATACTTATCATGGGATATATTCATAGGTGTGCGCAGGGGGGGTTCCTGGTGCGCACAGGCACCCCCTAATGTCTGGCACCACGATCTCACATGCCTGATGCAGCGATCGCCGAGCAGGCTGATTACTATCCCCTCTGCGCTGCACCCTCTCAGGACTGCATTACTGACTGGACGCCTGGGTTAATCAAGGGTGCCACTGCCACCGGCTTTCAAATTCCCAGCTCCACCACCATGTACAAAAACAGCGTGATGTGACGTAATTACGTCATGCTGCTCGCATGCCCTCCCGTCACACCCACCACATACACACCTCTCTCCTTCTATGCTATGCCAATGCCAGCCACTGATGAGGAGCAGCATGCAGCCAGCGTTCCTCTTAGGAAGACAAATTCAATACTGGCAGATGGCCAGCAGCAGCATTGACACGTCACTAGTTTTTCCAGCAGCAGCAGTACTAGTCTGCGACTGTCAGTGTCAGTGAGTGACTGATTTGTAAGTAAGCTGCTGCAGCTTGCAGGTGAAAGAGAGGGGGAGCCAGACCAGGCTGAGGAGGAGCAGTGGAATTGCAGTTAATGCCATCAGGGGTGCTTGTTTGGTGCACACCACAACATCTCACAATGTATCTGCTTTATTAGGATTGGTACAAAGGTGTATATTTTATGCGTTGACCATCAATAGATAGTGCTAGACACGCCCAACAGGCGGTGCTAGACACACCCCTCCGACGGTGCACCCCCTAATAAAATGTGCTGCGCACGCCAGTGGATATATTATTCTCCAGGTGCACTTTTGCAGAAAGGGTGATCTGGGTCTAATTACTGCAATGTAATAATGACATTTAAACATACAATAATGACACCTATAGTGTCTAAAACTGACTAATTTAATATATAATTGCAAACAATAAAACTGAGCAGTATATAGGAGAAAAGTTTGAGTTAATGAGGGATGGTTTTAAAGTAGAAATAGGATTGTACTTACCCTTTTTACAGGGGTCTAATGGTGGTTGGGGGGGTGGAGTGAGCACACTTCTGGAAGATCGTTTGGTGGACAATTAGATAGATTTCTACAAGTAAAAATCAGTTGTAGAACCTCATTTGTGAAGTTAATCAATGACCCTTTGTGAGTAGTTCTGCAGAAAAGCAGAGGAAATCTGTCTAGCAAGATTATCAGATTAAATATAGCATCATTTTAAAGACAACTTGCTACTTAATCACCTATTATATTCAATAATACTTTTCTGATACAATGATACTTTTTCTGTAGAACAACATTCAGAATAGTTTATCACTTTTGTATTGTGTGGCCTCACTTAGCATGGGGAGCTTGATAAACTGGTGCCAAAAAAAAAAAAACACCTCTTACTGAGAGTAATCTGTCTCTCAGGCAACAATTTCAGATCTACACTTCTGCAAATACTGAAATGTCATGTTGAGTTGAATCAAGGAAAAGAGCAGAGAAGTGAATCATTCAGAATATCCTAATGATTTTAATCAATATTACCCACTGATAGCCTTGTCCTGTGGAGTCTGTTCATATACAGATATCCTGCGTAAGAAGCAATGTGCTTTCATTTAGTAAATGCTGTTACCAAACATGAAACATACCCGTTGCACTTCCGAAAGCATTTGCATCCAATAAAAGAAAACAATCTGTATGCTATATTAGCCATACTTTAATTCTTTAGCTATCTGCATTTACAAAATACTGCAGTTCTTTCAATAACACAGGTGGCGATGGCATATGCAGTGTCCGACTGGGCATGAAGGGCACTCCGGGAAAATGCAGTGGTAGGGGGCCTTAGCAGTAGTGCATGATTTGTGTCCCACGATAAATATGTATACAGTAGTAAATACTGCTAGAGCATGCATGGTAATGTGACAGATTATTAACAGCAATACACTGTAGAAAGTACACCATTGTCCTGTGCAGTATAATGTAAAATATGCATAATGTGTAATTTAAGTGCAAAATCTGATCCCAGGAGGATGGGATGGTGGAAGGGGGGAAGGGCGGGGGGGGGGGGGGGAGACAGTGGGGCACACCGGGGTTTTCCCCTGTGCCCCTGTGGGCCAATCCAACCCTGGCCATGTGCATTATGTCAGGTGAGCATGGACATCATGTAACATAAAAAATGTCTGACATTTCTCATAAGTATAATGCTTTGCGCAGTACATGTAACGGTCACTAGGGACAGCAGAGGGTTAGTACCACAGTCAGGCAAGTCGTCTCCTTGGCCTATAGCGGCCTCCTTTGCCATGAATTTTAATGAAACTGATACAATGTTGGTAACAAAATGGGTGCAAGTTACTCAAACTACATCTGCAGAGCTGTGCATCTTGAGATGCATTAGGATGAGTGCATGTTGGCGGAATTGCAGACTATATAGAGTTGTGTGTACAGTATGTGTAATTACGCTTGTGCTTAGGCAAATTAAGTGCACATAAATAATGATGTCGGCTATTAAACTAACCATATGGATAGGGAAAGTCCTGTGGAAGAGATGCATACAGTTCTCCATACAGGAAAATATACACATTTATTTCCATGCACATAATGCTGGCGCAATTACGGCATGTTAGCTTGCATTCTACTCTGCATCAGCTCTAAAATATTTACTGCTATATCAATCAAAATAAATTCCAAATCCTTTCCACAACATATCCAGTAATATACCAGTAAACATAAAAATACATTTAATGAAATGTAAAAAGTATTCATACCATACCTCCCAACTGTCCCGATTTTCACGGGACAGTCCTGTTTTTTGGGACTGTCCCACCCGAGGGCCACAGTGTCCCGCTGTGGGGTAGGGGGGGGGGGGTGTTGGGAGACTCCTGTAGTCACTGCTCTGCTTAGCAGAGCAGCCCTGACTAGATGCTGTGCGCATGCGCGCAGTGTCTATTCACAGGAGACAGAGGGAGAGGGGGCATGCCAGCAGCCATGCCCCCTCAGTGACAGAAGATGGGGCGTGGCATGCGGTCACAGCATTCCCATGAAGCCACGCTCCCTTTTGATGAGTCACACTCCTTTTTCGGGCAGTCCCGCTTCAACTTAATTCAAAGTTGGGAGGTATGGTCATACTGTACATATTTGCAATTGCAAAATCAAATTTGCGCAGGTGCAATACAGTATGTTAGTCCCAAAGTCACAAAAGAGGATTGATTTAGAGTTGCATATACAGTATGTGGATTTGTACAATGTAAAGCTGCATCTTGGTAAAAACTGACACCCTGTGCATATGCACAACTTGCATCTGTATTTAGAATTAGTAGATATATTAATCTATTAATCATAATTATGGGGGGCTGATACTGTTTGCCCCTATGTATGCGGTGGTGTGTGCGTCCCTGTCATATTCAGCACTGATATGGAGAGCAATGTAAGAATGGTCAGTTGCACTGACCGTTCCGACACCAGCAGCTATTGATTCCGTGTGCAGGTTAGTTGGCTTTTGCATTGGTATTGCCTTTTTACTATGTCGAAGAAAGAAAAGGTGTACGTGGGTGCACATTGTAAATTAACTACATAGTTTCAAAATTAAGGCTAAGAGCATCTACACAAGTCAGAACCTGTATATAGATACTCTGTGTAATCCACTGTGACAAAGGGGTAGCAGTATGAAACACACCTTTAAAGGTCAAGCCACCTAAATTTAGTTGCCAGTCCAGAAGACACTTACCAGAGAAGCTTCTGAGGGACCAATGTGACATTAAAGAACCTACAGAACCAGTGCCAGTGATGGAAGATAGTGTACATTGTCAACAATCCCCAAATCATTCCAAATAAGGCAGTTTATGGATAGGGTTGAAGGAAGATGACCCGCCTGGAAACAAAGAGACAAGGGTTCGCAAAAACACATCTAGAAGATACTGCAGAGATGTGGCAGACAGTCATGTGGTCTAAGACTAAAGTACAAATGTATGGTATGAGTAATAAGTTGAACAGTGTCTGACTGGGGCATGGAGGGCCCACCGGGGGAATGCAGTGGTACAGGCCCATATTTAGCGGTGTGGCCAGCCAACACAGAGATTTGGCTAACTCATTGTCTGAGCCCCTTTGCTAAAAGTATATATAGTCAATACTGCTAGTGAATGCATAATAATTTACCAGATTAATAACAACAATGAACTGTCGAAAATACAACATAGTTCTGTGCAGTACCGTATAAGGTAACATATGTATAATGTGTAATTCACAGTCTGATACCTGATCCCTAGAGGTGGAGATGGGGGGGGGGGGGCAGGCAGAGGGGCCCACCGGGAGTTTCCCCAGTACCCCTGTGGCCCAGTCCAACCTTGAAGTTGAATATAAATCAAACACTGCACAGCATCATGTGATCATTACTATTGCATTAATAGCATCATGTCATTATAATTTTCAGTGGCATGATTGATAGATTTGCCAGGATTGGTGAGGAAATGATGGCTTCATATTATGGGCCTGATTCTGATTAGCACAAAATACATACTAATCTGCATGTGCACTGGTCATTTACATTATGACTAGTATGCAGATGCAATTCTATGGCAGTATTCTAGGCCGTACGCATGTTTGTTTATATAACACCCCAGCAGCTCAATTTGCAAATGCAGCAGTCATCACTGTTATTAGCTCTTACACATGTCCTATGCTGAATGTAAGAGATACAGCTGAAATAGGCATCCACACTGCATACACAGAATGGGGAGTAACTCTGGCAACAGGAGATGGTTCTCTGCCATGCACACCCAGAAATGCCCATTTTTCCTACAGGAAGAAAGTGATAAAATCCATCCAAGTCAGAGGACTAGATGCATCATCGCTTGGAAAGTGATAAAATAGAGAGTGAAAAAGTGCCAGCCAATCAGGTCCTAACTGCCAGGTCACAGGCGGTGTTTGAGAAATGACAGTAAGGAGCTGATTGGCTGCTACTTTTTCACTCTCTATTTTATCACTTTCCAAGCGATGATGCATCTGGCCCAATGATTATCTCCCTTGCATACACAAAGATACATGAGGAGTAAGCTAAAAAAAAAAATCGCTTGTTTGTCTGCATTCAAAGCTACATACAACTCTGAATCAGGCAGTCTACAAATCATAGAAAGAAAATGTGTCTTCCCAATAGGGCAATGATTGGAAGTACATAGCAGGAGCAGGAGATGTCCTAGAGTGGTCTTAATTCCAAAGAACATTTTTAGCAGTATCTCATAGTTACTGCTCTCATAGTAATTTGTTGCAACTCGAGCAATTATGCAAGGTGGAATAGGCAAATATTTATCCATGGCGAGGTTAAAAGAGCACTGGAGGTGTCCGTTATTAAAGGATAACATTTCATATGGGAAGTTAAATGTGTGACTCACAACCAGGGCCGGTGCTAGGGTGTTCGGCGCCCCCCTGCAAACTATAAATTTGCGCCCTCCCTCCGCCACACAAAAGGGGTGTGGTATCTCAAGGAAGGGGAGTGGCCACACAATAGTACCCCCAATTCAGATTACATCACATAGCACAATCTTATTTACATAAAACCGCACATAGTGTCCCTGATTCACATTACACCACACAGTAGTGCCTCATTTTCACGTTATGACACACAACAGTCACACATAATGCCCACAGTAGTAGTGCGGCGCACAATGCCCACAGTAGTAGTGCGGTGTACACACACACACAATGCCCACAGTAGTAGTGCGGTGTACACACACACACAATCCCCACAGTATTAGTGCCGCTTACACACGCACAATGCCGACAATAGTAGTGCGGTGTACACACACACACACACACACACACACACACACACACACACACACACACACACTCCCCACAGTAGTAGTGCCTCTTATGCACATAGGGGCTAATTCAGAGTTGATCTCAGTTTAAGCAAAATTACTTCTCACATGCTGGGGGCTGCCTAGAACAGGGCAAGGCCACCCAGCATGTATGGCGCCACCCTATGATGCGATCACTTCATGAAAACCTCAAATAGAGTATCGACACCATGTTTCCACTCGCATGAAACTCAGGCATCTCATTGCCATTTTCAGGGCCTGCTGATGAGTGGAAACATGACGGCGGTACCCCTGTGTACGCAGCCATGCTGCATAGGCAGAGGTCAAACTCTATTTGAGGTTTTCGCGATGCATCAGCCTGCCCCGAAAAGGCCACGACACGCCTGCATTTCCTGCATTTCCTGCTGTCCTCCCCTGTTGCTGTCCCTGGATGTTTGTCGCCTGTCAATCACTACACAATTGCATCCATCCGGGATGCAATCGCATAGTGAAGGGTTTCGCTCGCATACTACTACAGCCGCGGTGTGTGCGCAGACCTTTTGGACGTGGCTGTGCGTGCAAAACGCAACAGCTGCGTCCAACTCTGAATAAGGCCCATAGGTGGTCATTCCGAGTTGATCGCAGCCAGCAACTTTTTGCTGCTGCTGCGATCAACTAGTCCACGCCCATGGGGGAGTGTATTTTAGCATAGCAGGGCTGCGATCGCTTGTGCAGCCCTGCTATGCTTAAAAAATTTAAAGCAGAACAAGACTAGCCCTAGACTTACTTACCCAGTGCGACGATCCCTGCGATGCTGGTGCCAGCTTTGACGTCAGACATCCGCCCTCCGTGACACGCCTGCATTTTCATCACCACTCCCCGAAAACGGCCTGGAGACGCCCAGGAACGCCTTCTTTCTGTCAATCTTCTTGCCGTCTCCTCTGCGACTGCTTTCTTCGTTCTCTGGGACGTAACCCGCAACGACGCGCGTGCGCAGTGCGGTATTCTAGACCCGTTTGCACCGCAGCGACAAACCGCTGCGTGCGAACGGGTCGTAATGACCCCCCCATAGTGCAATAGTAGTGCCCCTTACACACATAATAACCATACACATAGTAACCACAATAGGAGAATTAAGGAGACAGGAACAGAAAACTGCAGTGTGGAGCTGACAGTGGAGAAAGGAGTGGGAGATTTGGTGCACAGAGGAAACTGGTGGGAAGCAGTGGATCATAAAGGGGTTAAGCAAAGAGAAGAAGGCGCAGAGATCGGAAAAGGGGATATTAAAGAAGCAGCTTTCCTCAACTTACCCTATCCACGGGGAGCCGCGGGCCGTGGAGGGGGCGGGGCTTGTGGGAAGGGGCGGAGCTTAAACTACTTGATGGCTAGTCTGAGTCTGCTGTAGCAGGAAAACACCTCCTATCTACAGCAGCAGCAACAGCACTAGGGGATCGGCGCTGAGGCGCCTTGATGCTGTTGCTCTGCTGCTGCATGTCAGGCTGTCAGTTTGACAGGCGCAGCAGAAGCGGATGCTGTAGCACAACAGCTGAGTGGGGAGAGCGCCTCGGTAGTTCGGCGCCTCCCTGCATTGCGGACCTCGCTGAGCGCTTTGCGCCGGCTCTGCTCACAACTAAAAATTCATGTTCAATTCCAGGCTTTGAAATGAAGCATAAAAAATGGGAAGGGGCTGAACACTTAAATTGTTATATGAAATAAGAGCTCCAAAAGGCTATATAATACCTTGAGGAATCTTCAGTGGTGATGTGTGTATGGGCATACAATATGCTCTCTGCGTACAATACAGTTGAGGATGGGATTGCATTGGTAGCAGAATAAAAATGAAAAGTTCCCTTAGGCACAGATCGTAAAAATTGAAGAGATAATACAAATTCTTTGGTTTCAGGTTTATTGAAAACTCATCGCAAATGAAGATTCATAAATCCAATGTCACAACCAATTGATATAAGATTATTTATGGCACATAGATTGCATAAACTTGTAATGCGTTTCACCAGTACACTGCCCACTTCCTCAGACTTCTTTATGTATTTATATATAGTTGCAAATATAATTTATAAATAAATATATTTTTCATGAATAATACAAAGTAATAAAACAAAATTGCAAATCATTGGTTCCCAAAACTTAGTAAATTACAGCGCACTAGAGAATCCGTAGTTTTTCATAGCACGCCTAGGCACAAAGGGGGTAATTCAGAGTTAATAATTATAATAATAATATTCATTTTATTTATGTAGCGCTCTTTCTCCAATAGGACTCAAGACGCTTAACAGATAGATAGCATAATATAGTACAGAAAATAATGAAGCACAGAACAGCTTTTCATAAAATACTGAAGCATGAAGATACTAAAGGGACATTATGGAAATGCTTGAATAAACAGGAAAGTCGAGTCTACTTTTGAAGGATTCTATAGTTGGGGCCTCTCGCACTGTGTTGGGAAGTGAGTTCCATAGAGTCAGAGCCGCATGACTAAAAGCTTGACCCCCAGATGAATTATGGGAGATTCTAGGTACTGTTAAAAGTCCTTCATCTACAGATCGCAGTAATCGAGTGGGGCAGTATGGGATCAGAAGCTGCTTCAGGTACAGACAAAAAAGGGGGTTGGCACTGCGCTAACAGAAGGTACACTTACTTTACTATAGATGCTGCTTAGGAAAGAAATGCGGAATCACTACCTAATTCCGTTGTTCAAACTAGAAATACAAGTAGGTTTATTCCCAGCGCAAAATCAGTAAAGAAGAGTGACAGATTACAGATCCAATCGATCCTGCACATTGCCGCTCAGCGCTGAGGAACGGCTCACGCAGGATCTCCGCCGGCAGACTCCAGACCTACCTGTCATAGGGGGACAACATAACTGGGATCCCTATTCCAGCAAGAAAGAACTTCGGCCGCAGTGAACGCTAAGGTATTTCCAAACCTTGGAGGCCAATAGCATATGCATCCTTTTTGTTTATATCTGGCAACATATACCTTGATAAGACTGACTGAGCCAAATATGGACTTATGATCTTATACCTACGTATTGCTTATTGGAAATTGCCCCTTCAAAGAAATTTTTTTTTACAGCCACAACAGAGAAATTTTTTTTTACAGCCACAACAGAGAAGATAAGCCGCTAAATAGTGCAATTTCTCTGATTATCCATACGTTCCACTGAGCCATATACACATATAGCTCACGTTAACAGACTGTGAACATCTGGGCTTTTCAGCACTTTATTTGTGTTTTATGTATTTTATGTAGTGTAGGTGTTTTATTGACATTTACAAATTCTTATACTTCATATACAGTTCCTGCCATATGGTGCTTTTTATTGATTATTATTCGTAGATAATTACAGAGGACTCCTGCACCTATATTAAATACCATAAGATACATATACTTATGAAATCTTCTTCTAGAATAAAGTAATAATCTTGTATTATACACGTGTCACTCTTCTTTACTGATTTTGCGCTGGAAATAAACCTACTTGTATTGCTGCTTCAGGTACGTTGGGCCCTGGTCATGTAGTGCTTTGAAACTCGGTAAGCCAACCTTGAAGATGATTCATCATCTTACAGGCAGCCATTGAAGTGAGTAGAAGATGGGTGTTATGTGGCTAGAACAGGGCTGGTTAGTTAAACAGCCTGGCAGCTGTGTTTTGCACCAGCTGTAAGCGGTGCAATTCTTTTGCCGGGAGACCAAGGTAGAGGGCATTACAGTAGTCTAATCGAGATTATACAAATGCATGTATGACTTTTGGCAGATCATCTGAGGGAATTAAGTGCTTGATTCTGGCTATGTTCCTCAGGTAAAAACAAGAAAAAGATAAAAAATGACCTTTTTGGAAGCACTCTTATAATTGGTGAATAAACAATGATGAGAGGACAAAAAACGTGTTGAGTCTTTTCTCTAGGGGTATATTCTAAATCTTAACTTTTATTCTACTCGCAATTAATAAGATCACACATAGTGAACCTGAACGTGATAAAAATCTTGATTGCCTTTGTACCAAATAGGGTTCAAGATATGACAAGGTGAAAATATAAAATAATTGTGTATTTGGATTTCTTAAAGAGAATTTCAAGATATCCTGACGGTCACAGATTGATACAGAAGTAGAATCAAATGTATACAAGCTTAAGTGGTCAGTACCACAATATCAACCGGAAGATCAAAATAGTGAAAGTGGAAATGATGCAGAATAGGAGGAGATTTCCTGAGAATATGGCCCACAACACCTAGTATTCCCTGGTGGTCTCCCATCCACTTATTGACCAGGCCATACCTGCTTAGCTCCCGAGATCGGACATGATCGGGCGTATTCAGGGTAGTATGGCCGTGGGCCATTTCTCAGGACAGGCCAGCGGCAGAAGACAGAAGAGGCGGCACCGCTGGCCAGGACGGGCCAGCAGCAGAAGACAGTAGCTGAGGACCGGAGAGGCCACCAGGGGTGGAAAGGAAAAGAGCTAACGAAGCTCCCCCCTGGTGCCTCTCCCACCAGGACATGTAGGCCCTCGGTGAGGGCACCTGTCACCCCCCTCTTCCTCACTAGACCATCAGCGGTCGGGCACTAGGCCCGTGGGCACAATCAGGCTATAGGCCTGTGGCGCAGTAGGCGGGCACTAGGCCCATGGGGTTAATTCAGGCATTAGGCCTGTCCCCATGTAGAGGGCATAAGGCCCTAAATCAGAGGGGCCCTTTAGGTAAATTAGGTCACCCAACTGGTCCCATGTTAGGCGGGTGCTAGGCCCATGGGTGATGTCAAGCTTCTGGCCTGTGTGCAGTTAGGGGGGGCTAGTTAATAAGTGCCCCCCCCCCTCAGGTGATTAAGGGTGATCTGGGCGCAATGCCAAGGTGACTCCAACCTGTCCCTGGGCAATGTGCCTATAATCAATAGGGGATAGGAGAGGTCTCACTCTCCCTGTCACCTCTGTCACTCTCTCTGTCACTGTCCCTGCTGTCACTCTACCTCTCCCATAATTGTGGATCCTATCGTGTGTCATAATGTGAATTGTGGATCATACCATGTGTCATAATGTGAATTGTGGATCATACCATGTGTCATAATGTGTATTGCGGATCATACCATGTGTCATAATGTGAATTGTGGATCATACCGTGTGCTATAATGTGAATTTCGGCTCATTCTTTCAGTGTGCTATAATGTGAATTTTGGCTTATTCAGTGTGCTATAAGGTGAATTTCGGCTCATTCAGTGTGCTATAATGTGAATTTTGGCTTATTCAGTGTGCTATAATGTGAATTTCAGCTCGTACCGTGTGCTATAATGTGAATTTTGGCTCATTCAGTGTGCTATAATGTGAATGTCAGCTCATACTGTGTGCTATATTGTGAATTTCGGCTCATACCGTGTGCTATATTGTGAATATAGCACACGGTACGAGCCGAAAATGTGAATTTCAGCTCGTACTGTGTGCTATAATGTGAATTTCAACTCATACCGTGTGCTATAATGGGAATTTCGGCTCGTACCGTGTGCTATAATGTGAATTTCGGCTTGTACCGTGTGCTATAATGTGAATTTCAGTTCATACCGTGTGCTATATTGTGAATATAGCACACGGTACGAGCCAAAATTCACATTATATAACACGTACGAGCCGAAAATGTGAATTTCAGCTCGTACCATGTGCTATAATGTAAATTTTGTCTCGTACCGTGTGCTATAATGTGAATTTCGGCTCGTACCATGTGCTATAAGGTGAAAGGGGCACCAGTACTAGATAGTATAAGGGGTTCTACTACACTGACCATGCCCCCTTTTGAGTGGCCACGCCCTCTTTCTGGAGCACGCACGCATAATTGCATCCTTAACTTTTGCATACCCCCACTTCAAAATTTCCACTTCGACCACTGACATGCTCTATGTGTAATAGTTCCTGTGTAATAGAGAAGTGTGGCCCCTTTAACTTCAATGTTTGAGCATGGAACAATTTCAGTTCTATGAATTTCTAGCTTGAAAAGTAGCATTCAAAGCATCTGTCTGACGAGATGCAGTCAGGATCCCAGCAGTCGTGATCCCGACACTCAAAACACCACAGCGGGATCCTGACGATCAGTACTGGGGTTAGGCACTAGGGGGAGGGATATGGTTACGATGTGGGTCAGGGTTAGGCTGCAGAAGGGGTGGGTTGGGGTTAAAATACTTACCGGGATCCATCACGATTTTGACCATCAGTATGCCACTGTCGGCATTCTGACGAACGGGATACTGAGTGCCAAGATTTTCAATATTAACCGTGCCTGACAATACCCTTTAATTATTTACAGAGCACATATATTGTATCATACAATAAGATTTATTAAATTAACATAAAAATCACAAATAATAAACATTTGCTATAAAATGTCTGAAGTTGTTGTAAGAAAGGGACTGCAGTTCTGATCTCTTCAAGAAATATTGGGCTTTTTTAATATTGTTGCTTATTTCAGAGGATTTCAAAGGATCTTTTAGTAAACTTGACAGTTTGGAGATATAAAATAAATGGGTTTAGTGCAAAAGTAACAGAATCAATAAAATGTTTGCTTCTGTAAAAGCAGGTATATTTTCATGAAGGAATGCGAGGTCCATAAGCTGCATTATATATCTATGTCCCACACTTTACCTACACTTGTGATGTACAGTTTATTTTATGGCAGTTTATTGAAATAGATAAATCTGCCAGACTTCTTACAGCTTACTGCTCTTCTTTTAGAGCTGAGTTACAAAGTCGCAACTAATCAAAACGTGTGTCTGGGCTTTTGGGGTTTTTTTTTTGCATATGACAGAAGTGATGTGTTCAACAGATCTGATATTGATGACATGATAGGAAAAAAGATGCACATGTAACAGCACTGAAAGAGCTATTACCGTATTTTGCTAAAAGAAAGAAAATAGTTTACAAACATCACACATTTATCACTAAGAGCCACACAGTTGCTATAGCTCCTCATACAAATATCTGGAATGTTCTTATTTTGCATGTTTTATGTTCCGTTGGTAAAGAAATAAACCACTGAGGGCTATAAATTATAACTGTATCTGTAATGTTTTCCTCTAAACAGAGTAATAGCTGGAATTTATCACCTGTTTCTCAAGTTCTAGCATGTTTATTTAATGATACACTTACAACATTCTAGGCTATACTGAAGGAGACAGCGGTCTTTTGCATTTGAGTATAAATGACTTGAGAAGAGTGGAAAAAGGACAATTTTATTGTGATACTGCCTACCCAAGCGCTGCTGTAGTCTACTCAATGATCTGCTCACTTTAATTAACAAAAAATAATGGTGATTATATAAATTAATGCATTTGGAGGGCCCTTGTTTTAGTGTTTCTACCTTAAACGCTATAATTTAAACTGCCAGAGTTGAACATTGATTATTCAATTTAGGCCCAAGACAAACCACCCATGTTACCTCATGTTGTGCACTTAAATACTAACCATTTCTATTCACCCAGCATGCTTCACTGAACTATGACTTAGGCAAATTATAAGATATATTTCCTGATTAGTTTTACTTGAGAAAGAAGCTGTGTAATATTGCAAATGAAATAGTAACTCTAAGAGCAAT
Source organism: Pseudophryne corroboree (assembly GCF_028390025.1). NCBI lineage: Eukaryota > Metazoa > Chordata > Amphibia > Anura > Myobatrachidae > Pseudophryne > Pseudophryne corroboree. The sequence goes on from NC_086449.1 coordinate 469,462,816, forward strand.
GGAAATGATCATTAATGGGTTTTAGGAGTATAGATCTACACGCAACATAGAATTATATATTGTCTAGAAATCTGCGCAGACCAACGTGTTTTGGTTTCTAAATCCTCAGCATGTTTTGGTTTAGGCAAAACCACCCTCAAGTGTTTTGGATTTTGTTTTGCACCTGGATTTTTTTTTTAAACAAACAAAAACAACAGCTAAAATCATATAACTTGGACCTATTTTTGTACCTATAGCATAAGTAACACAAATAACATTAATTTCCAATAATTTCAGTCAATTTTGACCAACTTTGAAACCTGAAATCATGAGGTAGGGACTTACATGCAGTACAAAATACGTGAGATCCATTGTTGAGTTCCAAGATCTGAACTTGTGGGAGGACCTGAGCCATAACACTGTTCTACTTGCAATTCTAATGTGACATAATCCAGTACTTGGTTCGACTCGAAACCCCAAAGATCAGATGTGTTTGGTTTTCAGCAAAACCAAACAACGTTTCTCTATCGTCCTTGTGGATGCTGGGGTTCCTGAAAGGACCATGGGGAATAGCGGCTCCGCAGGAGACAGGGCACAAAAAGTAAAGCTTTCCGATCAGGTGGTGTGCACTGGCTCCTCCCCCTATGACCCTCCTCCAGACTCCAGTTAGATTTTTGTGCCCGGCCGAGAAGGGTGCAATCTAGGTGGCTCTCCTAAAGAGCTGCTTAGAGAAAGTTTAGCTTAGGTTTTTTATTTTACAGTGAGTCCTGCTGGCAACAGGATCACTGCAACGAGGGACTTAGGGGAGAAGGAGTGAACTCACCTGCGTGCAGGATGGATTGGCTTCTTGGCTACTGGACATCAGCTCCAGAGGGACGATCACAGGTACAGCCTGGATGGTCACCGGAGCCGCGCCGCCGGCCCCCTTGCAGATGCTGAAGTAAGAAGAGGTCCAGAATCGGCGGCTGAAGACTCCTGCAGTCTTCTAAAGGTAGCGCACAGCACTGCAGCTGTGCGCCATTTTCCTCTCAGCACACTTCACACGGCAGTCACTGAGGGTGCAGGGCGCTGGGAGGGGGGCGCCCTGGGAGGCAAATGAAAACCTTTTTTGGCGAAAAATACCTCACATATAGCCCCCAGAGGCTATATGGAGATATTTAACCCCTGCCAAGATTCACTAAATAGCGGGAGACGAGCCCGCCGAAAAAGGGGCGGGGCCTATCTCCTCAGCACACAGCGCCATTTTCTCTCACAGAAAGCCTGGAGAGAAGGCTCCCAGGCTCTCCCCTGCACTGCACTACAGAAACAGGGTTAAAACAGAGAGGGGGGGCACTGATTTTGGCGATATTGAGATATATATAAAGATGCTATAAGGGAAAACACTTATATAAGGTTGTCCCTATATAATTATAGCGTTTTGGTGTGTGCTGGCAAACTCTCCCTCTGTCTCCCCAAAGGGCTAGTGTGGGTCCTGTCCTCTGTCAGAGCATTCCCGGTGTGTGTGCTGTGTGTCGGTACGTGTGTGTCGACATGTATGAGGACGATGTTGGTGAGGAGGCGGAGAAATTGCCTGTAATGGTGATGTCACTCTCTAGGGAGTCGACAACGGAATGGATGGCTTATTTAGGGAATTACGTGAGAATGTCAACACGCTGCAAGGTCGGTTGACGACGTGAGACGGCCGACAAACTATTAGTACCGGTCCAGGCGTCTCAGAAACACCGTCAGGGGCGTTAAAAACGCCCATTTACCTCAGTCGGTCGACACAGACACAGACACGGACACTGAATCCAGTGTCGACGGTGAATAAACAAACGTATTTCTCATTAGGGCCACACGTTAAGGGCAATGAAGGAGGTGTTGCATATTTCTGATACTACAAGTACCACAAAAAAGGGTATTATGTGGGAGTGAAAAAACTACCTGTAGTTTTTCCTGAATCAGATAAAATAAAATGAAGTGTGTGATGATGCGTGGGGTTACCCCGATAGCAAATATTGGCGTTATACCCTTTCCCGCCAGAAATTAGGGCGCGTTGGGAAACACCCCTTAGGGTGATAAGGCGCTCACACGCTTATCAAGTGGCGTTACCGTCTCCAGATACGGCCGCCCTCAAGGAGCCAGCTGATAGGAAGCTGGAAAGATATCCTAAAAAGTATATACACACATACGGTGGTTATACTGCGACCAGCGATCGCCATCAGCCTGGAGATGCAGTGCTGGGTTGGCTTGGTCGGATTCCCTGACTGAAAATATTTTATTCATATAGAGCATTTAATAGGATGCATTCTATATATATGTACGTGAGATGCACAGAGGGATATTTGCTCTCTGGCATCAAGATAAGTACGTTGTCCATATCACCCAGAAGATGTCATGGACACGACAGTGGTCAGGTGATACAGATCCCATACGGCACATGGAAGTATTGCCGTATAAAGGGAAGGAGTTAGTTGGGGTCGGTCCATCGGACCTGGGGACCACGGCAACAGCTGGGAAATCCAACCTTTTTACCCCAAGTTACATCTCAGCTGAAAAAGACACCGTCTTTTCAGCCTCAATCCTTCCTTTCCCATGAGGGCATGCAGGCAAAAGGCCAGTCATATCTGCCCAGACATAGAGGTAAGGGAAGTAGACTGCAGCAGGCAGCCCCTTCCCAGGAAAAGAAGCCCTCCACCGCGTCTGCCAAGTCCTCAGCATGACGCTGGGGCCATGCAAGCGGACTCAAGGTGGGGGGGTAGTCTCAAGAGTCTCAGCGCGCAGTGGGATCACTCGCAGGTTGACCCCTAGATAGTACAAGTATTATCCCAGGGGTACAGATTGGAGAGTCGAGACATCTTCTCCTCGCAGGTTTCTGAAGTCTGCTTTACCAACGGCTCCCTCCGACAGGGAGGCAGCATTGGAAACAATTCACAAGCTGTATATCCAGCAGGTGATAATCAAAGTACCCCTCCTACAACAAGGAAAAGGGTATTATTTTTCCACACTATATTGTGGTACTGACGCCAGACGGCTTGGTGAGACATAGTCTAAACTGAAATCTTTGAACACTTACATAAAAGGTTCAAATCGAGATGGAGTCACTCAGAGCAGTGATAGCGAACCGGAAAAAAGGGGACTATATGGTGTCCCTGGACATCAAGGATTACCTCCATGTCCAAATTTGCCCTTCTCAACAAGGGTACCTCTGGTTCGTGGTACAGAACTGTCAATATCAGTTTCAGACGATGCCGTTTGAATTATCCACGGCACCCCGGGCCTTTTACCAAGGTAATGGCCGAAAAGATGTTTCTTCAAAGAAAAAAGGCATCTAAATTATCCCTTACTTGGACGATATCCTGAAAAGGGCAAGTTCCAGAGAACAGTTGGAGGTCGGAAGAGCACTATCTAAAGTAGTTCTACGACAGCACGACTGGATTCTAAATATTCCAAGAATCGCAGCTGTTTTCCGACGATACGTCTGCTGTTCCTAGGAATGATTCTGGGCATAGTCCAGAAAAAGGTGTTCCTCCGGGAGGAAAAAGCCAAGGAGTTATTCGACCTAGTCAGAAACCTCCTAAAACCAGGCCAAGTATCAGTGCATCAATGCACAGGAGTCCTGGGAAAAATGGTGGCTTCTTACGAAGCGATTCCATTCGGCAGATCTCAGGGGATTTGCTGGACGAATGGTCCGGATCGCATTTTCAGATGCATCAGCGGATAATCCTGTCTCCAAGGACAAGGGTGTCTCTTCTGTGGGGGCTGCAGAGTGCTCATCTTTTAGAGGGCAGCACACTCAGCATTCAGGACTGTGTTCTGGGGACCACGGATACCAGCCTGAGAGGCTGGGGAGTAGTCACACAGGGAAAAAATTTCCAAGGAAGTGTGGTCAAGTCTGGAGACTTCTCTCCACATGAATATACTGGAGCTAAGGGCAATTTACAATGCTCTGAGCCTAGGAAGACTCCTGCTTCAAAGTCAACCGGTGCTGATCCAGTAGGACATCATCATGGCGGTCGCCCACGTTATCAGACGGGGCGACACAAGAAGCAGGAGGGCAATGACAGCAAGGATTCTTCGCTGGGCGGAAAATCATGTGATAACACTGTCAGCAGTGTTCATTCCGGGAGTGGGCAACTGGGAAGATTTCCTCAGCATAAATGTATTCCACCCGGAAAAGTGGAAACTTAATCTGGAAGTTTCCACATGATTGTAAACCGTTGGGAAAGACCAAAGGTGGTTATGATGGCGTCCCACCTGAAGCGCCAGGTCAAGAGACACTCAGGCAATAGCTGGGACGCTCTGGTAACACCGTCGGTGTACCAGTCGGTGTATGTGTTCCATCCTCTGCTTTTCATACCCAATGTATTGAAAATGATAGGAAGGAGAGGAGTAAGAACTATACTCGTGGCTCCGGTTTGGCCAAGAAGGACTTGGTTCCCGGAACTTCAAGAGATACTAAGAAGGGTCTTGATTCGGCAAGAACCGTGTCTGTTCCGGGACTTACCGCAGCTGCGTTGACGCCAAGGCGGGTGAACGCCGGATCCTAAGGGAAAGAGGCATTCTGGAAGAGGTCATCCCTACCCTGGTCAGAGCCAGGAAGGAGGTGACCGCACAACATTATCACCACTTAGGTGAAAATATGTGCCAGGGTGTGAGTCCAGGAAGGCTCCACGGAAGAATTTCAACTAGGTTAATTTCTACATTTCCTGCAAACAGGAGTGTCTATGGGTCTCAAATTGGGTCCATTAAGGTTCAAATTTCGGCCTGTTAATTTTCTTCCAGAAAGAAATTGGCTTCAGTTCCTGAAGTCCAGAAGTTGTTAAGGGAGTACTGCATATACAGCCCCTTTGATGTCTCCAGTGGCACTGGGCGATCTCAACGTAGTTTTGGGATTCCTAAAAAAATCACATTGGTTTAAACGACTCAAATCTGTGGATTTGATATATCTCACATGGAAAATGACCATGCTGTTGGTCCTGGCCTCGGCCAGGCGAGTGTCAGAATTGGCGGCTTTATCTCACAAAGCCATATCTGATTGTCCATTCGGACAGAGCAAAGCTGCGGACTCGTCCCCAGTTTCTCCTTAAGGTGGTGTCAGCGTTTCACCTGAACCAGCTTATTGTGGTACCTGCGGCTACTAGGGACTTGGAGGACTCCAAGTTGCTGGATGTTATCAGGGCCCTGAAAATATAGTTTCCAGGTTGGCTGGAGTCAGGAAATCTGACTTGCTGTTTATCCTGTATGCACCCAACAATGCTGGGTGCTTCTGCTTCTAAGCAGTCGATTGCTCGTGGGATTGGTAGCACAATTCAACTTGCACATTCTGTGGCAGGCCTGCCACAGTCTAAATCTGTTAAGGCCCATTCCACAAGGAAGGTGGGCTCATCTTGGGCGGCTGCCCGAGGGGTCTCGGCATTACAACTTTGCCGAGCAGCTACGTGGTCGGGGGAGAACACGTTTGTAAAATTCTACAAATTTGATACCCTGGCAAAAGAGGACCTGGAGTTCTCTCATTCGGTGCTGCAGAGTCATCCGCACTCTCCCGCCCGTTTGGGAGCTTTGGTATAATCCCCATGGTCCTTTCAGGAACCCCAGCATCCACAAGGACGATAGAGAAAATAAGAATTTACTTACCGATAATTCTATTTCTCGGAGTCCGTAGTGGATGCTGGGCGCCCATCCCAAGTGCGGATTATCTGCAATACTTGTACATAGTTATTGCTAACTAAATCGGGTTATTGTTGTTGTGAGCCATCTTTTCAGAGGCTCCGCTGTTATCATACTGTTAACTGGGTTCAGATCACAGGTTGTACAGTGTGATTGGTGTGGCTGGTATGAGTCTTACCCGGGATTCAAAATTCCTCCCTTATTGTGTACGCTCGTCCGGGCACAGTACCTAACTGGAGTCTGGAGGAGGGTCATAGGGGGAGGAGCCAGTGCACACCACCTGATCGGAAAGCTTTACTTTTTGTGCCCTGTCTCCTGCGGAGCCGCTATTCCCCATGGTCCTTTCAGGAACCCCAGCATCCACTACGGACTCCGAGAAATAGAATTATCGGTAAGTAAATTCTTATTATCTCTAATATTGTCATCAGCATTGCTTGTCAGTTTCTTTTGGGCCAAGAAGAAAAGTTACAGCTAATATGGTTTATGCATACAGTACTTACCTACATTTGCAAGGTGACCTCTGGGAGATCTGGCGAGGACCAGGTGGGAGGTGCTAGTGACATGAAATGTGTCGTTGCAGCTTCTCACAATGTGCAATTCCGCATTCAGCGACACTCAGTCCATAAGTATATATATTGTGTGACCTTCATCATCTCCCTGGTCAAGTAGACAGCACTTGCTCAGTGTTTCAGGTCACAAAATGCCAGTTAATATTGTTTAGTGTGTTCATATTGTGATTTTTACCTTTTGCAGTATTTTGGAAGCTTGCTGGTCATTTTCTGCATTGAGTTGGCATGTGGTGTGTGGACATATGAACAGGAAATCACGGTACGTAAAACAAAGTCAAGTGAGTATATAATAGTTAATATAAGTATATTTTATGCAGAATGTTTTCTAAAAGGTCATCTATCTGAGATATATTTACTAAAGGTTGTTTTTTATAGATTTTTATTAATTTTAAATTGATCCAAATCAATGTTGGGGTTCAGGGGCTAAAACACACGTTTACTAACATGTAAAAAAAGCAATATTAAAAAATATATGTTAGTAAATGTGTGTTTTAGCCCCTGAATCACAACATTGATTCAGATAGATTTGAATTGATTTAAAATCATAAAAATTCTGCAAATCGATCATTAGTAAATATAACCCCAAGTGTAAATAAAGCAAAAGAGAAAAGTAACCTCATATTTACATACATTAGTAATGCATGTTTAAATTTGAATTGATTTTAATTTAAGCATAGTTGTATTTTTAAAGTTATTATTTCAAAATTAAACATTAAATATAGGATTAATAAGGTATCACTATTATTGTCTGCTAGAGATTTTGTCAAAATATTTCTGGAAATAGCAGCAACATGGGCTCAATATGGTGACTGAATGCCCTAAGCATTAGACATGGAAGGGTGTGAAACGGAAGCTTCCAGGACATTGTTTCTCTTTCTGAAAAGACAGAAATAATGTACAGTAGTTGCCGGTTATGGTATAATAGGTCAACAGTTAAAAGGTTGCCAGCGTGTAGTTAGACACCAAATGGTGGACATGCACAATGTTGATATGGGCAAAAGGTCAATAGGGTTGAAAGGTCTACATGGAAATGGTCAAAACATAAAAAGGTCGACGTGAGTTTTTATGTATTTTTGGTGTCCAATTTTTCCTTACAGCAACCCGAATTAGTGTACTGCGTCCCTTCGCATGGCTTGCTTTGCTTGACATGCTTCGGGCAAGGTGCCTTGCTCCTCTACCTCTGCGCTCGGCACAGGTTACCTTCACCAATTGTAGTCTACGTGAATGGTAGAGTATGAAAAAGGAGAAAAAAATGAAAAAAACTAAAAATAAAAATGTCCATAATGTGCTGTGTCAACCATTGACCTTTTGAAACTGTTGACCTTTTGACCATGTCGACCATAGTACCATAGTCATGTCTTACATTTGGTGTCGACCTATTGACTGTCGACCTATCAACCAGAATACCGTGGTTTCCATGGTTAAGAAACCCAGTTCTAATATTCTAATATTACACTGCCCTGGTCAATGATATTTGTTATTTGTTATTGCACAAGGCATATGTATTATTTACTTTTTATTATAATTGTGGCTCTTTGTTTTACTGTCTTCTTGCCGTCTTCAGAATGATTAGTATATGAATAGGGCAGCTTTTAGTCATAGTTATTAATGGAAATGGAGGGTCTGCAGCAAATATTGGAGATTATCTGCAGCTGTCCCTCCATGGTACATTCGGAGGATATTTAATATTGGGGGTATCTACCAAAAATAGCTGTTTTCAGGGAAAATCCTGCAAATATTAGTTGATAAATAGGCCCCTATGGGGGTTAAACAGCTGTCAGGTAAAGTTAAGTAGGTGATGTTTGCAACTCGGTTCTTAACGCCAAAATTAACGCAAGTTCGGATTTATCTGGATTTTTCTTATTGGTTAACAAAAACACGTGATATCTGAGAACCAATAAGATGCCATTTTGAGAACCAGGTAAATCTGGGTAAATGCGAACCCGCACAACTCTAATTTATAACTTAATAAATGTAATTTATAACTTAATAAATGTATTAATTTACATTATGTTTTTAAATAATTCTGTTCATTGTGTGTTTTAAATTCCTTGCTAAGCATTAAAGAGGTAGCCTAATTACCAGGGCACAACCAAAAAACCATTGGAGCCCGTCATTATACTCAGAGTAAAAGAATGATCCTGATTTACAGCAGGGTACTGTACATTACTTGCAGTGCAGTGTTTAGGTTTTAGCCACCTTAGTATAATTTTTTCCTCATGCTCTAAATGTATGCCGAATAATGTTGTCATACGCATAAATAATCTCTATAATTTTTGAATTCAGACCTATTTGTTTGCATTACCGAACTATCACAAACAGTATTTTATCTATGTTGTGCAGACCACGACTTGTCTTGTAAAACAAAAGTTTGTTTCCAGTCTTTCATTTGTATTAGCTGTAGTGCCAAATCAAACAGTAGTTGCTTATTTTGTTAGTCACACAACGCTGATAGAAAAACGTCTGGAAACCGCAACAAAAATATGTTATTTCGTAAGGCACATAAAGGACATGACTTTGTTTTTTCCTAATAACAATACTTAACATGTCAGAGGATTGTTCATAGAAACCTGGTGGGCACTGCAAATGATAATTTTGTGTGGTGGGTAGTGTATCACTGTGTGTAGTCTTTATGTATAAATTCAATTGAAAAAATTAAAACATACTGTAAGCTGTTTTAATCAAGTAAAATCAACAGAGTTACTTATACCCGTTCAGATAGAAATCCCAGCAATTACCTGGCATTTCGGTGCCGGGTCGTTTTGCCGGTCCCTGCCTGACCCCCCCACAACGCAGTCCTTGGCCTTGCCACTCCCGGAAAACGAGGGCGACTCACCCCCATTTCTGGCAATGCCGGCTGCCCCCGTCCCTCCCCGCAAACACCTCTGCCTGTCAATCAGGCAGAGGCATTCGCATCCCTGCGATGTGATCGCAGGACTCATTTTGCACATGCGCAGAACGGTGCAGGACCCTGGCATCGGGAAAATGCAGTATGGATCACATAAGCAATCCTTACTGAATTAGCCCTTTAGATCACTTTTCTCCCCCATTTTGATGTTTCATCTGAGAACAGCTGAACCTCTTGACCATGTGCGCATAGTGCTTGATTGGCTAATTAGATATGAGCATTAAAAAGCAGCTTTACAAATGTGCCTAATAAAGTATATATTGAGTTTGTGTGTGTATGTTACAAAAAGAAAGCACTCACATTTCAGTAGTAGAAAGCACATTTCACAGGTGCAGTTTGGAGTGATATACAATAAGGTACAGAAGTTCACTCCTGGGCCAAAACTTTCCAGGCCAATCTTTTATCGACTCACTGTTCCTAATGTACAGTTTTAGCTGTTAACATTTCATATCCGTTTTCCATGGCAATATATAAAGATAAAACTAGGGGGAGAAAACGGCTTCCTGTTCTATAATGTTAACTATAGCGTAAGCACCAATTATAATTGCTAGAATGTGCTACAGTTGTGGTCTATATGCTAGATAAATATAATATATAATTAAATATACTATCTACTTACACATGGAAAATCTTTCTCGTGAAAAAAACAGACTTTTTCCACGATTTTTGCCCAATGGTCATTATAGGGCTATCCAATTAGAGCCTTCTTTGTGAGAAAAAGTACCTATTTTTGCACAAAAACACACAGGATCCGGGATAAGTACCTGGATCCTTGTGTTTTCGAGGCCGCAACTGCAAAAACGGTTAATTAATTGGGGATATGTTTTCTCTATGGTAATAATTTAGTTAAAATACGATTGTGTTATAAGTGAGCACAAATGGTAAATTCATCATTGACTGTACTGCATTGAGGGATTTATTTATCCTATGAAGTTCATAGGAATCTTAAAAACCATGGTGCAACAATATTGGGGGCACCTCTTTCCCAGTACCATCACCTCTCACCCATAGCAGTCCTTATTTTGGTGTTTGTACCTCCTATATTTTAAATAGGAACAGTTCGCACATTTGGCGCACAGCCCAAAAAGGGGTGTATTTTTGCTGGCAAGGAGCATGGCCACACAATAGTAACCCCAATTCCAATTACGCCACACAGTACTGCAACTTTATTCACATTTGATCATGCGATAGTGTCCATAATTCATATTACATCCCACGGTAGTATCACTTTATCTTATAAACGTTACTCCTCACAGTAGAGCCCCTTATTCACATTACATCACACTGAATTGCTCCTTATTCACATTACACCACACTCTTGCTCTTTATTCACATTAGACGACACAGTAGTGCCCTTTCTATACGCAATGCCACATAGTAGAGCACCTTATACACATAATGCCACACATTAGTAATGCATTTATACACATAATTCCACACAGTAATGCCCCTTACACATATGAGACACATTATTAATGTCCTTATAAACATAATGCACCTTACACATTATGACAACCTTTATTAATGCCCTTTTGCACATAATGTCCCTTACACATATGCCGCACATTATTAATGCCCTTATACACATAATGACACACATATTGTCCCTTACACATTTGCTGCACATTATTAGTGCCCCTATACACATAATGACACACATACAGTAGTACCCTGTTACACATATTCCGCACATTATTAATAGCCATAGTGCCCCTTTACACATATGTTGCACATTATTAATGCATTTTTACATGACACACATAATGCTCCTTACACATATTCCAAACACTACTGCACAACCAACCCACTCACATGCACACAGCACTCACATTGCCACTAACACTGTGACCTCTGCCTCTGCTTGGATACAGATGTGTCCTCATAAATCTTGCCTCAATGCTAACGTTGGGCACCTTTTTTTTAATGAAACTGCATCTTATTTGCATTGCTATGTGGCTAGGATGCACAAGCAGCTTCTGCTGATTAAAATTATATGCAGCATGCTTGTATACTGTGTGAGACTGTGGATGTATTTGCATATGAAATGCTACACACAGAATATAGGCATGCCGCATATCATTTTAATCAGCAGAAGCTGCTGATGCCCCTAGGCATATCAAATGCCCTAGGCAATTGCCTAGTTTGCCTATGCCTATGGCCGGCTCTGGTCGCACCCAGGAGCTGTACACTGGTCCTTCCCAGTTGCGACCCAGTATGAGACCGCTTTCATTATTATTATTATTATTATTACAATTATTAGTAGTATTATTATTATACCAAGCAGTTTTCTGTACTGCTAACCTCTGCACTAACCTAGCCCTAATGCTGTATAGCAAAGGACTAATGCAGTGTCTCTTGCCTGTCCTGACTATGGTCTATCCAGCATCCAGAATATCTATCTCATAAAGTGTAGGGAAAGGGCTAAGGACCATGTCATTTGTAAGTTTCAAATGAATGTAATTGATTTGTGTGAATTGAGTGGTTATATTATGTTGGTTGGTGTGATAAAGATGGCTTGACTACCTGGAATAACTATAGTGGATCAGAGAGTACTGTTGTTATGGGGCCTGGAGCAATAGGTGGCCTGCCTCCCTAGCTCCTTGCTGTATTCAATACTGTACATTGCACAAAGGAACAATCTACAGATATCTTGCTATGATGCTAATGTGTTCAATACACTGCATTGAATACACTAGGTATCGATGAAAAGTTTGTAGACTTGCTACTAGCCTTGCAGCGGCTTTTGTACAGCTGCAGCATACGTTAGGGGCAGGGGCAGACTGGCCCACAGGGGTACAGGGAATCCACCAGTGGGCCCCACTGCCTGAGGGCTCATCCCCTCCCTAGGAATCAAGTTCTAGAGTGTGCACTTGAATTATACATAATACATATGTTACATTATACTGCACATGACTACAGTGTATTTTCTAAAGTGTAGTGCTGTTATTAATCTGGATTACTGGATATTATTATGCAAAGACTAGCAGTAGTTACTATATACATTTATCAAGGGGCCCAGACCATGCACTCTCTCATGGTTATCCAAGCCTCTATAGGAGCTGGTCACACACCTAAGCATGGGGCCCTACCACTGCATTTCACCCAGTGGGCCCTTCATGCGCTAGTCCGACACTTTACCAACGGATGCTACACTGAAAGCTACACCAATTAGATTATTATAATTATCATTTAAAAGTATGGCACCACAAGGGATCCATAGTGCCTAACAAAGCTCCTAACAACATGCAATGTATTAACATCTCATTTGGCGTAGTGGGGGAGTGAAACTGAACCTCCGGCGATCCCTGCCAGACCCCACAGCGCACCAGCCTCATGCTGATGTGCTGTGTCTCACCCCACAGCTGGCTTCATTTAGCATGTGCAAGATCTCACTACTACCATGATAACATGTACTGGGGGTATTGTGTGGCATATTGATAACTGCAGACACTGTGGGCATAATGTGAATTGGAGGCACATTGGGCATAAAATGAACATAGAAGCATTCGAGCAGGGCCGTAACTAGATGTGTGCCGATAGTGCCTTGCCCACAGCGCAAATGGACTGCAGGCGCACCATCTTGCAGCACTGCCCCCCGCACGGCCGCTCTACCCAGTGAAGCACTAGTGTAAGTTCTGCCTGCCACGACACCTGTTTTCCGCTGCAGCCTCTGCAGCTTCCATGTGGTAGCATACACCCGCGTGCCGTTACCTGGTCTATGAGTCCCACCTTCGTCGCCCGGGCAAGGGATGGGGAGAGGTGCTGCAGCTGCCATGTGGTAGCCAGTGCCGTATCTAGACATTTTAGTGCTGTGTGCAAGACACAGCAATGGCGCCCCCCACCCATATTTATAAGAAGGCCAGTGCGTGCCAAAAATATAGGGGTGTGGTTTCATGGAGAAAGGGAGTGGCCACAAAATAATACAAATTCATATTACGCTATACATAGTCTCCATGATTCAAATTACACCGCACAGTAGCGCCACTTACACACATTACACCAGGTAGAGCCCCTTTTACACATTACGGCAGGTAGAGCCCCTGTCACACATTATGGTTGGTAGAACCCCATTTTACAAATTACTCCAGGTAGAGCCCCTATTACACATTACGCTAGGTAGAGCCATCTTTTACACAGTATGGCAGGTAGAGTCCCCTTTTAAACATTAGGGCAGATAGAGTCCCCTTTTACACATTATGGCAGGCAGAGCCACCTTTTACACATTATAGCAGGTAGAGCCCCCTTTTACACATTATGGCAGGTAGAGCTCCCTTTTACACATTACGGCAGGTAGAGTCCCATTTTACACATTACAGCAGGTAGAATCACGAGAGAGAGAGAGAGGAGAGATAGGGTTGGGAGGGAGAGAGAAAGAAAGGTGGCAGGTAGAGAGACAGAGAGAGAGGGGTGGGAGGAGGAGATATAGGTTGGAGAGGGATAGAGATGCTGTGGCTTAATTTACATGAGCAGCAACAGGCAGCAGCAGCTCCAGTACCGGGAGCCTAGCCTGAGCACATGGGGGAGAGACATGCACACAGGTTACACCTATGGGTACCGGCAGTGGCGGAGCTGAGCTTCCTCTTCCTGGGAGTGTGGGCAGCCATGGCGGCAGCGGAGGGGGATGTCCCTGTTCAAACCCATCCTCCTGACATCCCCTGTGCGGCTCCCTGCTGGGAGGAGGTGCGTACCTGGACCAACCTGTATGCTGCAGCTGCAGCGGAGGCTGCAGCGGAAAACAGGTGTCGTGGCAGGCAGAACTTACACTAGTGCTTCACTGGGTAGAGCGGCCGTGCGGGGGGCAGTGCTGCAAGATGGTGCGCCTGCAGTCCATTTGCGCTGTGGGCAAGGCACTATCGGCACACATCTAGTTACGGCCCTGCTCGAATGCTTCTATGTTCATTTTATGCCCAATGTGCCTCCAATTCACATTATGCCCACAGTGTCTGCAGTTATCAATATGCCACACAATACCCCCAGTACATGTTATCATGGTAGTAGTGGGCTGCTGCACGAGTGAAGGAGGAGGGGGGAGGAGTGGAGAATGACTGCTGCCCAGCGCTGATAGCTATTGTATATCAGCAGCAATGCATCCAGTAGAAGGAGCTGGGCGCAGCGCTACATTTATTAATTGTAGCAGGCAGCGTTGCAGCTGGTGGTAACCAATGGGGGTGTATGCGGATGGTGCGCCCACAGCACAAGTGCACTGTGTGCTAGGCACCATCTGCCAACACCTAGTTTATGCCCTGCCTACAGACACCTACTGACAGACACCACTTTCTAACACAGATACAATTTACTGACACAGTCACCCATTACTGACAGATACCACTTACTAACACAAATGCACTGACACAGGCACTGACTGACACAGATACACTTAGTGACACATCTTACTGACAGACACACACACTTACTGACAGACACTTATTGACACAGACATCACTTACTGACAGATACTGCTTACTGACAGAAACACACTAACACCCCTTAAAATACATACTATTTACTGACACCCCTTACTGACATTACTCGAACATTATTATACATACTTACTGACAGACACAATTACTGACACCCCTTACAGACACACACAAGACACCACTTACTGACCGATGCCCGGCCCTTACTGACACACATACTTACTGACACACTCATTTATTATGCATTCACACAGCCCCTCCCCCCAAAGCTCACTGTCACCCCCTCTTCCGCCGGCCATCAGCAAGTGAATGTTACAGCAAACACCCGCTTCCCCGTGATTCCCGGGTCGATGCCAATGACTTTAATGCTAATTATCTCAGCTTCTATGCGGTCCACAGACTTGCTTTTGGTACCCCCAAAAACTAGAGGGTCTCACCTTCACAAAGATACCTGTTATCAGGAGTCTTGTAGGAGCGCAGATATAAGGCTTCAAAACGGGCCTGTCACAGCTTGCTTTCCTGTTGCTGGAGAGACGATTTATATAGTGGGCACAGGCTGTGACAGCTCCGCCAGCGCTGTGGATCCCCTGAGACCTGCTGTGCCCTAAACGGCAGGTCTCTACTGCTGCTCTCTTCAAAGTGTTCACACACTTTGCAAGAGCAGGTGAGGGGGCGCAGCACATGGGTAAAGACTGCCTGATCAGCGCTGCCTGCTGTATTAAACACAGCGAGCAGTGCAGCAGGTGTCTGAAGATAGGTGGCCGGCTAATCAGGGTGGATGTGGATGGTGCGCCCACAGGGCAAATGTGCTGTGGACAAAGCGCCGTCTGACCACACCTAGTTACGGCCCTGGTGGTAGCACACCCCCTACCCCCGTATCCCGCCTGTGAGTCCCGGCGCCTGTTCAAGGGATGGGGAGTGGTGCCGCAGCTGCCATGTGGTAGCACACATCCCCATCTGTGAGTCCCGCCGCTGGCTCTGTAATGGAGAGGGAGCGCTATTGCAGCCTGCAGCTCCCGGATAGGAGTGTCAGTGCCTGGAAGCCGAGTCACCCCCACAGGTTAAAACCAACACACACACACTCTGACTCTGCCTAATGTGTAAAAAAAGGGGCTCTGTTGCTGTTATATGTAAAAAACGGGGACTGCTGCCTAATGTGTAAAGAAGGGGATCTCTGCTGCCTAATGTGTGAAAAAGGGGGATTCTGCCTGCCTAATGTGTGAAAAAGGGAGACTCTGCCTGCCTAGTGTGTGAAAAAGCGAAACTTTGCCTGCCTAATGTGTGAAAAAGGGAGACTCTGCATGCCTAATGTGTGAAAAAGGGAGACTCTACCTGCCGTGCTGTGTAAAAGGGGGACTCTACTTGCCGTGCTGTGTAAAAGGGGACTTTACCTGCCGTGCTGTGTAAAGGAGGACTATACCTGCCATACTGTGTAACAGGGAGCTCTGCCTGCCATAATGTGTAAAAGGGAGCTCTATGACCACGCCCCTTCCCCATGAAGCCATGTCCCTATATTTTTGCGTGCACCAACGGTGCGCATTGGTCCTGTTTTGTATATTGTGTGTGTGAGGGGGGGGCGCCAATGCTGTTTCTTGCACACAGCGCTAAAATGTCTACTTACGGCACTGCATTCGGGGGCCCTTGAAAATGTTTCTTTCGGGTATACAAAGCTCTACTTATGCACCTGTGCAAGGGCTTATCATTACACCACAGATTGATAGAAAATAGCTCACCTGGTAGATAGATTGCCACACAGATGACATTGAGGATTGTCTTCTAACATTTTTTTTCAATCTTCAGGTTTTTTTTTATTAAAGTCATTGCAGCTAAGTTAGTGCACAGGTTAGCCGTACAGAAAACTGATTGGTATAATAATGTAAATAATACTTTTATAATCCACTCTCAGGATATCCAATATCACGCTGCCAGGGCCAGTGAAGTTTTGTCTGAGGACGTAGCCACTGGCTTCGGCACGCCCCTGTTTTCTACAATGCTGGCTGTCACTGGCTGTTCTCCACCCCCAAACAGCTGCAGCGCAGGGGGGCACTGCACCATTGTTGCATACACAGATCTGCACATGAATAGCTCAGAAAACATCGGAGATGCTGAACCTTCAGGCTTGTGTACATCTCTGAGTCAGGCCCTTAGTTTGGTCTATTGTCACATTAGCATATGAAAGTGAGTACACTGCTTGGTCGTAGGGAACTGTGAGACTCAGGGGTAGATTTACTTAAGATTCTAAAAATGAAAAGTGTGGTTTTGCCCGTGGCAACCAGAAAATTATAGACTCTGATTGGATTGGTGTCCGTTTGGTTGGTCGACCATGTTATGGTCGACAGTCATTAGGTCGAAATTGACATGGTTGACATGGAAAATGGCCGACACATGAAAATGGTCGACACATGAAATAGCCGACATGAGTTTTCACATTCATTTTCTTTTGGGGAACTTTTCCATACTTTACGATCCACGTGGACTACGATTGGGAACGGTAATCTGTGCCGAGCGCAGCGAGGCAGCTTGACCGAAGCATGGCGAGCGAACGCGGTGCACTAATTGGGGTTCCCCATCACTTTACGCAGAAAACGACACCAAAAAAGTAAAAAAAACCTCATGTTGACCTTTTCATGTGTCGACCTTTCATGCGTCGACCATTTTCATGTGTCGCCCATTTGTCCATGTCGACCAAGCCAATGTCGACCAATAGTGGTCGATCTAATGACTGTTGACCATAACATGGTCGACCATTCATACCTGAACCGATTGGATCGCTATGGGCAAAAGCACACTTTTCCTTTTTGGAAGCTTTAATAAATCTACGTTTTAAAATCAATATAGGGTATATTTACAAAAGTGCGAGTTTACAAATGTGTATATTCTTGCCTATAGCAATGAATCAGAGTCTGACTATTATCATTTAGAAGGTGCTCAATACATTTTAAGGAGAATCTGATTGGTTGTTATGGGCAACACATCCACTTCTGAAAACCTGCACTTTAGTAAATACACCCCTAATGTGAAATAGAGGAATGCTTCTAATAACAAACAGAAACTATCCTGCAACATCTCCATGCAGTAAATATCCCATAGTGAGTGAGTCAGTGTTAGAACTTCATTTCTAGCACTCAGTTGTAGTTCAGTCTCAATCAAACACATGTTTATTTTTCTTTTGTTTGAGTTAATGGTAGCTAGAAAAATGTGATAGTTTGAAATTTTATTATCTAGGGATGCAATAAATTTGCCACCTGTCGGGATCTCGGCAGTCAGGATACCGACGCCGGAATCCCGACAGCCAACAATGCCGACAGCCAGAATCCCAGCGCACAGGGGCTATTCCCACTCGTGGGTGTCCATGACACCCGTAAAGTGAGAATAGAACCTGTGGCGAGTGCTACGAGCCACGGAGCCCACATGGGGGCTCTTTACACTTGCCCCACTGCCGGCATTCTGGTGGGTGGGAGGCCACTGTTGGGATCTTGACAGCCAGCATCCTGCCCGCCGGTAAAGAGTAGGTATTCTATTATTTAAAGGATCTCATTCATTTGGTTGTTTGTTTGATTCATTTATTTATTTGTATTTGGTACTTTATATTTTTCTTCTTGTCTAATTTAATATTCACGTTATTTTTTCCCATTACAATCCAGGCTGTAATTCAGTGGTCAGATATGGTTAATTTGAAATCCAGAATGCCAAACTATGGGTTACCCAGATATCAGTGGCTGACTAATGCATGGAACTTCTTTCAAAGAGAGGTAAGCCTTACAGGTCATTATTAATGAGTTATTAATAGATGATTCTGGGTGATTCTTTGCGTGATATTTCCTCACATATCCCTACTCACCTCCTGGAGCAGCAATCTCCCACAGGAGTTCTGTTACAATTATTACTATTAGTGGTGTACAGTAGTTCTCTATATATACTGTACTTTGGTAAATTCTTTCTCAGGGCTGTCTTAACAGCAGTGTAGGCCCCTGGGCAAAGCAATGCACTGGGGCCCCTATCCATCCTCTAGTGGTAGGGGAGGGGCAAGGGCATAGCCAGAACTTTGTGAGCCCCATAGCAACATTTTGAAGGGGCCCCGGTCCCAATGCTTTTAGAAAGACACTTCTCTGTAGCAGTTGTTAATTTTATGCCCTATAGTAGTGTCCTAGTTCATTTTCTGAACCATAGTAGAGCCTTATTTAATGTTATGCCCCATAGTAGTGCCCTAGTTTCTTTTATGAATCATAGTAGTGATTAATTTCACCCTATGTCATATTTCAGAGCTGCCAGTACACATTATGCCACACAGTACTCCCAATACACATTATTATATATAGTGTCCCCGTTCATATTGTGCCTCATTACAGTGCCCCGGTTCATATTATATAACATTAAAATCCCCTCCAGTTCATTTTATACCACAGTACAATGAGCAGGTCCAGGGGCATATCTAGATATATTGCAGGCCCCAAGGAAAAGTTTGAAAGGACCCCTACGTACTACCCAATGGCAAAAAATGTATATAACACATGTAACTTTGACAGGGAAGGTGGGTCCATCTCAGTTCTGGGCCCCATAACAGCTGCACTGTCTGCACCTATGGTAGCTATGCCCTTGGGGAGGGGGATGTTATCAGTGGCTGCTTTGATGTCCCGCGGGCAGTAGGGGGTGTTCTATCTTCCGCTCAGCATGTAGGACCTGAAGCAGTAATTCTGCTAATTACTCCTTTACTGCACAGATGGTGGGACATGGGGTGGGAGCGAGAACACTAAACTGTAGAAGGGGGCATTGGGCTGAATGAAGGGACCCTGGTACATGACTTCCAGGGTGGTAGGGGGTGTTTAATACACAGGGGAGGGGTGGATAGTTGAGTGGGCATAATATTCATCATTTTCCGGTGGGAGGGTAGCTTGCTTTACTGCAGATATCTCCAGTTCCTGGAAATAGATTTCTTAGCTTTCAATGGGATAAAAACTAGAGAGTCCCAACTTTCAAGAGGTACTGGTGTCTTGGGGATCATAGTTCAGGAGCCAGAGCAATCCACTGACGAAAATATAAAACTGCATACCAGGTGTGTGGAGCTGGAGTAGGGACCAGCTGTTGCAAGGCTGATATATCTGGTCCTGGGCAAAGTAGAGACAAGCTGCCAGTGTTCACCAAAAGAGGAGAGTCCCAGCTTTTGGAGTATACTTTCAGAAAAATTCTACATCACACAGAACCGTAGATATCTGGCTGGGAAGAGCAATTAACAGGCTTGGATGGGGACCACTGCTTTGAAGTTGGATATCTTCGGATCCTCAGAGCTGATTTCCAAATATGTAGTACCCCTGGAAAAAGGGGACCCTCAGCTATCAGCCTAGTGCCATTATACTACTGGGGCCCTTGGGCAACTGCCCATTGAGCCCATAGGAAAAGACAGCCCTGTTCTTTCTGCCTGTACAAATGGACCTAGGCTAGAAGAATAGTACATAGAGAAGTTAGTAAGAATTTCTGTAAAAAGTGAGTTCCAACATATTTGCCTGCACTTGCATTAGCCTGAACATTTTAGGAACATTTTAACTACAAACATACTTTGTACCACCATAGCTGATGTCCTTAAAATGGAACTTTCCAAAAATAAATGTATAAAAGTTGTAGAATAAAGTGGGTCATCCGAGTTGTTCGCTCGTTGCCGCAACGGAGCGATTAAGGCGAAAATGCGCATGCGCATGGTACGCAGTGCGCATGCGCTAAGTATTTTAGCTCAAAACTTAGTAGATTTACTCACGTCCGTACAAAGAATTTCCATCGTTGAAGTGATCGGAGTGTGATTGACAGGAAGTGGGTGTTTCTGGGCGGAAACTGACCGTTTTCTGTGAGTGTGCGGAAAAATGCAGGCATGCCAGGATAAAACGCGGGAGTGTCTGGATTAACGGGGGAGTGGCTGACCAAACGCAGGGCGTGTTTGTGACGTCAAACCAGGAACGAAACGGGCTGAGCTGATCGCAGTGTAGGAGTAAGTGTCGAGCTACTCAGAAACTGCTAAGAATTTTCTATTCGCAATTCTGCTAATCTTTCGTTCGCAATTCTGCTAAGCTAAGATACACTCCCAGAGAGCGGCAGCCTAGCGTGTGCAATGCTGCTAAAATCTGCTAGCGAGCGAACAACTCGGAATGACCCCCAAAGTGTACTCATCTATAGGTGGTTATCAGAAAGCTCTATTTACTCATCAAATCATTTATAAGGTGCTCACCTCAGGGTGACTTTTTGTGTGAAAATCCTTTCCACTTTCTAAGTCGCTACCTTAGATCAATAAATAGACAGTCCTGGTAACAGTAATGTATGCTGCAAAATAAAACTATAATGTCATTTTACCTCTTTTATTTATTGCATGTCAATATAAAATCATGGCAGCTCACATAGAACTATTTTAAAGCAGTATAAAATAGTCACGTATAGCTGTTGTATGTTTGAACACACTGTATACATCTTATCAGAGACAATTTTTTGGCAGATTTTTTTCACAATTTTTTCAAAGAAATATTCATATTCTATGTGCGTTATACTCTAATTGCGTAACAAATGCTACATGCATTTTATACATGCTATGGACAAGTCTATAAATTACTTTATTATTTTAGAAAAAGCATGATTTATAGTGTTAGACTTACTAACTTAACTTCATCTGGGTCAGTATAGTTAATAGTGTTAAATACAGATTAGTGTAAGAATTATAAAAAAGGTTGAACTAGATGGACATTTTGTCTTTTTTCAACCTCATTAACTATGGGGGTCATTCCGAGTTGTTCGCTAGCTGCTTTCGGTCGCAGCGCGGCATTAGGTGAAAAAGCGGCATTTCTGCGCATGCGTATGGTGTGCAGTGCGCACGCGCGACGTACTTTCACAAAAAACTATGCAGTTTCACACAAGGTCTAGCGATGCTTTTCACTGCTGATCGGTGAGTGATTGACAGGAAGTGGGTGTTTCTGGGCGGAAACTGACCGTTTTCGGGGAGTGTGTGTAGAAACGCAGCCGTGCCCGATAAAAACGCAGGAGTGGCTGGGGAAATGGGGGAGTGGCTGGCTGAACGCAGGGCGTGTTTGTGATGTCAAAACAGGAACTAAACAGTCTGAAGTGATCGCTAGCTAGGAGTAAGTTTCGAGCTGCTCAGAAACTGCACAATCTTTTTTTGTAGCAGCGCTGCGATCCTTTCGCTCGCACTTCTGGTAAGCTAAGATACACTCCCAGGGGTGGCGGTTTAGCGTTTGCACTGCTGCTAAAAACAGCTAGCGAGCGAACAACTCAGAATGAGGGCCTATGTTACTATATAACTCTGCCCTGCAGAGCCCGGACAAAGTCTTTGAGGTGTGCTAGAAATGGTAGTACAACAGTCTTTCTTTTTTTCCGTGCTACTAATTATCTTTAAATATTAACAGTTCATAACAGTAATAATATTAAATAATTTATCACAAGCATCAATATTTTGTATCAATGATAGTCCACTGTATCCAATAAAGCAGCCTCATTGAAAGTTAAGATGAAGAATAAATCTTGTAAGTGGAAGTGAAGCATATTTGCAGTATGTATCTTCACAATTACCACACAAGGAAGTGCACAAGGGAAAGATGTCAAAATTCAAATATATGCTTGAGCACCGGAAACAAAAAAACTATACTGAGTCTATCATTCTGCTGGCCTTGTCATAGTGTTAAAAAAATCCATTGTTTTACAGATTTCCTGTTAATTTAAGCATTTCCTGTTTCTTCATTGATTTGTCTGGTTCAGAATAGCATATACTAAATCTGAATTCACCTGTTTTCTAAAATGTTATTTCTTACATTTGATACTTTGTACCATATGTGTTTTTGTGTGCTGTATAACTTGTGGATTTATGAAAGGTCATATACTGTACGTTAAATGACATGTTCATAAACTTTATGGGCATGATGCAAAATAAGTTTGATGCCACTTTATGAAATGTAAATTATATGATTTTGCTGTGTGCATGCCCAGAACAGTGTGCGGATATATTGCACCATTGCTGATTTGCATGTTTTTTTCCTTTAACCACTTAACTAACATTTTTTCCAAAAAAATGTTTTAGAAATTGTCAGGGTTTTTTTTTATATTATATAATTTATGTAAAAACCATCAAAGCCATATATTTAAAAACATTTGAAACAATTTTAGTAGAAAAAAACCCTTTCCCTAATTAGGGCTTATTTTGTAAATCAAAGCTGCCCCTGTAACCTTATACTTTAACCTCCCAGCCCACCCTAGTGGCCGTTGACCCTGATATAAAGTTTGTACCAGTACCCGAAGGGGCCATAGATTGCATATGTCGCCCAAGATATATATATATATATATATATATATATCTGTCAAAGTCAGAAAAATATCACGCTACACACTGCCATATATGCACCTCATGCGAGTGCCTGCTGCGAGTGCACATGAGCTCTCCCGTGCGTGCGCATGCTCGCTGTTGCGTGCACCCGCAGGCGCACGGTATGCGCATTTACGGTAAAGTTTATGTGCGTCTAGCGGGCGACTCAACCGTTACATATTTTAACCATATAATGTATTTTGTAGATTATGGTCCCTTTGATAGAATCTGAAAGTTTAGTTAATGTAGCATGTTCATAGACAAAGAGATCCCTCTTTGTTTGATACGAAGGGTCAGACAGGGGTTACACAGTGGTGTTTAGTATCCATCGGAAGAGTATTTAATTAGCAATATTCCGGTGTTGGTTTGAAGCAGATTAATCGCTCGTGCGAATAGTTATGGACATAAGAAGTTTATGGACATTTGCTATTATTTGCACTTTATTATCCATGCGGCGGGAAACCTAGTTTCCCACCCACCTGAGCAGTTGGAAATAGTCACAGCCCACCTGTATGAATCAACCTATGACATTTTGTTATAATGCGAAGACGAATTCCTGTGTCCAATGAACAATAAGAATATAGGGACCATTGTACTGTATTATGTGTAGGGTATAAAAGGACAAGCCGATCTGGGCCAGCTCTCTATTCTCTTCAACGGTTCTCACCACTGATAATCGGGAGCTGGATATCCAGAGGCGCATGCGATTGTTTCCCTTGAGCGTAAGTTTCTCCGCAACCATATTGCCTTTATTGTTATTGTGAGCCATATCTCTCTCTCTCTCTCTTCTCCTCTTTCTCTCTCTTTCTCTTAAGTGTTATTGTACTGTTATTGTATTTCATGTGTAGTTTTCTGGTTAGGTAGTCAATGTTATTTTGGTAGTGTATGACTTGTATTGTATTATTCTTTTGCAAATAGAACGTTCATATAAGGTGTTAGAACCTAATACCGGCATCTGTGTATTTATTATATTTCTAAGTATTCTCAGAGCGTCGGAGACGCTCGTACAGCTTCCAAGTTAATAAGGTTACACTGCGTTACATTTACACCCTATCACTGCACCAAGGTTTATTGCATAAATACATTGTTTATGGTATAGTTATAAAGGTTTAACATTGTGAGCATCAGCGCCGCTTGTGATCTCCTCGTGGTCCCAAGCGTCCGCTACGCTAGTAGCATATCATTACGTTAGTCGGCAGAGTATAGCGTGCCTGCCTGTGATCTCTTGGCCGTGAGCGAACGTGACGCTCGAGCGTCTCGACTACGGCTAAGCGATTGTTACGCAACGTGCGTACCCTTACGGTATACCATACACCAATAGCGTACTGTGTTCTTTCACCTTTTAGAGGGTTTTAAGTAAGATAAATATTAGGCTTTATCAATTGGGGGCTCGTCCGTCCTTCACATATCTGCACTAGGTAATTTCAGCAGACATTATCCATCAGCAAAGGGCGGGAGGTCATATTCCTCGTAGTGCTGACTGGATAAGCGTCTGCTTCGCTTAGTAAAGGGTGCTGAAGGAATCCAGAACCGGAGGTAAGAACAATACGCTAGTGTCTTTTTAAAACTGTTTATTTCTGTCTTGCGTATGCACGCACGCATATCTCTGCATTTCTTTTCATTCGTGTATTTTCACATATCACTCTCCTGTTTGCCATTTCACAATTGATAACGTGCTAAGAAAGATTTGTTGCTATTAGTAGTTAAAGAGTAAAAGTAATACATTAAGGGGTAATTTGTAAAGCACGCACACAGCTTTGCCTAAGATACAAGGAAAGACCTGGGTGGTGCTCGGTAGATGATTGAAGACCATCTACATTGATAAACGTGTTAATTGTATTTCTGTGGACATATCTGGCTGGCATACACGTGTTTCTAACAAAAGGGTTAGACTAGTGTACGCAACGTAAAGGCCGACTCACGCAGCGTATATTACACAACGGAGCGTCTGGGTACGCCCACGTAACTCAAATCACACTATAGTATTATTTTAACAGGCGAAAAGGTGGCAACGCGATAAATAGCGCAAGTCAATTTTAGTGTCCGAAATTTAAACTAATAGATCCTTCTCTAAATTTACGACTCATCTGGTCTAAAGGAAAGAAATTTCTGTGCAGAAATAGAAACAAAAGTAAAGTGTACATGTGGTGAGTGAGTGTTTGCATATATATGTTTTTACAATTTTTGGATTGAACCACAAGAAGTCGAGTTCTCGTGAGGTACATACATGTAAGTGACGTGCATGGTGGCTGGGGAGGCATCCCTTGTTAAACATAAATTTGAGCATTAGAGTATAGCAGACCAGGAGGTCTACTGTAGCACAGACCAGGAGGTCCGGAACAGACCAGGAGGTCCAGGTACAGCAGACTAAGAAGTCCGCTATAGAGAAAAGAGCACAACCCAGGGGGTTGGTGCAGAACCCATATAGGCCATTAAAGCTCTGGCTGAAGGAATTCGCAGCCGCAATTTTCGATTCCACTGGTCGCTCCGCACATAAGATTAGTTGCTTATGTGCCGAACGATTGTACCGCACGTAATTGTGTGCATTAGTTAGTAATTTGACCCAGTACCATTTGCGTACGTTAGAGGGGTCATAAACGCTATTTGTACATTTTAACGTGATTTGTGAAATTTTTTTTATTTTAAGGGAGGTTCGCTGGTCACTCAGGAACTATCCAACAACCGATACTTGCTGAGGACTGGTAGGTCCAACACGCCCCAGTAAGTAAAGGTTCATAGGGGCCCTAGGTTGGGTACAACAGCTCTGGATACAGTGATTGCAGTACTGGCCAACGTGGGCGAGGAGTGAGTGGGGTATTCTGTAAACCGCCACCGCCGGCCTGCCCCGGACATCTTGGTTTTTGTAAGGGTTCGCTGAAGACCCTGATTGAAGGTCAGAGGTAGTGAAAGCAACACCTGCAAGTTATGGGGGCCAGTTGTTCAGGTAGGGGGCGATCAACCTCGGTTCGGGTTGATTCAGTAAACCGACCAATCGGGTCGGCAAGGTATGTAATGTGTGAAAAATACGGTTCACACACAGAGGTTTTATGTGATGAATGGGAAAGAATGACTGTACATGACGGGGAGAAGTTCCCAAGAGTAGGCAGCTTTAGCCCAGATGTGTTACTAAATCTAAGGAGAAGGATATGTCTCATTAAATCAGCAAAGAGACGGATCAAACATTATGATTATTTACAGTTATGGCAACAGGAGGGTGAAATACAGAGAGGATTGGCTCAGGTGGCGGGATCTAACCCTATCAGGAAACTGATAGCTACGGCACCACCGCCACCTTACATAACGGGAGAGAAGTTGGTTGCGGAGAATGACGCACTAATGTGTAATGAACAGGCACTTAGTAACTGTATAAATGTTAAGGATAATATGAATAAGATGAGTAATGCAAGTATTAACCCGTGCAAGTTGTACCCTGTTTTAAACTTTCCCCAGGAGTGTGATCAAGAGGACGAATCGGCAACAATATCGGCGCTCTCTCTAGCAGCCACCATATCAGAAACAGCAGTAGGCACGTCCCAACCCCCGAGATTAGTATCAAAAGCCCCTAGCGGAGGGACAGGTGAGGTCGTATCAACGGGTAAGTACGGCACCATACACTATGCTGAAACCATATCACCACAGGCTGTAGAATCTACTCAGAATGATGTTATTAAACTTAATCCCGTTAGGGTAATAGCAGTGCCAAATGGGAAAACGGACACTTCAGGAGTCACTCCTGTCAGAAACATTGCCATGCACTGCCCATTTTCCCGAATGGAATTAAGAGCCATAGTGTCTGAATTCCCTGACCCTAGAAAAGATCTAGTTGCTAGCCAGAAATACATTAGAGACCTAGGGAATACGGTAGAGCCCAATAACAAAGACTGGCAGATATTGCTGAGGGCATGTTTACCCTCCAATGTCGACTCAGCACAATTCTTAGCTGACTGTAAATTAGATGAGGATGTACCCCTTACGGATGTGTACAACCAAGACAATGTAAAGAGGATAAATTTACAGTTAAAAGAGTATTTTCCAGCTGTAGTTAAATGGAACAAAATTTTCTCCATTAAGCAAAAAGAGTGAGAAACAGCTGCTGAGTATTTTCATAGGGCACTACTAGAAATGGCTAAATACACAGGCATTGAAGACATTAGAACAAATGTAAATCATAGAGAAGTAGCAGTATCTGTGCTAATGGATGGTTTAAAAGAAGCATTAAAGACAAGGGTACAGACCACGCAACCATGTTGGCGAGGTCTGTCGGTGGCTACTTTGAGAGAGGCTGCTATTGATCACGATCGAAATATCACCAGACACAGGGAGTCACAAAGTGATAAGTTAATGGCCGTAAGTATACAGGCCCTGACCACAAGGCCACCTTTGTATAAATCTCCAAACCCTGTGGGTAAGTCAAATGTGGTAACTTGTTATTCCTGTCATAGAGAGGGACATTTTGCACGAGACTGTAGAGTGAAAAACACACAAAAATCATATCAACCCCCTAGACAACGACATGACACACGAAATTGGGATCAGGGACCGCAGAGACGGAGTCATGAGCCACATGCAGGGGAAACAAAAAGGTATCCCCCAAAAAGAGACTGGCAAGTCTCGGGTAGTTCCCATTTACCCCCTTCTCAAGTAGTTGCTGCCAGCGCGATTCAGGGAGGTCACCATACCCAATAGGGGTGTGGCCATACCTGTAATCTGCAGCCAGTAAAATTGATTGCAAGCCTTGGAAGTGAACCCGAGGTCACAATTGATGTAGCTGGTAAATCATTAAATTTCCTTGTAGATACGGGGGCGGCCAAATCAGTGATAAATTCGACAGGGAGCATGAGAACCACTGGTAAGACAATTCCAGCCATGGGAGTAACGGGAGTAGTCTAGCACTACCCTGTTAGCAAACCAGCAGAGATTACAATAGGGCCTTTGCATACCAAGCATTCCTTTTTGCTGGCAGCATCGGCACTGACTAATCTCCTGGGAAGAGATTTATTGTGTAAAATGGGGTGCGTCATTTATTGTACTCCTGAAGGTGTATTCTTAGACATACCTGAGAATCACGCTCAGGAAGTGCGAGACATGTTAGACTCCCCATCAAAATTAATGTCCCACACTGTTATATTAAATAGGAATCCATCCCAGGTAGAAGAAATGACATCCCAAATACCAGAGTCACTGTGGACTAAAGATGGACAAGACACTGGATTAATGGCAAACGTAGCTCCAGTAGTTGTGCAAGTAAAAGATGGTAGGATAGCTCCAAAAATCCCACAATACCCTCTGAAGCCAGAGGTGGAATTAGGAGTATACCCCGTAATAGAGCGCTTGCTACAACAGGGCATTCTGGTAAGAACATCCAGCACTGCCAATAGTCCCATCTTCCCTGTGAAAAAGAGTGGGGGGAGGGGTTACAGGCTAGTGCAGGATCTAAGGGGGATTAACAAAATAGTTGAGAGTCAGTTCCCTGTAGTGCCAAATCCAGCTGTCATCCTTATGCAGATCCCTCCCACTGCGAAATTTTTCACTGTTATTGACCTCTGCTCCGCCTTCTTTTCGGTACCCCTGCATCCTGACAGACAATATTTGTTTGCATTTACATACAGAGGAGTCCAATACACATGGACTCGATTACCGCAAGGTTTCATAGACAGTCCAAGTATATTTTCACAAGCTTTGCATGATTGTTTACAGTCTTTCCAACCAGAGAGTGGATCAATATTGATACAGTATGTGGATGATTTACTACTGTGTTCAGATTCACTGGAAGCGTCCCTGAAGGATACGAAACAGCTCCTGTTTCATCTTTCAGACACAGGACACAAGGTTTCCAAAGACAAGTTGCAATTATGCCAGCCTAAAGTAAAATATCTGGGACACTGTCTAACACAAGGACTGAGACACCTGACCGCTGATAGAATTCAAGCAATTAGAGACATGACTCTGCCACAAACCCAGCAACAGATCAGAACGTTTTTAGGAATGTGTGGGTATTGCCGTAACTGGATCCCAGGGTTTTCCATTCTAGCATTACCTTTGCAGGAGATGGTTTCATCAAACAAACCTGATCGGATTTCGCATACAGACGAATCCGAGATGGCATTTGAGAGACTCAAACAGTGCCTAACGCAGGCGCCAGCATTAGGTATGCCAGACTATGGGAAACCTTTTGAGCTGTACGGAACAGAAAGTGCTGGTTGCGCGGCAGGCGTCCTAACCCAAAAGCATGGTGATACCAGCAGGCCGGTAGCATACTACAGCGCTCAGCTAGATACGGTAGCGCGATCCCTCCCCACATGCTTGCGAAGTGTCGCTGCGATAGCATTGCTAGTCACAAAAAGCGAAGATGTAGTGCTAGGACACAACCTCACAATTCATACACCACATGCAGTGTCAGCCTTGCTGAATTCTGCCCAAACCAGGCACGTCTCATCAGCGCGGTTTACAAGATGGGAATTGGCATTAATGGCCCCCATAAACATCACCATAAGGAGATGCAGTGCATTAAATCCTGCAACATATCTCCCAGGTGTGCCTGGACAGGCACAAAGGGTGGAGGATGAGAGTGATGGGGAAGGAGGATTTAATACAAGGGATGACACACATGATTGTATGGAATATTTGACCCAAAATTTCACAGCAAGACCTGACATCAGTGACAACCCACTGGAAGATGTAGATTTTACTTTCTACACTGACGGTAGTTGTCACAGACAGACGGACTCGGGAGACTTGTGTACTGGATACGCAGTCGTAGATGACCAAGGCACCATAGAAGCAGAACCGCTAGGCCCACCTCACTCAGCCCAGGTTGCTGAACTGGTTGCCCTAACCAGAGCATGTGAATTGGCTAAGGGAAAATCAGCCAATATCTACACCGATTCTAGATACGTCTTCGGGGTAGTCCATGATTTCGGAGCCCTATGGCGCCTCAGAAATTTCATGACGGCAGCTGGTACACCGATAGCGCATGCAGCCCACATCAAAAGACTTCTAACAGCGATACAGGAACCCGACAGAGTGGCTTTTATCAAGTGTAAAGCACATACATATAGCCAAGACCCAGTATCACTTGGTAACAGCCGAGCAGACGAAGCTGCTAAGTTAGCAGCTGGTACCCCCAGACAGACAGACACCACACAATTGATGGTATTCAATACCATCAACACACAGAAGTTGTGTGAAATGCAAAATTTGTGTTCCACACAGGAAAAGGCAGTTTGGAGGTCAAAAGGATATGGCCAGGAGTCCTCAGGACTCTGGACAGATGGACAGGGTAAACCAGTGGCACCCAGAGCATACCTTCCATGTTTAGCTGAAGCAGCACATGGGCTGACTCATCTGGGCAAGGAGGGAATGTGCAAGTTGGTAAGAGCATATTGGTGCGCCCCAGGATTCTCATCCCATGCAGGTAAGAGAGCAATGTCATGCCTTACCTGCTTGAGGAAGAACATCGGAAAGGCAATACCAACAGAACCATCCCATATCCCACCTACAGGCGGCCCTTTTCAGGTAATACAGATTGATTTTATACAATTACCCCCTTGTCGAAATTTGAAATTGGACTTGTTTGTATAGATGTGTTTTCAAATTGGGTCGAAGCATTTCCGGCGGCCACAAATAACGCTATGTTTACTGCTAAGAAAATTGTGCAGGAATTTGTGTGTAGATATGGTATCCCTAGAATAATTGAAAGTGATAGGGGTACCCATTTTACAGGTGATGTCTTTCAAGGAATGTGTAAGTTGATGGGAATTGATAGTAAGCTGCACACTCCATATCGCCCCCAGGCGAGTGCGAAGGTGGAAAGAGTGAACAGCACTATTAAAAATAAATTGAGCAAAGTTATGGCAGAAACAGGATTAACATGGCCAGAGGCTTTACCCATTGTACTATACAGCATCAGAACCACTTCCAGGTCCCCTCTTAATCTGTCCCCCTTTGAAATTCTGTTTGGTCGACAACCGCATGTTATGATTAACCCTCAGGATGATTTGAAGTGTAACAATGAAGTGACTGTAAAATACCTGGTTAACATGAGTAAACAGCTAAAGAATCAAAATGACAATCTGAAGTTAGTGATTCCTGATTTGCCAGATAGTAATTGTCATGACATTGAACCTGGGGATTATGTAATGATACGGAATTTTCTACGCTCAGGTTGCCTTATTGACCGATGGGAAGGACCGTACCAAGTCTTATTGATTAGCACGACAGCATTGAAGGTTGCCGAGAGAGAGACTTGGGTTCATTCGTCCCATTGTAAGAAGGTTGCTGATCCAGAGAGGTCCCGTGATAAAGAACAGACGGTAGAGGAAGTTATATCACTGGAGTGTCTGTTTCAGGAGGACTGAGACAGCACCTGAGCATTGAAAATAATAAGATCGGAGGCAGTTGTCGATCCCCTGTTCCCTTTTATTGTTTTTCTCCACTTCCCATCCCATCTCCCTCAATAATTTCTTTCCCCCTTCTCATTCTTCTCCATTTCCTCCTATAAGATGGACTTGCCCCAAGAGACTGTGATCCGGATTTTCCTGTTGACCATGATGTTGACCAGAGCAGTCTGTTCCGGCGAGAGTACCATGGAGGTCGAGAGAGGTTCTGGAATGGGTTCTGATGACAGAGATGGAGGCGTAGATTTCCAAGAACAACATAATCACTGAGTAAAGGCGAGTATCAGAAAACGATCTGGTAGCATTGACAATAGAAGAAATTGTGAAGGATTGTTAGCTGAAGAGAACTGTATCTGTAGGCTCTGTGACAGTGTAGTTGAGGATGGGTGTATCAAGAAATGCCAATCTAGTTTTAATATCCACATGGACCGGCATCCATTGAGTGACTATCACACCTTAGTGGGTAAAGTGTTAAATCAGACAGATTGTTGGGTATGCTCTCAAGTACCTCAAGGCCATAGCAAATCAGGATTAGTGCCCTTCCCTTTAACTATAGGGGAGGTACTTGAGCTAAGTGGTGGGAGGCCGGTGGACAGGAGGTTTAATATCTCCAGTCCTCCTAGTTTGAAGCTCCACCAATATCATGTGGATAGATCCCTAGTATGTTTTAACATTTCCAATCCCCGAAAGCCGGGAAATTGGGAAGTGTCATGGAATAACCAAACCATGACCTTTTCATACAGAGCCGATAGAATGCCAACAGATACAGAACTTATACGCCACATAGCCGGTAGTGGAAAATATTTCCGATATAGGTATACCCTAGGAAGTAGGACCATGAGAGTTGGAGAGGTATCACCAGGATACTGTGCACATATCATACAAACTGATACGTGTATTAAACAGATGGGAGAATTAGGGTTAGGAAATTTTATATGGAAAATGTGTAATATGGTTATGTCCTACTCCGTCCCATATGTTCTCTCCGATGATGCATATTTCATATGCGGGAGAAAGGCGTATAAGTGGCTTGCCCCAAACTCTGAAGGATTGTGTTATATTGGAAAAGTACTGCCTGAGGTAATGACCGTATCACATACTAAAATGAAAGATATTCACCGCAGTGCCCAAGCTCCTTATACTCACACTCATTACGAACACATCGTTAAACGGCACCTAATAGAGAGAACAGAGCATCCGGCCTCTGACCTGATCAGTGAATCCACCGGGATTCAATTCCTAATCGCGTTAGATATCACTCGTACCGCCAGAGGAGTGATAAATTATAAATATATATCTGCGCTTGCAAATTTATTAGACAATATCACTGAAATGTATGATGACACATTCAGGTATACTGGAAGGGAGCTCCAAGCTTATAAAACAGAACTGGTTCAGCATAGGATGATTCTCAATTATCTCACAGCTGTCACGGGTGGGTATTGTGTCACCCTAGCAACTCAGTATGGAATAAAGTGCTGCACGTATATCACAAACAGCACCGAGGACCCGGTCGAGGTCATAGACAAAAAGATAGACGACATTCTCCAATTAAAATGGGAGTTCCGAAGGAAACACAATCTCACCCTTGCAGCTGTGGGTAATGAGCTGACCAGTTGGGTGTCATGGTTGAACCCGCGAAATTGGTTCTCTGGTTTAGGAGAATGGGCTCAAGGAGTTATAATGGATGTAGGGAAATTCCTTTTGTGTGTTCTGGGTGTCATCATATTGGTCGGTCTGATATTTAGATGCGTTCGGATTTTAACAAAGTGTAAAAGTAGCGCCCGAGTGATGAGTTTAAGGAGTGAAGATACTGTAATAACAACGACTGATGTGATTTATGACCCAACGATAGAGACAATGTTGTGATGAAAATGTGATTCCACGGTCCGTTTCTTTCACCTGTTTCTCGTTTTCCTCCAAGGTAAAAAGACCCGCTTTGAAGAGGAATTTGACGACCTTGTATGCAGACAACAGATGGATTAAAGAAGAAGTTTTGACAACCTTTTACACAGACAACTGATGGACTATGCCATAGACCCCCCATGTCCCTAGTACTTTTAATTTTACGCTAGCCCAACACTTTTTGTAAGTCTATGGACATTGATAAAGCTTTGCTTACGTTTATTAGCAAAAGCACAAAGAGACTACAGTCAACATGTACATCAAGACAAGACAAGACAAGACCTCAATCGGCAAATGTATATTAAACTCACATAGTTTATCAATGCATTTACCATAAGTGTTCTTTATCTTCATCTCTACAACCTTCAGGTAATAACACACATAGTCGATAGGGAATACAGGCACAGATCTCAGCATTCACATATCCCCCCATTCATGTATCATCAACTAAAATGTGCTCCCCCATTTTGTTGCAACTAAAAGCCGAAAAGAGCTCGGTAAAGTTTGACAGCCCATCCACAGACCCGTACCACGGGATAATAAGGAATTCAAATGTATACTTCGCAATACCTCGAAGCTTGATTTAAAACACGTACGGCACGATGATACATGACCCCCCAAACATGGATTCATACACACATGCTTCTGCTATCTCACTAGGTCATACCCTTTTCTCACCTTCTCCTCTCCTCCCCTACCCAACCATAGAAATATTTACACATGACATATATATTTTTCTCGTTTTGAAATGTTTTAGAAAGTGTCAGTTATTGGTGACTGCCAAATGGTGGACTGTCAAAGTCAGAAAAATATCACGCTACACACTGCCATATATGCACCTTATGCGAGTGCCTGCTGCGAGTGCATGAGCTCTCCCGTGCGTGCGCATACTCGCTGTTGCGTGCACCCGCAGGCGCACGGTATGCGCATTTACGGTAAAGTTTATGTGCGTCTAGCGGGCGACTCAACCGTTACATATTTTAACCATATAATGTATTTTGTAGATTATGGTCCCTTTGATAGAATCTGAAAGTTTAGTTAATGTAGCATGTTCATAGACAAAGAGATCCCTCTTTGTTTGATACGAAGGGTCAGACAGGGGTTACACAGTGGTGTTTAGTATACATCGGAAGAGTATTTAATTAGCAATATTCCGGTGTTGGTTTGAAGCAGATTAATCGCTCGTGCGAATAGTTATGGACATAAGAAGTTTATGGACATTTGCTATTATTTGCACTTTATTATCCATGCGGCGGGAAACCTAGTTTCCCACCCACCTGAGCAGTTGGAAATAGTCACAGCCCACCTGTATGAATCAACCTATGACCTTTTGTTATAATGCGAAGACGAATTCCTGTGTCCAATGAACAATAAGAATATAGGGACCATTGTACTGTATTATGTGTAGGGTATAAAAGGACAAGCCGATCTGGGCCAGCTCTCTATTCTCTTCAACGGTTCTCACCACTGATAATCGGGAGCTGGATATCCAGAGGCGCATGCGATTGTTTCCCTTGAGTGTAAGTTTCTCCGCAACCATATTGCCTTTATTGTTATTGTGAGCCATATCTCTCTCTCTCTCTCTCTTCTCCTCTTTCTCTCTCTTTCTCTTAAGTGTTATTGTACTGTTATTGTATTTCATGTGTAGTTTTCTGGTTAGGTAGTCAATGTTATTTTGGTAGTGTATGACTTGTATTGTATTATTCTTTTGCAAATAGAACGTTTATATAAGGTGTTAGAACCTAATACCGGCATCTGTGTATTTATTATATTTCTAAGTATTCTCAGAGCGTCGGAGACGCTCGTACAGCTTCCAAGTTAATAAGGTTACACTGTGTTACATTTACACCCTATCACTGCACCAAGTTTTATTGCATAAATACATTGTTTATGGTATAGTTATAAAGGTTTAACATTGTGAGCATCAGCGCCGCTTGTGATCTCCTCGTGGTCCCAAGCGTCCGCTACGCTAGTAGCATATCATTACGTTAGTCGGCAGCCTATAGCGTGCCTGCCTGTGATCTCTTGGCCGTGAGCGAACGTGACGCTCGAGCGTCTCGACTACGGCTAAGCGATTGTTACGCAACGTGCGTACCCTTACGGTATACCATACGCCAATAGCGTACTGTGTTCTTTCACCTTTTAGAGGGTTTTAAGTAAGATAAATATTAGGCTTTATCAATCTATACTGGAATGGAAAATGAAGAGAGTGCATTCATAGTGCAGATCAATTTTTATTTAAAAACACAAATTAAATAAAAACATCAGGTAATTCTACAGGACTCGTACCCTGAATAACCCACACTGTGGGCAGGTTAGCAGATGGTATAATCAGAATCAGAATCAGCTGTATTGGCCAGGTACACTTGCGTATACTAGGAATTTGTTTTCGGTTTACAGTGCAGCAGCCAGGGGGGAACAAGTAGACAAGAGGGGGGGGGGAATAAATGCAGTATACAGATTAAGTAAAAGTACACGGTGTTCGTTCCAATCAGAAGATCGGAGTAGAGTGACTGGACAGTCAGTCCGTCCAGCGGTTTGTCAGGAGTTCAGCAGGTGGACTGCTTGTGGAAAGAAGCTTTTGAGGCTTCTATTGGTTCTGGTGGGAATGGCCCTATATCTTTTCCCGGATGGCAGCAGGATGAGCTCGCCATAGCCTGGGTGCGGTGGATCATTGGCTATCCTAGTCGCCCGTTTTTTGGCTCTGGACCTGTACAGGTCATGGACAGGCAGGAGGTCAACTGCGATGATCTTCTCAGCGGACCTTACCACTTTTTGGAGCCTGCGTTTGTCTCTCTCGCTGGCGGAGCTATACCAGACGATAATCGTGGAGCACAGGACAGATTCTACAATTGCGGAGTAGAAGAGGAGCAGGAGATTCTGTGGGACATTAATACATTCCACAGTGACAAAACTGCATACCGCTGAGACATGGACCCGGGACCTTACACCGCGCCAGCTGAATATTTTCCAGACCGTACCCGTCAGGATACCGCGTCACGAACTCAGGGAGCCTGTGCAGTGCATGTGGAGAAGATCAAATGTCTGTCAAGCACAGCATCAACATGTTTCATAGATTACTTCATCAGGCGCGGTGCAAGGTCCCGGGTCCATGTGTCAGCGGTATGCAGTTTTGTCACTGTGGAATGTATTATACCATCTGCTAACCTGCCCACAGTCTGGGTTATTCAGGGTAGGAGTCCTGTAGAATTACCTGATGTTTTTAATTAATTTGTGTTTTTAAATAAAAATTGATCTGCACTATGAGCGCACTCTATTCATTTTCCATTCTAGCTATTTAATGCTCATAAGAGTCCTGAGCCTTCTAAGGAGAGTTGCTGCGGTGTTGATGTACACCTGTGCTACAGCCCAGAGTGGATTACCTGTGGACTGAGAACTATTACCTTTTAACTACCAGCGCACCTGTACACACTGCTTTTTGGATATATATATATATATATATATATATACAGGTTGAGTCTCCCTTATCCAAAATGCTTGGGACCAGAGGTATTTTGGATATGGGATTTTTCCGTATTTTGGAATAATTGCATACCATAATGAGATATCATGGTGATGGAACCTAAATCTAAGCACAGAATGCATTTATGTTTCATATACACCTTATACTCACAGCCTGAAGGTCATTTTAGCCAATATTTTTTATAACTTTGTGCATTAAACAAAGTGTGTCTACATTCACACAATTCATATATGTTTCATATACACCTTATACACACAGCCTGAAGGTCATTTAATACAATATTTTTAATAACTTTGTGTATTAAACAAAGTTTGTGTACATTGAGCCATCAAAAAACAAAGGTTTCACTATCTCACTCTCACTCAAAAAAGTCTGTATTTCGGAATATTCCGTATTTCGGAATATTTGGATATGGGATACTCAACCTGTATACACTCACTTTTTCCTGAAAGAAAAAAGAACCTGCACTCACATTTCAGTAGCAGCGTTTTTACTTGAAAAAATGTTAAAGATCCATACAGTCAAAATGTAATGGCAGCAGCGCCCTACAGCCGTTTCAACCACAATCAATTGGTCTTCTTCAGGATCTAATGATACACTGCAGGAGGGCCAGATATATAGCAAAAATAGGCACAAAAACAGAACAAAAAAACCAAACCATGCTGACACAGGCCGGCTGAGCCCACCATGGGCTCATTGGATGCTGTTTGACATGGGCGGAGTCATGTATGTAAACAAAAGTTGAGTACAATGGCCAATCGTGCAAGTGCATGCTGCTGTCAATTACAGCTCATAAATGCAAGGTGCATAATGCTGTGTAGCACGGGTCATGACCCTTAGACAGAGTGTAATACAGCAACATGTGCCACTGCTACAAAGCAATGTCCAAAGGTGAACACCTGAAAACATGGCATGTTTAAAAAAAAAAGTGTATAGTGTGTGCAGAGAAACAATGACTGAACATGAATAAGATCACAAAAGAGAAATGCAATATACAGGATGTTATTCACAAATTATATCAACCAATAATATAGACATAATGATAAATGTTAAACAGAAATTGCAAGCATCAGGTCTGCAACAAAAATAAGTCTTAAGTCCCAAGTCCACAACAGGGATAGCAAAATAGTCTCCTCTTACAGCACCCAGTATACTAAGGAGGTCTCCCATTCAACTACTGGCCAGGCCCAACACTGCTTAGCTTCCAAGATCAGGCGAGGTTGGGCGTCACCAGTGTGGAATGGCTGTATGTAGAATCATACCTCAAGGTAACCTTGGTGGGTGCTCATGGCAGAGAATGGACAAAATAATAACCAGACCAGCATGGACTATTGCAGTTAACGTTATCAAACAATATGTGGTTAAACAACATAGAAACCAGAAGCTCACGGCGGTGCTGAAAACACATGTAAAAAAAACTGGCACACGGCAGTGACGTACATCATGACAGAACAGTGGGAGAGTAACATGTTTGGGGAACAAAGGGATAACATATGCATTTGACATACAGCAGCATCAGCAAGAACAAATAAATACCAACGAAAGCTCATGGCAGGAAAATAATCCCTATAGAAGTCATACATGGGATTGTTTTAAAAAGCATTCCAAATGAAAGTCTTCATTCAGACCACCAGGTGATAGGGACTTAAGTCTGTAGATCCACTTAAGTTCCCTTTGTATCAAAAATTTGTACCGGTCTCCTCCCCTTTGCAGTGGGGGGATCTGATCTATAATGCAACATTTTAGCTGATTGACAGTATTATTGACTTTCTTGAAGTGTCTGACAACTGGTAAATTGGATAATTAATTTAAGTCCATTCCAAAGATTTGGCTTTTCATTATAGATGAACGGTGTTGGCTCAATCTCTCTTTCAACATCCTACTGGTTTTGCCCACATATAAAAGTTACTGGGGAATTTCAGAACATATATTACAAATTTACTGTTGCAGTCTATTCTTTGCTTAATGGAGTATTTCTTGTTATCCTGTGGGTTGGTGAAATAGTTCCCAAGTAATAAAAACTGTCAGTTTTTGCATACATTGCACCTAAAGATGCCAGTCTTGGTGGTAAACCAATTGGAGGCCTTAAAGGCCATTTTTTTTAGAATAATCTATGACTACCAGAGATCCCTAGGATTGGGTCCCCTTCTGTAGGCGAATCTTGGAGTTTCTGCAATGCAGCTGTTAGCACTGGATCACTCGATATGAGGTGCCAGTGTTGAAGAATTCTTTTTCATATAAAGGCTGAGGCAGTGGTAAACATGCTGATTATGTTAAGTCTGTTCTAGTGTCGAGAGTAACATCTTTCTTGTGCAGTAGCTCTTCTTAATTAAGTTTTCCGTTCTTAGATAAAGCCTCATCAATTTCTCCCTTCGGAGTAACCTCGGTCCAGGAACCATTGGCTCATTGCTTCTACTGCCATACGGATAGCAGATAGCTTAGACGTAATATGTGCTACCCTGAGCAATTTTGAGTAGGGTAATCCCCTTTTGAACAGGGCGGATTGGAAGCTAGAGGCCAAAAGCTACTGCAATGTGGGTGCTGGTTCTTTTTTCCTTTTTTCTTGCAGGAAAAAGTGAGTGTTATTTACTAATAATTCTGGGCCCTGCACCGCTCTCTATATCGGATACTGAATGTGTGTGTGTATATATATATATATATATATATATATATATATATATATAGTGACAAGAACACTGGAATAGTGTTTGAGGGCAGGTATGTTTGTCCCAGGTTCTTGTCTTACATGTATTAGGAAAATGTTTTGTTTTGTCAGAACCCTTTCAGTTTATTGGAAAAGCTGGATAAGGGCCCTGAAAGAGAGATAGGGCAAGTTCCAGACATTGGGCCCAGTTTGGGTGTTTGTCCTCACAGAGGGCTAATCAGGGTTTCAGCTGTCTAAGTGGGTTATAGGGCTGC
This sequence comes from Pseudophryne corroboree, assembly GCF_028390025.1. Lineage (NCBI taxonomy): Eukaryota > Metazoa > Chordata > Amphibia > Anura > Myobatrachidae > Pseudophryne > Pseudophryne corroboree. The sequence goes on from NC_086449.1 coordinate 469,502,392, forward strand.
TAGCCTGATTAGTATGTGCAGACTGCCTGGGAAGACTGCAGGATCTCTGTGAGAGAAATACGCTTCCTTACACAAGTGAGCCATACAGTGTTGGTTGGAATACTCTGTTTTTTGTTTAGAGACAGTTAGGAACGTCTTATGTTTAGTTAGTGCCGGACAGGCATGGTATTTTCTTTTGATGTTTGTTTTGTTTTCTGTTTAATAAAACTGGTCGTGGCCAGTTGCACTACACACTGGACTTGTGTGATTCCTCAGCTGCTGCATAGCTGCCATTTACCCCACGAAACGGCACCTTGTTCCCTTACAGTGTTACAACTTGGTGGAGAATGCGAGCATTCCGTTCTGTGCCTAAGTGAAAGCAGCAGCTTTATGAGGCCTGCAGAAAACGGTGGTTTATGCAGATACAGCCCAGTGTGAAGTTGCTGAGACTTACCCCTGAGGATTTGATATATGTCCTGGGTGAAAGCAGCTACAAAGCCGCCTGAAAAATCTGTCGACATGGAGGAACTGCTTAAAGCCTCGCTGCAAGCTACAGCGGCTCAGCAGGAGGCCAACAGACAGCAGCAGGTGGCAATGGAGGAAAATAGGAGACAGCAGCAGGTGGCAATGGAGGAAAATTGGAGACTACAGCAGGTGGCAATAGAGGAAAATAGGAGACAGCAGCAGGTGGCTATTGACGAACTTTACAGGCAACAGCGTCAGGATAGAGAGGCCTTAACAGAAGTGGTGCAGAGCCTTGCAGCCCGGATTGGAGATGTGGCCGTCAGTGCTCCGACCAGCTCTAGTACTATACGGGCCAGTCACTTCCTGCAGAAAATGACAGAGGCTGATGATGTGGAGGCCTACCTGACCACGTTTGAGAGGACTGCCGAGCATGAGAACTGGCCGAAAGCACAGTGGGCCAGTCTGCTGGCACCTTTTCTGTCAGGTGAGCCCCAAAAAGCGTACTTTGATTTAAACCCTGCTGAGGCTCGGGACTATGATAAACTAAAGACTGAGATCCTGACCCGCCTGGGAGTCACGCTGTCAGTACGAGCACAACGGGTGCACCGTTGGGTGTACGCCATGGAGAAGCCTCCTCACTCCCAGATGCACGACCTTATTCAGCTAACAAAAAAATTGTTACAGCCAGAGACATTAACTGGTCCCCAGATGGTTGAAAGAGTCGTCATGGACCGCTATTTGAGATCTTTTCCCATGGTCCTGCGCAAGTGGGTGAGCCATGGAAACCCGGGTACTGCTGACCAATTAGTGGACCTTGTAGAGAGGTATTTGGCAGCAGAGGAATTACTGATGACCACCCAGCAACCCATAGATCCTCAACAGCGCCCTTCAGTAAAGACTGGTAAGACTGTTCCGTGGGAAAACGTTGCTGGGCGGTTAAGAGAGACAGGCCAATGGGGCTAGAATGGTCTATGCTGCCCAAACGGGTTGATAATCGTGTGGTTAAATGTTTTAGGTGTGGTATGCCAGGTCATGTTATTGCCAATTGCCCAGTCACGCAAGAACCCATGCAATGTGATGCTGCCTTTAAATGTCGCAGAATGTCTTTCTTTGCTAGGTTAGCCTGTACTGTGGTACCTTCACCTGAGTTGGAAAAACAAATGTGTGCATGAGACCATAATAGGGAGGGATTTTCCTCATTTTTGGAAACTGTGGGAATCACGTTTATCAACAGATGTGAGAAGTAAAGAGCCAGTTGATAATACCGGTGATTTTATGGATGTACGTGTGTCTTCGGAACTTTCTGACCCTTTGCCTTCTGCTAGTTTGGCTGGGGAAGTGACAGATGGGGAGTCCAGTGAGGACCCTCTTGCTGAGAACAGAGACATAGTAGTTAGAACTGAAAGCGTGCCTGACCTGGAGGTAAAGAAGGATCTGTTTGCATCTGAACAGTTAAAGGATCCTACCTTGATAAAGGCTAGAGAGAATGTTAAGATTGGTAATGGGGAACCTGTGGTACCAGGTGACAGGGTTACGTATCCCCACATGGCCATCTGTAATGAGCTCTTGTACCACATTGTCAAAAAGGGTGAGGATGTGGTGGAACAGCTGGTAGTTCCCCAGCCTTATCAGAGAACGGTACTAGATTTAGCTCATCGTCACGTTACAGCAGGACATTTAGGGGCAGAAAAAAACACTGAAAGAGTTTTACAAAGGTTCTTTTGGCCAGGGGTTTATAAAGAAGTGTCTGAATATTGTTCTTCCTGTCCTGAATGCCAGTATCATGCCCCTAGACCCCATTTCAGGAGCCCACTAGTTCCCATGCCTATTATAGAGGTCCCGTTTGACAGAATAGCCATGGATCTCGTGGGGCCCTTGTTAAAGTCCGCTCAGGGCCATCAGTATATTCTGGTAATAATGGACTATGCCACTCGATATCCTGAGGCTGTCCCTTTACGCACTATCACAACCAAGGCAATAGCTAGGGAGCTGGTGCAGGTTTTTAGTAGAGTGGGAATACCAAAAGAAATTTTGACTGACCAAGGTACTCCATTTATGTCAAGGATCATGAAAGAATTATGCAAATTATTTAAGGTCACTCACCTCAGGATGTCCATTTACCATCCCCAAACTGATGGGTTGGTGGAAAGGTTCAATAAAACATTAAAAAGTATGTTAAAAAAGGTTGTTGATAAAGATGGGAAAAACTGGGATTGTTTGTTGCCCTACTTGTTAATGGCCATCAGAGAAGTTCCTCAGTCCTATATGGGGTTTTCTCCATTTGATTTGTTGTATGGTAGACACCCCAGAGGGCTGTTGGACATTGCCAAAGAGACGTGGGAAGGACAGCCCACTCCTTATAGAAGCGTTGTTGAACATGTAACACAAATGCAGGATAGGATTGCAGCCGTGGTACCTATTGTCAGAGAGCACATGGAACAGGCCCAAAGTGCTCAACAGAGGGTATATAACCGGAGTGCCAAGATACGGGAATTTGCTCCTGGAGATAGAGTTCTTGTTTTGGTACCCACTGTGGAAAGCAAGTTCTTAGCTAAATGGCAAGGTCCATTTGAGATTAGGGAAAAAGTGAATGAGGTTAATTACAAAGTAAACCAACCGGGAAAGAGAAAACCCGAACAAATCTACCATGTTAACTTAATCAAACCCTGGAAAGATAGGTTGTCTCTGTCAGCGGAGCCTTGCCCTTCGGTGTCTTCACCTCGGTTTCTTCCCGCAGTAAAGGTGTCAGAGACATTATCAGCTGATCAGAACAATCAGGTTAAAGAATTTCTCATCCAAAATAGGGAGATATTTTCAGAGCTGCCTGGCCAAACGACCATAATAAAACATGACATTGTCACAGAACCAGGGGTCAGGGTCCATTTAAAGCCATATAGGATTCCTGAAGCTCAGCGAGTAGCTGTTTCTAAAGAAGTTAAAACCATGTTAGAACTTGGAGTCATAGAGGAATCTAACAGTGAGTGGTCCAGTCCCATAGTTCTCATCCCAAAGCCAGATGGTAGCATACGCTTCTGTAATGACTTTCGTAAGTTAAATGAGGTGTCCAAGTTTGACGCATACCCCATGCCCCGTGTGGATGAGCTTATAGAAAGGCTGGGAACAGCCAGGTTTCTCACCACGTTGGACCTGACCAAAGGTTACTGGCAAATACCTTTATCTGATAGCGCAAAAGAAAAAACAGCCTTTTCGGTTCCGGAGGGGCTGTACCAGTATAAGATGTTACCCTTTGGGTTGCATGGGGCTCCAGCAACCTTGCAACGGGCGATGGATAAAATTTTGAGGCCCAATAGAAAATATGCAGCTGCCTATTTGGATGATGTGGTAATTCACAGTACAGACTGGGGGTCCCATTTGGTTAAAGTACAAGCAGTACTGGACTCAATCAGAGAGGCAGGGTTAACTACTAACCCAAAGAAATGCTGCCTCGCAATGGAGGAGGTCAAATACTTGGGCTTCACCATAGGCAGAGGTCTGATTAGGCCCCAATTGAATAAATTGATGCTATTCAAAACTGGCCTCGTCCAGTGAATAAAAAACAGGTAAGGTTTTTTTGGGGAATAACTGGGTACTATAGACGGTTTATTCCCAATTTTGCGACCACAGCAGTGCCGTTGTCAGACCTTACCAAAGGGAAGCAGTCAAATATGGTGAAATGGAACCCTGATGCAGAAAAAGCATTCCAAGCGTTAAAAGTGGCTTTGTGTTCACAACCTGTATTGATAACACCGGATTTTTCAAAAGAATTTGTGGTACAGACAGATGCCTCAGAGGTAGGGATAGGGGCTGTGCTGTCCCAAACCAGAGATGGGGACGAACACCCTATCATTTATTTGAGTAGGAAACTCAATGAGCATGAAAAAAGGTATGCCATTGTGGAAAAGGAGGCTTTGGCCATAAAGTGGGCACTAGATACCTTGAGATATTACCTCTTGGGTAGACAATTCAGACTAGTAACAGATCACGCCCCTTTAAAATGGATGTATGTAAATAAAGGCAAGAATGCTTGTGTAACTAGATGGTTTCTAGCATTGCAGGATTTTAAGTTTACTGTCGAACATAGACCGGGTACACAATATGCCAACGCAGATGCATTGTCCCGCATCTTTTGTTTGGGGGCTACAAGTGTCCCGGCCCCTAGATCAAAACAGGGGAGGGGGATATGTGACAAGAACACTGGAATAGTGTTTGAGGGCAGGTATGTTTGTCCCAGGTTCTTGTCTTACATGTATTAGGAAAATGTTTTGTTTTGTCAGAACCTTTTCAGTTTATTGGAAAAGCTGGATAAGGGCCCTGAAAGAGAGATAGGGCAAGTTCCAGACATTGGGCCCAGTTTGGGTGTTTGTCCTCACAGAGGGCTAATCAGGGTTTCAGCTGTGTAAGTGGGTTATAGGGCTGCTAGCCTGATTAGTGTGTGCAGACTGCCTGGGAAGACTGCAGGATCTCTGTGAGAGAAATACGCTTCCTTACACAAGTGAGCCATACAGTGTTGGTTGGAAACCTCTGTGTTTTTTGTTTAGAGACAGTTAGGAACGTCTTATGTTTAGTTAGTGCCGGACAGGCAAGGTATTTTCTTTTGATGTTTGTTTTGTTTTCTGTTTAATAAAACTGGTCGTGGCCAGTTGCACTACACACTGGACTTGTGTGATTTCTCAGCTGCTGCATAGCTGCCATTTACCCCACGAAACGGCACCTTGTTCCCTTACAGTGTTACAACTTATATATATATAAATGTTATAAAGTCATAACTGGCGGCTCTCTGAATTTAACAGAAAGGCTCAGGACAGTCATATTAATTCAATATTTTGGCGCTTTTAATTAGTGCCTTCCTCAACACGATCAACAGTCTTACATTATAAAACCGCAACCACCATAAATGTTGCACACCACACTCCCTGCTCAATACTGCACATGACCATTGTGTGCACAGGTGCGGATGACTGGTGCATCTAGTAACCATACTAACTGCTTACACAGAAATATTGCAATGGTGCATGTCTGATAGAACAACACAAATTAGAAATATGACATAGCGTAATGCAATAAGACAGTGGTTCTCAAACTGTGTGCCTAGGCACCCTGGGGTGCCTCTGGTACTTGCAGAGGTGCCCTGGGTTGGTGGTCCAGGACCAATTCAAATTATTTATAATCAATGTAATAGTCAAAACCAGTGCTTGTGGCTGCCAAAAATATGTGGACAAACAGAAGTGAATCCTGTCCCTCACCACATAACTGAACCTAAGGATGACATATAAACACAATTTATGTAATTAAATAATTTCTTCTGAATTTCACAATAAGAAACTTTTTGCCCTGGGGTGCCATGAAAACAATTCTGATACTCTAGGGCACTGTGATTTCAAAAAGTTTGGGAACCACTTCAATAAGGTCATCTGTTAGGAAAATACAATGCTGAGCCATACGTACTGTATGTCAACTAAATTCATGCATGTATCTAAGCAAATATTATTAAATGTGGTGAAACAACCACCAATACATTCACTGTGTACAAGACACGAGATTAGTAACACTGTTTAGGTTACATGAATGTTAACAAAATAAATTAACCCAGGGCACCAGAGAGCAGCAGAGCCTGGGGTTGCATGGGATGTGAGCACAGCTTGCCGTCACATCCCATGCAACAAAGCCAGGTAAAATCTGTTTGTACCTGGAAATGGGAAGGACTGGGGCATACAATAAGGGTGTTTTTGTGCAATTGTAAGCACAAGCAGAACATCAGAGAGCAGTATTATTTGTAGGTGGTCGGTGGCATATGCAGTTATCGGATGATGATGATCACCTACACTAGTAAATTGGTAGTAATAAGCTGTTGTGATTTGTCCACTGATGCTAAGTGCTTTTATCAATTATCAGCCATGTGCTGTGTTTGTTTTACCATTTTTTTTTTTGCGTAAGAAATGTGCGCGGATTACGTACTATGATTTGGTTTTGGTTCTAATTTCATCCTCGTGTTTTGATTTTGCAAAACCACCCTCAAGTTTTTTGGTTTGGATTCTGATTTTGTCACAGTTTAAAATCGATAAAGTAAATCGATAATCATTGATATAAATTGTTAAAACTAGCTAAAATCATGCAATTTTTGCAGTCCAAAACCGGAAATTTGGATATAAAATCCTAATTCAGAACCGCAGGAAGATCTAAACAGGAACTCGGGTCGTATCGGATCTCCTCAGAGATCCGGATCGGGTTTTGGTTTGGTACGGATCCACAAAATTCTCGTACATTTGAATTTCTGGGGAACTGAAATGCACATTTCTAATTTTCATACACATGTTGGAGAGATTGTTTCTGTTGTATGAGAGAGGATTTTTTAAGTGTTATTAAGATGTCCAATAGTGAATGTGTATTTTGCCTGCAAAAAAAATGGTTAGAAGTATTGGCGTAAGCGTTTGTGACATTTGTTTTATGTAAACAGGGTCCATATGCTGGCAATGTGCAATCTGTGCACAGCTCCTGAAGTGTTAGACTCGGCATATCAACGGCAATATGCTTTTTTTTTTTACTATAAATGACATATTTTGCAACCAATTCCTTATCAGCTTCCGTGTGTAGAAACCAATTACATACCAGACTTATGATTCATTGATAAAAAATCTAAATAAATAATGTACTAATGGATACCTCCATCGTATACTGCCAGCTCCATTGGATACCACTAGAGAGGGAATCACAATCATCTGTACACCGCTGGAGAGGTACGATCCTCCTCCATTGGGTCACCAACAGTACTTCTGAGTTGTGTGTAGACATTTCAGAAACTGTAGGTACAGTAAGAAGGTGTAACTGAGGATTACACCAAGTCCTTATAAATGAAATATTGTGTATTTGTAGAACCATAATCTATACCCACATGCCATCTAGGGTAATTAGTACCTTGGAATTAGCAGGCATTAATTTCCTTAGAATCAACAAGAATTTTATTTTTCATTGACGTAATTTAAATTCTGCATTGGTTTTTGTATTGTACTTTTGTCCTATTGCACCAGTAAAGTTTTTTTATTGAACTCTCATCTAGTCATCCCTTCAATCTTGACACACGTGGCTGAGCGCTATACTGTTCTTTGTATATAGTATACTTATCTATTAAGGTTGGGCTACCTTTGTATTAAAAGCTCACCTAACAACATTAAGATCCTTTTACTCCGTGCGCAGGTCTTCTCTGTTCACAAGGTACCAGACATAACTGATACATAATGATTTACAGTACAGTATATACTAGAATTTTGGAAATTTTATTTTCTGGGCTGCATGCAGTTATCTAGGTTTTTTCCAGTGGCTTCCCATCTCTCTCCCCCTCCCCCTGTCTCCCCCTGTTTCTTCCCTTTCTACCTCTTGTGCAGGGGTTCATTCTGTTTATCTCTCTCCTTGGTACCCTGTCCTGTTTATCTTATTGGACCTATCCTTTCTGTTCTGACCCCCCGTCCCTCTCTCTCTCCCCGCTGTCATGTTCACACACTGCACATATGCAACTGGCCACTACCTCAGTGCAGCCACTTGGAGCCTATAAGTGTCACTTGCACATGGTCAGTTCCAGTTCTGTGAGTACTTTCATCTGTGTTATGGTCTCAGTCCCCAGTGTGTTATATATTCGGTGGATGGGGGTCCCTGATTGTCTGTTGCTAGTGACAGTGAGAGCAAGTGTGCTTCCACCATACCTCTCACACTGCACATGTGGGTGACAGATGTTTAGCAGGGAGTTCAAAGAATGACAGAAAATGGATTTTGTTATGTACTCGTCTACGTTAAGTGTTGTACCTCTCTGGCCTCCCACAGTTACAGAGGAGACCTGTAGCCAGAGACAGCTCTAACTGCAGAGGCACATTCCAAACTCCTTGTATAACTCCCTGTATAACAGAAACGTGAGCCATAAAAGTAAAATGCAGTGGGAGTACTATCAAGGGTGTACAGAGACGGCCCTAGGCATGTGCAAACTAGGCAAATGCCTATGTCATTTGCAATACATAGGGGCACAAGCAGATTCTGCTGATTAAAATGATATGCAGCATGCGTATATTCTGTGTGTGACTGGAAATCACTGTAACGTAGCATTTCATATGCAGATACAGCCACAGTTGCACACAATATAGGCATGCTACATATCATTTTAATCAGCAGAAGCTGCATCCTAGTCACATTGCAATGAAAATAAGACTAATTTTCTACAAAAAAAGGCACCCAACGTTAGCAGAGCTGCATGGCATATTGAGGCAAGATGTATGAGGACACATCTGTATCCAAGCAGAGGCAGAGGTCACAGTGTTAGCGGCCATGTGAGTGCTGTGTGTGGGTAGGTCCGATGTGCAATAGTGTTCAGCATATCTGTAAGGGGCATTTTGTGTGTCATGTGTATAAATGCATTAATAATGGGGGTAATTCCAAGTTGATCGCAGCAGGAAATTTTTTAGCAGTTGTGCAAAACCATGTGCACTGCAGGGGGGGGGGGGGCAGATATAACATTTGCAGAGAGAGTTTGATTTGGGTGTGGTGTGTTCAATCTGCAATCTAAATTGCAGTGTAAAAATAAACCAGCCAAAATCTTGCCTAGGGCATCATATTGATTAGGGCCGGCTCTGAGGGCGTAGCTACCATAGGTGCAGGGAGTGTAGCTGCTATGGGGACAAGAGCTGAGAGGGTCCCACCTTCCCTGTCAAACAGACATGTGTTACATATATTATTCCCCATTAGGTGATGCATAGAGGCACTTACAAACTTTTGCCTTGGCTTTCTACAATATAGTTATGCCCCTGGACCTGCTTATTGTAATGTGGTATAAAATAAACAGTAGGGCACTATACCGAATGCATAATATGAATTGGGGGCACTGTAATGAGGCATGATATGAACTGAAGATACTGTATGTCATAATATGAATTGGGTGCACTGTGTTGCATAATATGTACTGGTAGCCATAAAATGTGACATAATGTATACCAAGGCACTACTATGGTTCATAAAATAAACTATGAAATTACTATGGTGCATAAAATAAACTTGGACACTACTATGGGGCACAATATTTGCAACTGCTGGTAGAGGTATCTATGTATAAGTATTGGGACAGGGCCCTTCCAAAATGTTGCAATGGGGCCCACAAAGTACTGGCTACGCTCCTGAGTACTATCAATATTACTTTAAATTTGAGTGCTATCTTTTCAAAATAAAAAAAACAATATGATACACTAGAATTTTGTGTCATAGAATTTAATCTTAACAGTTTTAGATACTTGTTGCAAAACTAATACGTACTGTGTCTGGTTGAGAATCAGACTTAGGAAGTACAGTAGACCTGAATTCACGTAGAATATTTGTAATTGTAATGATTAATGTCTTTTATCTATATTAGGCATCAGCTCTGTATGATGATGTATCTACTGTAGGACATAATTGAAAATGAGAGGTGACTCTTGATGTGTTCTTTCTGTTAAATACAGTGAATAATTAGACCTGACATAGGCTATTAAATGTTAATTAAATGTTTGTACAGGTATAGCACATTTTCTTTAGACTTATAATATGATTCTGCATTTTCTGAATTGAAGTGGATTGATCAGATTGCACTGCTTTATGGTGTTCCTACGTGAGGTCCATGTGTGTAGTGGTGGGTGGCCATAGTGATAGCCCTTCAATCATACTGTCGCTCTAAGTTAAACCGTGATATTGCATCTTGTCAGATAATAATAAATTTAAATAAATTGTTCAGTGTTAAGCTTACGTTCCCATACAGGTATATGAAATGGAAAGTATTACCTACCTGCCATTACAGACATTTGGGATTCAGTATGACTGTGACATCATTGCCCTTTGCCTACTATGTACATATCTACCTATCCATTCCTGAATTCATTTTTATTTTCTGTTATTGCTATCAGCAGATTAACAGAGCAGACATTACTGCAGTACAATTAACACCACAAATACTTGTTAAATTGGCTTTTCCATGCAAAGGGAAGTCATAGCCAGCAAAGGCTCAACACTGGCAGGATGGTTGCTAGAGGTAACACCATTATTGTATAGAGTGATGCATTAACAAGCCCTGTTGCCAGCAAAGGCCCAGGGCTCTTCATCCTTTCATCAGTAAATTATCCACAGTATTTCCCTACATTGTCTCTTGACGGGTGTGATATGAAATGCCGAGAGTCAGGATGCCGGTGGTCACGTGACCGACCAAGGCATACCGACTTTTAGAATGCTGACAAGCAGGGGCGGCTAGTGCTAAGACTCATGTGGTGGTGGCTATAGCTAACTCCCCTTGTTGTGTCTAATCATAACCGCCCCCCCATAGTGGTGACTGAAATAATACAGTGGGGCAGATGTATTAAGCCTGGAGAAGGGATAAATAAGTGATAAAGCAGTGATAAGAGCAAGGTGATAACGCACCAGCCAGTCAGCTCCTGTCATTTTTCAAATCCGTAATGATTGGCTGGTGTGTTATCACCAGTGCTGCAATTATGGCGGTACAGGGCGGTACTGCATACCGGTAGGAAATTACCAGGCCGACCGCCATGCTTGCAGCCACTGCTGTGTGAGGGGAGTAGAGCACAGCGCCTCTCCTGCCCCTCAATCCTCAGTAAAGTCCGGTCTCCGTCGGCGACAGCGTGAATCTCAAAAGAGGCACTGGTTCGTTAGCCAATCAGAGCTCACGGACTAGCAGCTGCGGCTCCTGATTGGCTGCCAGTACGTGATCTCTTGCTAATGAACCAGCGCCTCTTGTGAGATTCACGTCGCCGCCGCCAGAGACCGGACTTCACTGAGCATTGAGGGGCAGGAGAGGCGCTCTCCTCCCCTCACACAGCAGCGATGAGCAGCAGGGAGGATGGGGATAAGAAGGAATGAAGGAAATATGCACTGTGGGGCATATGTGCATCTGGCACTGTAGGGCATAAGTGTATCTGACACTGTGGGGCATATGTGCATCTGGCACTGTGGGATACATGTGCATCTGGCACTGTGGGGCATTTGTGTATCTGGCACTCTGGGGCATATGTGCATCCTACACTGTTTAGCATTTGTGTATCTGGCACTGTGGGGCATATGTGTATCTGTCACTGTGGGGGCATATGTGTATCTGGCACTGTGGGGGCATATTTGTATCTGGCACTGTGGGGGCATATTTGTATCTGGAACTGTGGGGGCATGTTTGTATCTGGCACTGTGGGGGCATATTTGTATCTGGCACTGTGGGGTCATATCTGGCACTGCTGGGGACATATGTGTATCTGGCATGGTGGGGGCATTTCTGGCACAGTTGGGGCATATGTGTATCTGGCACTGTGGGGGCATATTTGTATCTGGCACTGTGGGGTCATATCTGGCACTGCTGGGGACATATCTGTATCTGGCATGGTGGGGGCATTTCTTGCACGGTGGGGTCATATGTGTATCTGGCACTGTGGGGGCATATCTGGCATGGTGGGGTCATATGTGTATCTGGCACTGTGGGAACATATGTGGCACTGTGGGGGCATATGTGTATCTGGCACTATTGGGGTCATATGTGTATCTGTCCACCCATATGTGTATCACGCCCCCATGTTCATTGGCTACGCCTATTTTTTGGCGCACGCGCACAGTTACCACTAAGAAAGATTTTCTACTTGCACCACTAGTTATCACCTTGCACTTTTTACTGCTTTATTACTACTGTATCCCTTCTCCAGGCTTAATACATCTGCCCTGGTGTTTCTCAGCAATTGGAATAAGTGAAATAAAAATTAAAAAACACAAAAAATGAAGATGTGATTGTTTCTAAAGCAAAGAATGAACATTCCCATTATCTCTCTCCTCTTTTTATTGGGGGTCATTCTGAGTTGATCGCTCGCTAGCTGATTTTAGCAGCCGTGCAAACGCATAGTCGCCGCCCACAGGGAAGTGTATTTTAGCCTTACAAGTGTGCGATCGCATGTGCAGCCGAGCTGTGCAAAAACATTTTTTGCAGCTTCTGAGTAGCTCTGAACTTACTCAGCCCTTGCGATCACTTCTGCCTGTCTGGGGCCGGAATTTACGTCAGACACCCACCCTGCCAACGCCTGGACACGCCTGCATTTTTCCAAACACTCCCAGAAAATGGTCAGTTCACACCCACAAACACCTTCTTCCTGTCAATCTCCTTGCGATCGGCTGTGCGAATAGATTCTTCGTACAATCCATCGCCCAGCAACGATCCGCTTTGTAGCCATACAACACGCCTGCGCATTGCGGTGCATATGCATGCGCAGTTCTGACCTGATCACAGTGCAGAAAAAAACCTAGCATGTGATCAGGTCGGAATGACCCCCATTACATAGTAACATAGTATCTAAGGTTGAAAAAAGACAATTGTCCATCGGGTTCAACCTATTTGTGTTCTCCTATGCACAATTATTTTGTATAAAATTTTGACTGAAGTTGCTGACTGCCGTTCCGATTAACCCCTCTTTTTTATAATAACCATAGTGCGTGACTATGCCCCGTAACCCTGGATATCCTTATCTATTAGGAATTTATCTAACCCATTCTTAAAGGTGTTGACTGAGTTGGCCATTACAACTCCCTCAGGCAGGGAATTCCAAACACATATCATCCTTACCGTAAAACAGCCTTTACGCCGTATTGTGTGGAATCTCCTCTCTTCTAACCTGAGCGAGTGTCCACGAGTTCTCTGTGTTGATCTAACCAAAAACAGGTCCTGCGCAAGCTCTGTATATTGTCCCCTTATATATTTGTAAATGTTGATCATGTCCCCTCTTAGGCCCTCATTCCGAGTTGTTCGCTCGCTAGCTGCTTTTAGCAGCATTGCACACGCTAAGCCGCCACCCTCTGGGAGTGTATCTTAGCTTAGCAGAATTGCGAACGAAAGATTCGCAGATTTGCGAATAGAAATTTCTTAGCAGTTTCTGAGTAGCTCCAGACTTACTCAGCCATTGCGATCAGTTCAGTCAGTTTCGTTCCTGGTTTGACGTCACAAACACACCCAGCGTTCGCCCAGACACTCCCCCGTTTCTGCAGACACTCCCGCGTTTTTCCTAGAAACGCCAGCGTTTTTTCACACACGCCCAGAAAACGGCAAGTTTCCGCCCAGAAACACCCACTTCCTGTCAATCACAGTATGATCACCAGAACGATGAAAAATCCTCGTTATGCCATGAGTAAAATACCTAACTTTTGTGTAAAATAACTAAGCGCATGCGCTCTGCGAACCTTGCGCATGCGCATTAAGCGACTAATCGCAATATAGCGAAAATCGGCAACGAGCGAACAACTCGGAATGAGGGCCTTAATCTCCTCTTTTCCAGTGTAAACATGCCTAGTCTTGCAAGCCTTTCCTCGTATTCCAGCATCTCCATACCCTTAATTAGTTTGGTCACCAGCCGTTGAACCTTTTCTAGCTCCAGGATATCCTTTTTGTAGTAAGGTGCCCAGAATTGTACACAGTATTCAAGGTGTGGCCTCACAAGTGATTTATATAATGGGAGTATAATACTCTTGTCCCTAGCATCAATTCCCCGTTTTATGCATGCTAATATCTTATTAGCCTTCTTTGCTGCAGTCCTACTTTGGGTACTACTGCTTAGTTTGCTATCTATGAGGAAACCTAAGTCCTTTTTCAGTACAGAATCCCCTAATTTTACCCCATTTAGTAGGTAGGTGTTATTTTTGTTCTTGTTACCACAGTGCATTACCTTACACTTGTCTGTATTGAAGCGCATTCTCCATTTCGCTGCCCAAGCTTCTAATTTAACTAAGTCATTCTGAAGCGACTTAGCATCCCCCTCCGCATTTATAACTTTACACAATTTGGTATCATCTGCAAAAATTGACACCATGCTCTCTAGACCTTCTGTTAGGTCGTTAATGAAAATATTGAACAATAGCGGTCCTAATACTGAGCCTTGCGGCACACCACTTAGCACTTCAGACCAAGTTGAAAAAGATCCATTAACCACAACGCGCTGCTCCCTATTATCTAACCAGTTTTTGACCCAAGTGCATATTGTGCTTCCTAGCCCTGATTCTTGTAGCTTGTAGATAAGTCTCATGTGTGGTACAGTGTCGAACGCTTTGACAAAACCTAAAAAGATTACATCCACCTCTTTACCCTGATCTAGGTTTGCGCTTACTGTTTCATAAAAGCCAAGTAAGTTGGTTTGACAGGATCTGTCCTTCATAAACCCATGTTGATTCCTTTTAATGACCTTATTGACTTCAAGGAACTTCTGAATACTATCTCTTAGAATACCTTCCAATACTTTCCCCACTATAGATGTAAGACTAACTGGTCTATAATTACCTGGTTCAGCTTTACTTCCCTTTTTGAATATAGGCACTACTTCCGCTATACGCCAGTCTTTGGGAACCATACCTGATATTACTGAATCCTTAAAGATCAAAAATAGCGGTTTTGCAAGTTCAGAGTGAAGCTCCATTAGAACCCTTGGGTGAATACCATCGGGACCTGGTGACTTAATAATCTTTAAATGTTTTAATCGGTCACAGACTACTTCCTCGCTTAAATAAGTACCTATCAGTGGGATATTCTCATTATTGAGATTATGTGTTAGTCTCTGAATTGGGTCCTCTCTAGTAAATACTGTTGAAAAAACTCATTTAGTGTGTTCGCTATGTCATTGTCTTCTTAGTTATTGTTGCAAGTGTTTCTATTGTATTACACCCTGTTTGATGGGATATCAACTTTTAAGCAATATGTGTTATATCCTTGCAACTTTCAAAGCATATTCTGCTTATTTATATCATTATATTATCAGTTTTTTTGCCTGTGAACAGATTTATGCCTTTGAACAGACAAATGTATTGTAATTACATTTCATTTATAATTTGCTAAAAATAAATTATACTAAATAATTTTTTTCAAAAGTAATTTAAAAGCTGAATCCTATCACTGTCCTATTCATCTATTACTGCTATAAGAGCAAACCTGAACCAACCCGATATTTGAGCCACAATTACAACTATTTTCTGTGGCCACTGTGGTCCCTCAATTTGGTGCAAACCAGGACCCCATAGCAATAACTTTTGTCTGCCTGTAGATGTCGCCGTTATACTTATAATGTTTGCATTCCAGCGTTAACTTCGTTCCTTTACAGTCAACAGCCTCTGTGGAGTTGGTAAATGTATCCTTAGGCTAAGAGTAATGTACAGCTTGAATGCACTGCGCATGATTAATAGGAGTGCAAATAATAAATACAATTAAAATGCAATCTGAATAATTTGGTAAAAAATAAAATGAGATACATTATTGTATATGGGTTGTGATGCAGAACAATAGGGAAGACTGCAGTATCTTAAAGTATTACTATTGACACTTAGTAATAACCTAATCAGCTTCAATTCATCCAGAAGTTACACAAGGCAAGCTTCGTAGTCCATAGTCATACCTTCTTATGATGATGTGTTTTACAGCAGTTAGATGAAAAGATTTGTTTTAATTATCTACATATGTAGGTGTGCTTAGTCATTTGTCTTTAGTATTAAAAGTATCAATCAATTTAATATAGAATTTTCTATTACATATTCCACAACAATAATGCCATTATCAGTTATTGGTATAAACTTTTTTTCTCTTTCAGCATGGCTGGGGAACACTGGACCATGGGTTAGCAGGTTGGGGCTGGAGTTGGCATCTAAATTAAACTGTAGCTTTAAAAAGTAAGCTCCTCCCCACTGCAATCCCAGAGTTCCAGTGTTTTTTAGGTGCCTGCGTAGTAGGGCAAGTTTTTTAGCAGCCCCTTTGCTGTAGTTTAGTTTTTTATATTTATTTGTAATTTTTATTTAACTTTTTAGTTTAGTGTCTGTGCTCTGCAGCGCACAGTGTCAGTGCTGCAGCGATGGGAGCAGGAAGCAGAGTGATCGGAGGTCCCACTGAGATCAGCAACTGCAGGAAGGGTCTCTTCCTGCAGCTGCACAGTAAGCTTTCTGACAAGGTCGCATCAGATGCGACCATATCAGGGAGAGCACAGCCGGATGTGGTCGCATCTGTAGGTTAAAGAAGTACTGGAATTTTGGGGTTGCAGAGTGCAAGAGCATACTTTTTAAAGCTACAGTGCCAGCTCCAGCCCCAACCTGCAATCCCATGAGCCAGTGTTCCCTAGCCTGCTTAAGAGAAAAGGATTCAACTGTAAGTGACCACAAATCTTCTAATTTACAGTATGCTGAAGCATATAGTTATTCTGATTTAAACCCATTTTCTTATACAATTGAGACATGGTTACAGTAGTTTTAAGTTTGTTCTTGTCCACCCTACCCTTTGCTGTACACGGTTATAGAACCTGTTGATTATCGCTAATACTGTTATTTTCTTATGTTGTAACAATGTTGCAGTGTTTCTCAGTTAACTCTCAGGTCTACAGAGCAACAGTTGATCCTACAATCATATAATGAGCAACTAACATTTACATAGCATCTTATCCTCCGTCGGGGGCCTTTACATTGTTTTAAAAACATTTAAATTGACATGTCCATTAAAGTAGAGTTATAATTTGATTTAAAAAAATCCATAAATCTAAACATCCATGCAGGGGCGGATCCAGAAGAAAATGGTAGGGGGGGCACCATGGAATGGGCAAGTACATTTGCGTGCGGCTTCGGTGCATGGTGCAGTGTGCAGGGGGCAGCGTTTGAGGGACAGGGGGCAGCGTGTGAGGGTCAAGGTGCAGGGGGCAGTGTGTGAGGTGCTGGGTACAGGGGGCAGTGTGTGAGGGGCAGCGTAATAATGCCCACAGTAGTAGCACCCCGTAATACACATAATGCCCACCACAGTAGCACTTCTTATACAATGCCCGCAGTTGTAGCGCTCATTATGCAATGTCCATTGTACTGGTAGTGCCCCTTATATAGACCCCATAGTAGTGGTGCCCCTTATGCAATGCCCGTATTGCCCCCAGTAGTAATGTTGCCTGTTGTAATACCCCCAGTCATTTAGCACCCTAGTAGTTATGCCCCCAGTGGTAATGCTCCTGCAGTTATGACCTCAGTAGTTTACCCCCCCTTTAGTTTAGCCTCCCAGTAGTAATGCCCCCAGTAGTTTGCCTGCTTGTAGTTTAGCCACAGTAGTAATGCCCCCCTGTAGTTTGCCCCATTGTAGTTTAGCCCCTGTAGTTATGCCCCCTTGTAGTTTAGCCCCCAGTAGTAATGCCCCCAGTAGTTTGGCCCCTGTAGTTATCCCCCAGTAGTTTGGCCCCTGTAGTTATGCCCCCAGTAGTTTGGCCTCCCTGTAGTTTAGCCCCCAAGTAGTAATGCCCCTGTAGTTACGCCACCAGTAGTAATGCCCCTGTAGTTACGCCGCTAGTAGTAATGCCCCTGTAGTTACGCTGCCAGTAGTAATGCCCTCCTGCAGTATGCCCCCAGTAGTTAGCCCTTTGTATTTTGCCCCCTTGTAGCTTACCCCCAGTAGTTTGCCCCCTTGTAGTTGGCCCCAGTAATAATGCCCCCCAGTAATAATGTCCCCCAGTAGTTTGCCCCCAGTAGATGCCCCCAGTAAAAATTTCCCCCAGTAGCTGCCCCCAGTAGTAATGCCCCAATAGATGACCCCCCAGTAGTAATGCCCCCAGTAGATGCCCCCCAGTAATAATGCCCCCAGTAGTAATGCCCCCCAGCAGTAATGCCCCCCAGCAGTAATGCCCCTTGTTGATGCCCCCCCAGTAGTAATGTCCCCCCATAATTTGCCCCTAGTAGATGCCCCCGCTGTACTAAGAAAGATAAAAAACGACATACTTACCGAGCCCCGTTCCCGCTTCCAGACCTCCTCCTGGCGTCCTCTACTCAGCACTATGAGACGTCTCTCCCATAGCGCATGCCGCACAGTGACAGCGCCAGAAGCCGGAGCTCAGTACTGAGCTCCTGCCTCCGGCTGCCGCTGTGCAGGGAGACGGGCGCCCGCTGGTAAAACAATCTCAGCGGGCGCCCGTCATCTCCCTGTGCGGTGGGGACGGATGGACGGAGGGAGAACGGCCACAAATGATAGGGGGGGCACGGGCCCGAGTGCCCCCCCCCCCCCCCTGGATCCGCCACTGCATCCATGGTGTTTTTTTTTATTATTGAATGCTATCTGCAATGTCTATTTGATGTTGGATTCATATAATATATTGTATTTTTTGGCCGCCTCCCAGTGCCATCAGTTATAATCAAATGTGATAAAATGAACCATAAAATCACATTATTATTACTAGTATTACAGACATATCATTTGCTGGGTTACTAGCTGTTGTGCGTTGCACTGCCATCTCTGTCCCCCTTTTCCCTCTCATCTTCGACTGTCTTACCATGTCTTAGGATTTTCCGAGGGCAAGGAAAAGGAAAAGATGGCATCTTGAGAGGAAGGAGGACCCATCTCCATCTGCCTCCTGACTGTGTTTGTCAGGGACAGACATTTGACAGCATTATATAATAGATTTAAATCAGTGTGAATGAAACACATGCACAATATTAGCGATGGTAGTAAGATTCCATGAATCTGAGAATCTAATACTAATGTGTTTTGGAGGGAACTACTGTTAAACATGGCCTATACTGTGAAGTGGGACAATAAACAGCTGTGAGCTTGTTGCTAGGATACAGGCACAGCTGCAGTAACACATTGAGAATCCAATGTCAGCGATGATCCCTATTTATGGAGGAAAGAAAAAAATTGTTCTGAGCAGTTTCCTGTACAGTAGTGTTTGGGTCCTGATTGAGACACTAGAGCATATTTACCATTTATCAGGAAGTGTTCCAGATACAGTAATTATAATTTCTTATCACCGCTACTAGAGGCAATAATAATTTTAGTTTCACTGAAATGTAACAATTTTCACATGCAAGTACAGGGAACCTAGCCTTGCTATGGGTATGAAATAAAGTGATCACTAGTACGGGATCCGGTCTCTAGGTCGACAGTAACTAGGTCGATCACTATTGGTTGACAGTAACTAGGTCGACAGGGTCTCTAGGTCGACAGATCAAAAGGTTGACATGGGTTTTTCAAGATTTTTTTCTTTTTTTGAACCTTTTCACGTGGACTACGATTGGAATGGTAATCTGTGCCGAGCAAAGCGGTAGCGGAGCAAGGCACCTTGCCTGAAGCATGGCGAATGAGCCAAGCCATGCATAGGGACACGGTGCACTAATTGGGGTTCCTGGTCACTTTACGAAGAAAACGACACCCAAAAGACTCATGTCGACCTTTTGACCTGTCAACCTAGACCATGTCGACCTAAAGACCCTGTCAACCTAGAGACCCTGTCGACCTAGTTACTGTCGACTAATAGTGGTCGACCTAGACACTGTCGACCTAGTTACTATCTACCTTCCATACCTCACCCCACTAGTACAATCACTTTACTTCTAGATTTGGGGGGTAATTCAGACCTGATCGCTGCTTTGCATTTTTGCACAGTGGGCGATCAGGTCCTTAATGCGCATGCGTATGCAACGCAATGTGCCGGCACATCAGACGACTGCACCAGTCATCGGTGCATAGCGACGGGATGGTGCAAAAAAAGTGATCACACGGGCGATCGTAAGGTGACTGACAGGAAGAGGCCATCTGTAGGTGGCAACTGACCGTTTTGTAGGAGTGTCCGGGAAAACACAAGAGGGACCAGGCGTTTGGAGGTAGGGTTTCTGATGTCAGCTCCGGCCCCGATCATCGCAGCGGCTGAGTAAGTCCTGGGCTGAGCAGAGACTGCACAAACTCATGTTTGTGCAGCTCTCTAGCAAATGCAATTGCACACCTGCACACAGCAAATACCCTCCCCCTGTAGGCGGCCACTACCTGATCTCAGGGATGCAAAAAACACACCTTAGCGATCAGGTCTGAATTACCCCATTGGACCACCATGCCATTCTACTGCACATGCATGGCCTACTGACTGCTCATGTGCTAGTGGTAATTATTGGGGAGGGATCTCACAGGGTCATGTTCCGAAATGCTTTGCATCTAGAGCTTGGTAATTTTGACAATTGAGCAGCTCTAGGGGCCTAATTCAGACTTGATCGGTGCTGTGCATTTTCACAGCCGATCAGGTCTGAACTGCGCATGTGCCGACGCATGCCAGTCAGCCGACGGCCATCTCAGCCCTGCGATCACCTTTGCCTGATTGACAGGCAGATGCAGTCACTGGGTGGGAGGGGGTGGGCCGGCGGTGTTTGGCTGCCATATTAGGGGCGCGGTCTGGGCAGGGGGATGGGCCACGGCAGCTGCGTGACATCACACGCAGCCGCTGCGACCCTCGCAGCGACGAGTTAGCTCCCTGCCAGCACGCAGGTAGGGAGCTACTCCTAAAGTACAAAAGCATTGCCGCTGTGCGATGATTTTGTACTTGTGCGGAGAAGGGGGGGGGGGGGGTGACAGAGCCAGACATGCGGGGCGTACTAGCCCTGTGCTGGGCATCCCCCCACATGTCTGTGTGACTGTTTGTAGATGTGCTAAATTTAGCACATCTACGATCAGGTCTGAATTAGGCCCTATGTTAGCTCCCCACAGATAAAGTGAATGCTGTGACTGGTGAATAATTTTGTATGAGCATAAAAACATGCAGGATTGCAGAGCAATATTGTTTTCCATGTTAAATTGAACAATCTTTTCCCAAATAAACATTTTGAAATCATTTTCTTTGTTTGAAACAGTAAACAAAAGTTGTGTGAAAGGTTATCATGAATACTGACCCAGAATTGCAGATGAGTAATGAACAGCAAGAGATTTTCTGAAATTCAGAAAGTTAAAAGTAAAGGACACATTTTTGAACAACAGGTGATTCTGAGCTACACATGTGTCCTATATACTACTGTCAGTAAATGGTAATTGAACAGTTTTGTTTTGGTTGTCCCCTCTGTGGTCGGTCCTTAGGCCTAACCAACCCATCTGCGTGGAATTTGTACATTATTACTATCATTTTCAGATTATATGTAATGTAGGAGAATATGTTATGGCTTTAAAAATACGATTTTTAATATTGAACACACCTGTTTTCATGGGCAATAGGATAGGAATTTGTTAAGGTACTGAACCCAGTATAAAAATGCCTGCCTCTTCAATCCTCCTAGTTAAATTCATCATTAAAATTCCACTGTTGTATTTTTATGTTAATGAAATATAAGTTTGAATAATTGTAATACAAGAGTAAGGTTTTGTTTTGTGGCGAGAATAATTAAAAATGTGAATATAAATTGTTTTTTGTTTACTTCTATCATTGGATTTGCATATTACCTAGTAAAACTTGCTATATGAGTGACTGCCTTATAAATCATTACAAGGTGACCATATATTAGTCACTAGGCTTTAGTGTTTGTGCTTTATGCCCAAGACATGCTTAATAAATGGGATGCAGAGATCCAATTGCTCTACCAGTCTGTACTCTGATGTATGTTCATAGATGCTTTTGAATCCGAAAATAATTAGATACAGATTTTCAATTATAGCACGAGCAGTGTGAAAATTGAATGTTGCCAGCAGATTAAATTACTTACATCAAAAGGTTTTAAAATTTGGAGGCATTTCCAGTAATTACAGTAAGTTAAACATTGGATTCAGAACTTTGACAAATGAAGACATGGTCTATAACTGTAAAGTTCTAGATGATTTATCAGGCTTGCAAGTAAATAAATTTCAGCAACACATAATGATTAACGGTGTCACAGTGATGGCCTCTCTGTTTAGCTCCTGTCTACTACAATGCATATCTAGTGTCCTGTTAGCTATCCTTGTGCATTGCTGAGTTTTTGCCGTTGCCCTTCTCAGACAATGCTTATTTACGCATTGATACAAAAAAAACCTGTAATTACTATTAGTACATTGATTTTTGTGAGTTTTATAGGTCAAATGTTAATTTAGTTTTTGACCATGGGATACAGTAGTTCAGACAGGAAGACAAAGCAAGCAAATTAGTCAATGTTTATTTTCATAAAAGACATACGTTTAGTACCTCCTTTAAGTGTATTTTTATCTCACTTGCTTAGAAGTAGGTTATACTGTACATTAAACTCCACAGTGCCACCTCCTGGATCTGACAGAAAGAACTATAGAATACTTCATACATACATTTACTATTTACAAAAGTCGCATTATTTTGCAAATCAAATAAAGTAGTGAATAACAGACAATTGCATATAAAATATAGTTTAGCACTATAATGCTATACAAGCTGCAGAATGCTATATTAAAAAATTACTATAAGCAGTGCCTAATAAAAGATGAAAGCAATAAAAAAAACACCTAACGATTTGTACAAAGTAAATGACAACATCAGGGAGATCAGATTATGGATCACTGGGATGCAACAGACGAGACACATAGGAAATATACATTTAGTAGCTTGGTTTTGGTCAGGAACTATTAGAATATGGGATATGGTCATTAGGTCGACCACACTTAGGTTGGCAGTCATTAGGTCAACCACTATTGGTCGACATACATTAGGTCGACAGGGTCACTAGGTCGACATGGAAAAAGGTAGATATGCGTTTAAAAAAAAAAAAAAATTTAAACTTTTTCATACTTTACGATCCACGTGGACTACGACTGGGAATAGTAACCTGTGCCGAGTGCAGCGGTAGCGGAGGGAGGCACCTTGCCCCAAGCTTGCGAGCCATGTGAGGGGACATGGTGAACTAATTGGGGTTCCCCGTCACTTTTCGAAGAAAACAACACCAAAAAAAGTAAAAAAAACTATTTCGACCTTTTCCCATGTCGACCTTGTTCAGGTCGACCTAATGACCATTTGATCTAGTGACCCTGTCGACCTAATGCATGTCAACCAATAGTGATCGACCTAATGACTGTCGACCTAAGTGTGGTTGACCTAATGACCCATACCCTAGAATACAATTTTACAATGTTTATTATTATGGGGAACTGCTGCTGTGCAGTCTAGAGCAGTAGCCCTCTAACCGCAAGCAATATGCTGTCTATCTCCAGTACAGGTATATACTGAGCAGGAGTTCAACTACTTTAATTACACCTCAGCCTATACATAAATCCTGAAATGAGGAAACCAAAAGAGCAGAGAAGATTTTATCAGTTGCAGGAACGGGTTTACATTTTGTTGTCTAGGCTGCTTGTAAATGCATGCCTTCCACTGAAGTTGCATGGTTCCCATCCCATTTGTACAGTATAAAACAAATAAACACATTTCTCTAGTAGTAGTAGGGAGTAGCTGTAGTAGCAAATTAGAACAACTAGAAACAACTTTTTTTGGTTTTGAGTATTATTAAATTCCAGTGGTTAATACACTTTATTTTTATTCTTTACTGAATATTGTTGGTTGTTTAACAGGCATCACACTGTACTTGCCACTCTCTCAAAATGCCCAGGAGACTCTGGGATTTCAGAGAGTCCTCTCATTCTGCTGGCAAAGGGTGAAGATGTGATTCACAGAACTTGTTATTGCTGGTGTTGCACGATGATGAGAATAAAAGTTGGGTACATACCTAAATGATGGAACAGCCCAGCAATGAGCCGATGTGATGTAACAGTATACCATATCACCGTATGCACCACATGATGCATTGTACAATGACACGATATGTTACTACATGCTTTATGTAACAAAATACTGCATCATCCATGCATCATCCATGCAGTTGGAAGTGCAGAACATCCAGTGGAATAATGTGACATGAATTGGGTGGATTTGACAAGATCGTCCAATATATTGTACAATGGGTACTCAGGTTATGTCACTGCACAGCAAGGAGTGAGGCTATGGTAACATGAATTGCATTATCACTAAACGCCTTGAGTCCTTATGAATAAAGAGCGCTATCTCAATAAAATAATAATAATTATTATGAAAACATATGCATGGTCTTCAAACTGGTGAAATCCTCAAAATGTTCAAGAATCTTTACTTTTGAAATATTACATGGCTGTAGATGGACATGGTTTAGAGAAATGATGGCATACTGTACAATTACATTCATGAAGGTTAGCATAGAAATTGGGTTCTGGAATATACAATGAAATGTATTATCAGCCCTGATCACAATGGTATGCGGTCAGAATGTCAATAGGTTCCAAATGTGGACAGAATAACGACATGGACATAAGGTCACCAAGTAAAATGCAGACATTCACAAATGTTGATTTGGTTAAAAGGTCAACATGTTCATAATGTCAACATTTAATGTGTCGATATCAGAATGTTGACAATACATTTATGTTCAGAGTTAGAGATAGTTTTCAGGTTAGGGTTTAGGGTGTCGACATGTTAAACATCAACATTATGAACATTTTAACCATGTTGACATTTCTGAATGTCAGTATTTTGCTTGTCGACCTAATGTACATGTCAGCCTTCTGACTGTTGACATTCAGAATCTGTCTACATTATGAATGTCGACTTTTCATACTACACCCATCTGCAGTACTTACTTGTATATAGGCCCTCATTCCGAGTTGATCGGTCGCAAGGCGAATTTAGCAGAGTTACACACGCTAAGCCGCCGCCTACTGGGAGTGAATCTTAGCTTCTTAAAATTGCGACCGATGTATTCGCAATATTGCGATTACTAACTACTTAGCAGTTTCAGAGTAGCTCCAGACTTACTCTGCCTGTGCGATCAGTTCAGTGCTTGTCGTTCCTGGTTGACGTCACAAACACACCCAGCGTTCGCCCAGGCACTCCCACCATTTCTCCAGCCACTCCTGCGTTTTTTCCGGAAACGGTAGCGTTTTCAGCCACACGCCGCTAAAACGCCGTGTTTCCGCCCAGTAACACCCATTTCCTGTCAATCACATTACGATCGCCGGAGCGAAGAAAAAGCCGTGAGTAAAAATACTTTCTTCATAGTAAAGTTACTTGGCGCAGTCGCAGTGCGAACTTTGCGCATGCGTACTAAGCGGATTTTCACTGCGATGCGATGAAAAAGAACGAGCGAACAACTCGGAATGAGGGCCATAGTTCATTGAAGATGTTTTTTTCCAGCAGTAAAATATTCACCTGAATAATACCTATTTCTGAGGATGTACTATTCTCTTTTTACATAAAGAGTTTTACTTGCAACATTTATCTCCATATATTATTCTTCCAACCCAGAAGTACAAGGTTTTGTTTTCACACTTGATCAACAGTAACATTCAGAGATCAGTTCTGTATAAAGGATGATGTGCTATGTGTCGTTAATCATGCCTCAAATTTAATTTAAATAATAAAGCAAATAAGGCGTGATCAAGGCTCTGTCAGAATTTGGTTGTCGCACTAGATAAGAAGATGTGTATAATTTATTGCAGTATATGTGCATGCATTACTTAAGAATAAAATGCTATCATTATGCAGAATGGTTTTGTCAATACATAGCAAGCTGTTTCCTCTTGGAGGAGCATGATTGCTTTTAGTTCATTTCTTATGGTCTGTGGAACAATTACGTGTAAGATGAATGATGGCATGTCTTTATTGCTTAACAGTTCAGGTGCTGTGGAGTGGTGTATCTGACAGACTGGCTGGAAATGACAGAGATGGATTGGCCCCCGGATTCGTGTTGTGTGAAAGAGTACCCAGGGTGTTCCAGACAAGCACATCATGGGGATCTCAGTGACCTGTATCAAGAGGTAGAGATTTTTACCAATGATTTAATGTTTTAGAGAAGCAGCAGATTAAATTACATTCATTCTGTAACTTTCTATACTTTATTGAATGGCATCTTGCTTCCTTATTCTTTTGGGAATTTTCATAAATGTGTTTCCTTGTAGCTGAATTAAATATAATCAAAATGAACTGTTAAAACTAAATATGTCGCTGCAGTCTGCAGGCACCCATGTAAGATCATACAAGCTGGCCCAGATATGTAGAAAGGCCTAGAGTGGCAGGAGTGTTTGAGTATTATAGCTATATGCTTTATTTTGTATAGTAACCATTTATTATTGGGTGTAGTATGTTATGCCGGCGGTCGGGCTCCCGGTGGCCAGCATACCGGCGACAGAATCCCGACCGCCGTATACTGACAGCTGGGCGAGCGCAAATGAGCCCCTTGCAGACTTGCTGCGCTTGCCACGCTGTGGGCACAATGGTGCGCTATGCGCGCCATGCTATCTATTCTCCCTCCAGGGGGGTCATGGACCCCCAAGAGAGAGAAAACCTGTCGGTATGCCAGCGCTGGTATTTTGGTCGTCGGGAGCCCAGCCGCCGGCAAACTGAAGACCACCCTTATTACTGCTGTAATATAGAATTGAAGCATGGGTACAGTTATGGCTGGATTTTTTGCTTTTGTCTATTTTTCAGCGGTGTGTGGGTGTGGTCAATGTTGGGACCACTCAGGGGTAAATGCAGGATTTCTGGAGGGGGCTTCCAATTCTAAATGTTTGATTTTAGAGTGATTGTTGCCAGCCCATGAAGATGCATAATTAGCATGTAACACACAATAGTTTACCCCAAGCACAGTACAGTTTATGTAATACAGTACTTCAGACATATGCAGCCCAATGATCACGCTAAGCCACTTACCAGGTTCTCTGTCTTGTGCGATGATTGAGCACTCAGATCCAGATTATCTGCTCTCAGAAGAACATTGCAGGGGCTCTTCTGTGCATGCGCCCTTCCACGAGTGCATTAAGCTAACCGCAATGCTCCAGATCTAGTAATGGTAACAAAACATACAGTGGGGGTACATGGTGACACTGAAAATAGACCAAAGGTTCCTTATTTCCTAATAGAACATTGCCTAACAGGTGGGTTTCTAATATAATCAACATCATCAGCTATCAAGACAAAGTTGAGCCATTGTATAAGTAAGGCACATGATAAACACTAGATAATTAGACATGATCATCGCTCATGAGGCATCAGGTCCTAGAGGATAGCTAGGCCACAGATTCATACATTAGATCAGCTCACAAAATGGCTGCTAAACTGTGTAGGTAATAGGTGCTCTTTAAATGCTACAATGCCTACAAAGACATTAAAAGATTACATTATGCAATAGTATTCATAGCATATGGAGAAATGCATTAAAATGGGATGTGGTGAGGATCCAGACAGTCAGAATGCTGACAGCGGCATCCCGATGGTCAGAATCCCAACAGATTCCGACTGTGTGTACCGGGCTTAGGGTTTGGTACTAAGGTCAGGTACTAGGGTTAGGGTAAGGCTATTGGAGGGGATGGTTATGGTTAGGCTTTGGGTGGGGACAGTTAGGGTACATTTAAAATACGTAGCGGGTTCTGTCAAGATTCTGAACTTTAGGATGACACTGTCGGCATTCTGAGTGACGGGATCCCGACCGCTGGGATTCAGATATTATGCCCATTAATATACCAAATAGCAGTGACGTGCGGTGGGGTGAGGCAGGTGAGGCAGAGCCTTTCCTGTCATACTAAAGTTTGTGCCAGAGTTTTGACTGTATAAAGTATATGACAAATACAAAGAATATGTTTGAAATATCTTCTTTGCATTATTCTAATCATTTTTATAGCCAAACCTCACCTGTCTCTTTTCCGCACATCTCTGATCAAGACTCACCAAATTTCCACGGGGTTTATATTTCTGCACCTCTGTATGATACCCAGATGTACCCTTTATCACATATATTGCATGTAAATCTGGCTCAGGTGCAAGCTAGTGCCTCCTGAGCCATTTAGCTCACCGCACGTCCGTGCCAAATAGTCTCTATTCAAATTAATTTAAAAAAAGATTAACTTTAACCTTAAATGCAGAGCAGCAGTGTGTGCTCCCCCAACCATACTCCAAGTGGGACAGCAGGACAGTCCAAGAAAAACGGGACTGTCATTCTGAATGCGGGACAACTGAGAGGCATGGATCATATTAGGCTAATAGGGTGCAATTATTACCATATTCCTTTACAATTTTTTTTTTTAATTATTAAAGGGTTGTTAAGAAAAATAAAAAGAATACAGTAGAAGCATGCCACAATGTCTACACTATTGTTTTGTTATTAAAAAGGATAATGTCAATATTAACCAGCATTATAATTGACATATATTATGTCACAGTAAAGTGTTATATATCAGTTCTACTGGCCTTTTATTATTTTATTTAAAAATAAACCATAGTCTACTGTCTCTTTATGTTAAAAATTGTTTCTTTTATCCTGATAATGAAATGTTGCATTACTTTGGAGTTAAGTAAAAATATAATAAAGCTTTCAGGGCCTCTTACTGGGAAACAATATAAAAATAGCGGTACTCCCCAGAGGCACAGACCTACAAGTAAACAATGGACACCAATACTAAGCAGGCTCATGATAACTCACTTGGGATTAGTGTTCAATTCAACTGCAATTCATCAAATTCACACTGTGTTCAATTGGTAGAAAATGTAGGCCTGAGTGAGATTTGTATTGCTGAGATGTCTTAGTGGAGAATGCTACAGTACAGTATATGCTAGAGAACCTTGCTGGAATCAAATACATAGAAGATTAAATATGATATAAAGTAGTAAGCAAGGTTAACTATTTGACTACAAAAGGTTAAAGTAAAAAATAATACAAGTCCTAAAAATTATATTAAAGTCTCTAGCACAATGATTTTTATTAAAGTATACAACACAGGTATCAGCAACAAGAAGGGTAAGTGACAAACATACAGATGGGTCTTCATACAATTTGGCTGCAGTGGTGCCAGACAGTCCATTTGGCGTACCAGGTTCATGCATACTTACCGACAATCTGGCTGCCCCCTCCGGGAGGAGGCAGCCAGGTCGGAGCAGCGGGGGTGTGGAGATGCGTCTTGATGACGCTTAGGGGCGGGGTTGGGGGCGTGGCTGCACGATCACATCATCGTGGCCCCGCCCCCTGTCCAGCAATGCCGTTAATATTGACATTGCAAGGCAGGGGACGGTCATCTGTCTCCCGGACCGCGCACTTTGAGCTGCGCCTCCGGGGGTTATGTAGGTGATGCGGGTGGGTTGCGGGTGGTGGGCACTCATCCGGGAGACTTGCCTTTTCTTCTGGGGGGCCGGGAGCGCCACCCGATTTTCGGGAGCCTCTCGGCCATTCCGGGAGAGTAAGCAAGTATGGGTTCATGCGACTCTGCTAGAGCCTAGTGTCATTTTAATCTGAAATGCATCTTCATCACACCAGTAGACTGCACTGACTAATTTGATATGCAACACTTGTATATCTGTGTGCAACTAAGTCTGAATTTGTATATGAAGTGCTACAATGCACCAGCCTTTTTCCACACCACATTTTGTATATCAAATTAATCAGTGCAGTCTCCTGGTCCATACTACTGGCATCACATTGTGACCATACTTCCCAATTTCTGGAGCAGGCAAAGCAGAACTCCCTGACGTGGCTTCTGCGTGCCGCACGAAGTGTGGGGGGGTGGCCTATGTAAAAGGGGTGTGGCTTCATGTGAGTGTGTCGATCACTAGCCACACCCCCTTTAATCACTACAGGGGCTCTGTGAGCTGCTGGCATTTCCCCAGTCCTTCTGTGTCCCATGAATAGATGCTGTGCGCATGCTAAGCAGAGCAGCAAGAGACAGGAGCCTCCCAACTGCCCCACCATTGCGAAACACTGTGGCCCCCATGTGGGACAGCAGGACAGTCCCCAAAAAACGGTACTGTCCTGCGAAAATCAGGACACTTGGGAGGTATGATTGAGACTAAGATGCATTTTCTGGTGATAAAGATGTCAGGAACTTGCAGAATTACACGGGACCTGGTGGCTCACTCGCACCAGGCATCTCACTTGCATGGCATATTGATTGAGGCTAGGTATATGAGGATATATTTGTATCTTTAACTAAAAGCAGACTGATGGAAATCACATAAAAACAAAACAAATGTCTTGAGGAAGATGCATGATGTACAGTTTTTCTGGATGGGTTGGGCAAATTTGAAAGCATTCCACTTTTGTGAGTTGTTGAAACTTAGATTACCACAGAGCAGAAATCAAAACTTTTACAGTTAATTCAACTGTCTGGAAATACACCCATCTCCAGTGTGCCATTTTTTGCCACATAAACTGAGGTAAAAATAAACTGGGGGAAAATGGAAACATTTAGATTGCGGATGGGTTGGAGTCAAATAAGATAGTAGCCAATGCTTATCAGATATTTTCAGTTGTGCGAACAATGCCTTGCCTTTTTGAGTGAAACCCTTAAAGCCACGATGAATGCACATAGCACATGGGGGGTCATTCCGAGTTGTTCGCTCGCTAGCAGATTTTAGCAGAGTGGGATCTTAGTGTATCTTAGCTTAGCAGAATTGCTAAGGAAAGATTTGCAGAATTGCGAATAGAAAATTCTTAGTAGTTTCTGAGTAGCTCCAGACCTACTCACAGATTGCGATCAGCTCAGGCCGTTTCGTTCCTGCTTTGACGTCACAAACACGCCCTGCGTTCGGCCAGCCACTCCCCCATTTCTCCAGACACTCCCGCGTTTTTTCCTGGCACGCCTGAGTTTTTCCGCACACTCCCAGAAAACGGCCAGTTTCTGCCCAGAAACACCCACTTCCTGTCAATCACACTCCGATCACTTCAACGATGAAAAATCTTTGATCGGACGTGAGTAAATCTACTAAGTTTTGTGCTAAAATACTAACCGCATGCGCACTGCGAACCATGCGCATGCGCATTTTTGCCTTAATCGCTCCTTTGCGAAAATTGCAACGAGCGAACAACTCGGAATGACCCCCATGGACCATAAACCTGCCTCCAGGTCAATTCTGTTTTATACTTGCTTGAACCCATTGGTGTTCTTATGGTCTACATATGATTTGCAAATTATCTTTTATATATTTTTTTCAGCCTATTATTTTATGATTATTTGTTCGGTATCCGGTCCTTAGGTCGACAGTACTTAGGTCGGCATGCATTAGGTCGACCACTACTGGTCGGCATGCATTAGGTGGACATGGTCACTAGGTCGACATGGAAAAAGGTCGACATGAGTTTTTTTTTTAAAGTTTTTTTTAGCTTTTTCATACTTAACGATCCACGTGGACTACAATTAGTAACGGTAACCTTGCCCGGAGTTCGCTCGCCATGCGAGGGGACATGATGCACTAATTGGGGTTCCCGGTCACTTTATGAAGAAAACGACACCCAAAAAAACTTTTAAAAATGCATGTCGACCTTTTTCCATGTCGACCTTGTTTATGACGACCTAGTGACCATGTCGACCTATTTCAGATGTCAACCTAGTCACTGTCGACCAATAGTTGTCGACCTAGCGACTGTCGACCTAGTTACTGTCTATGCTATGATCCCCCCCCCATTTGTTCTTTACTCCTGAAGCTCTCTGGTGATTTTGCACAATTTGAGGCATGTCCTCTTTTTTACCTTAATGGGATGAAGTTCTCCATCTGTCATCAAGTGCCTGTGATAGTATTTCCTACACTAGCTTCATGGTTCCTGGAGGTTGATTTTCTTAGTGGTTTTGGAATAGCAATGGCCCTTTAATAGTGGTGGTAATGCTTCAATCACAAAAAAAGATGGCCAATGAATGGTTCACCATGCCACTGGTACTTTACATCGAAGGCAGAAAACTATTGGTGGTTTGAACAATTGATGGGCATCACTATCTGGGGACTTGTGAATACAGTAGGCCAATCAAAAAAAGAGTGGGCCTATGTGCGATGTGGACCTCTGTGATAGATGGTAGACAAACATCTTACTTCGACCATTCATGGCAAATCCATTAGCAAGGGCAGAATTTAATTGTTTGTCTTGCCATCGTTGGAAAATAGAGAAAATGTGAGAAAATACAAAACACTGCTAAACAGAATAATTATAATAAATTCTGCAATATAACACAGAGTAAATTTTATGTGTTTAGTATAACTTTAGCCAACAAAATAGGCCCACCAACTTCGACCAGGTGACCTCATCTAGTGAGTCCCTAACAGTAAGTTTGAAGTCTAGGTCATGGCAACCGCCAGGCCCATATTTTTGGCCTAAATTATGCTAGACACCGCAAATTTGTGTTATATTGCAGAGTTTGTTATAATAATTCTGATTAGCAGTGTTTAGTATTTAGAGTGTGGACCTGCATTTTCTCTTTTTTCTGTGTGGAACTACAAATCTAAGCATGGTAACACCTCTCAAGCATCCCGCAAGTCTCGGCATGGTGCGATAATATGATAATGCTGCAGGAGGCATCTCCTCTAAAAAATTAACCTTAGTGTGTAAGTGTGTGTATGGCATGGGAAGACTAGATGGGCCAAGTGGCTCTATCTTCCATCAAATTCTATGTTTCTATGCTTCTCTGATCTGCTGCTGCATCCAAAGACACAGATTTGGATCATCTATGTGAACATCAGTTATCTGAGTAGCCCTCAGGTTACTCAGGATGACCAAGGAATTCACACTGCCACTGGCTTCAGAATGCCCAGAAAACTGGGCCGACATGCCCACATTTTCTGTAGTGCTGGCCGCCATCACCCCTTCTTTGCCCCAAATGTCAATAGTGCTGTGGCTTAGTGGGTACTGTGACGGTTGTCGCAGACCCAGATTTGCACAGTACAGATCCTGGGCACGCACAGATTGACAAACTATCACTTTTGCATACACCTCTGAATTAGGCACACAGTGTTTGCAGTGACAACACGAAAAATCAGAAACAAGCCATAGTGTGGCATTGTGGCATGCGTCTACTGTATTCTTTTTATTTTTCTTAACAACCCTTTAATAATTAAAAAAAAATATTTGTAGGATTATTTTGTTAAGAATATGTTAATAATTGTACCCTATCAGCCTAATATGATCCATACCTCTCAGTTGTCCCACATTCAGCAGGACAGTCCCGTTTTTCTTGGACTGTCCCGCTGTCCCACCTGGAGTGGGATTGGGCATATAATGTCGCACTGGAGATGGGTGTATTTCCAGACAGTTGAATTAACTGTAAAAGTTTTGATTTCTGCTCTGTGGTCATTTAAGTTTCAACAACTCACAAAAGTGGAATGCTTTCAAATTTGTTAAATCCATCCAGAAAAACTGTACATCATGCATCTTCCTCAAGACACTTGTTTTGTTTTTATGTGATTTCCATCAGTCTGTTTTTAGTTAAAGCTACTAATGAATCCTCCTATACCTAGCCTCAATATGTACTTTTTCTAACAAGGTCCTCCAGATAATAGAAGGATAGGTGTTGTTTATGAAGTACAGTACTGTATATAAACTGTTGCTCTTTGAAGATAACATACTTCTCATTTATTTAATCGCCTCATAATTATGGGGCTATTGAAGTCTCCTAAGATAATGGAAGGAAGATCTTAAGAGAGGAAGTGAGGGAGCCAGAAGTTGTCAAGGAATGTGGAGGAAGACTGGGGTGTGTGAGAGAATGTGAGGCCTCCAGAGGAGAGAGCAGCAGGATAAGTGGTGTCAGTGGGGGGTAATCCAGGTTTCAGTAATAGCTAAGAGATTCAGGAAGCTGGAGATGAAGGGGACATGGATGGGAACCAGTTTATTACAGACATATCTAGCTTCCATGAAAGAGATTATCAGGGTTAATGTAGCATTAGCATGAGATTAATTTGAATGGCAGAGATGAGAATGAGAGAGGGTTCCTGAACTAGGAAGGGAAACTGCAGGTGGTGGGTAGGGAGGGCATTTAGTGTGATGCAGATGGAGATGAGGTGAGATGACAGGGAGAGGAGGGAGAGAGCAGGGCTTAGTGTTGGCTGGGTTTCAGGACCATGGTGGGGGGAGAAGCAATTGATAGTGAAGTAATGGGAGTGGAGGGTGAAGATAGCAGATGGGTTGAAGACAGACAGAATAGGAGAGAGGGGGAGGAGACTAGAGGATAGAGGCACACATATGGGGCAGAATAAAGGACACAGAGTGATAGGGTAGTTGAAGAAAACATGGTTGTGTTGTGGATGAGTTAAACATCGAGAGGGAAACTGAAAGTAGGAGTGGAGGCTGTATGAGACATACAGGTGAAGGTACAGTGTTGGTAAATGCATATGCACAACGACAATGGTTTATTATTAAGTGGGGTAAATGAGAACATTTTATGTGTGAAAAATTGATTATTAAAGTAGACAGTGTTCAAAGTTTGAGTAAGTGAGGGTTTGGGAAAGAAAACAAAACAATGACAATTCATATAGGACTTTCAAGGGTATAAATACAATATGATACTGGTACAGATATACATTAAGATATTTGTGAAAATCCAAAAGCTTGGAAAAAATAGTTGATAGTGAAATGGTAGATTCTTGTAGTGTCAAAACTGGGAGTTCAGTTTGAAATGGTCAGGTAATTCAGACTGCAGGTGTTAGTCATAGGGAGTTAGTGAACTCATATTTATAGTTTCAAAGCAGTGCATCTGTAGTAGTGTTAGCTGTTAGATGTCTCGCCTTCAGTTTAAACCCAGGGTAAGTCCATTTTAGTTGTTGAAATCTAATAACACTTATAATCTAAACTCCTTGAATCTTAACACTGACTATAGCAGCCTATGCCCATACAGCCATCTACAGACTAATAGGTATACCTACAAACATATGTCTGTGTGTCACTGATTGAGACCCCACTCCAAAACTCAGCACCCACTAGGATGTGGAGTTATAAAAAACTAAAAAAAAAAAAAAAAAAATGGCGAGAGGAGAATATACTGTACCATCACAGATTCACAATAAAATCCAGCTGCTTATAATAAAAGTAGTTGCATATTACCTGAAGCATACAGTTGTTTTTTAAAGCTGTGCTTATTGGGATGTTGAGTAAAATGTTGAGTAAAAGTTGAAATAATGTAGCCAAGGCTTGCATTTCCACTGTAATAAAAGAGAAATCATACAAAATTTATACCAGATTATTAAAATTGTTTATGTATATAGTTCTATTTAGTTACACTGTACTGTGCAAAGAGAATATTTGTCATGCACATAACTCCCTGCCTCCCTGGTGCATTATTTAGTCAGTAGCCAGTTAACCTACAGTATGTTTTTGAAGTGTGGGAGGAAACCAGAGTACCCAGTAGTAGATGGTACCTTGTTCCTAAGAGATTTCACAAATTATTTTTTATCTTTTACTCCTTTACGTAAGAGGTATTGTGGTTACAGAGGTGATTTTATTCATGTATGGTGTCACTGCCCGAAACCATAAAAATTATTTGGAGATATTTATGCAATGCTTGAACAAATATTTGATATTACATTTCAACTCTTTCTGTGGTCTGCTCTTCTGTGTCTTCAAATTCACATATTCATTTACAACATGTAAAAAAATAAAATATGGCTTATAGCCACAATGAAAAATATTACTTTACAATTGCAAGGAAAAGCTTCAATCTGGGAGCCTTGGTTCATGTTTTTTGGTTTTGGATTTCAGAGGACTTTATCAAATTCAAATAGAAATTGCTATGTACAAATAAAGCTGCCCAGCATATGTGGACTACATGCAAAAGCAGCCAATATTTACCCTGCATGAAAAAACAATACATGAATGCATTTACACACTTACATTGCAACATGGTTTGTCCAGGTGCACATTGCTCTTTTTTGCTTTACTTATAATTAAGCCCTATATATCTATGGCCGGGTTCGGTATGCTATCTGGATCATCTGGATGCCGGTGGTCACATGACAGACACCAGCATCCCGACATTGAAGATCCCAATGGCGGAGGGGGGTAAGCATTTTTAACCCCCACCCACCTTCCTACCGTAACCTTCCGGGGGGTGGTGACTAGGGCTAACCCCCCTGGGGGTAAAGGCTAAAGCGAACATTTTGGAGGGTGGTAGCTAGGGCGAACCCCCCTAGTGCCTAATCCCAACCCCCTTTGTGCCTAACCATAGCCCTCCCCCCACCCCCAGGGCACTATCCCTAACATTCTCCCCAATACTTCGCTTCGGAATGTCGACAGTCGGTCTTCCAGCACTGGTCTCCCGAGTTGTGTCAGGATTCTGGGGTCGATCACATGGTCGGTGGCATCCCGTCTATTGGGATGCTGACTGCATTTGCTATGGCCACACCATAATATTCTGTTTGCTATTTATAATATTTTCAATAGATGATTTCAGTTTATCATATAGACTTTTGGACTTTGATATTTAATTTAATAACTACTGGGTATGGGTAACATACCATTTCTTGATATTTTGGTAAGGAACTTCCTCCATTCCCATCCCAGTCCTTTTCTAGGTTTCCATCTTTCTAATTTTGTTCCAATCCCATAATATTTTGTAAAAGCCTGAAGAAGAGCTTGAGATATTGCACAAGAACGTTCCTTAGTAGTAGCAGCAATGGGAGCATGTCGTCCTACTGACCAGTGTGTCAGAAAATACATAAAGAATCTCTAAATAGAGAAACAGAATAGGTATAAGAGTCCCAGTTGTCAGTTAAGTGTCAGACTTGGTGGGGAAGTGCCATGGATGTACATTATTCAGAATATAAATGCCATGGTGTACATAGATTACAGTCTACTCCTATTTGGCACTACTAACCTGGAGGTGTGGCGGCATATAGTTTCCCGGTATTCCAAGAACTGCCACAAGGCAGGATGAACTTCTCTGCTGGGAGCCCCCAGGATGTGGCTCCCAAAGTTATCACAGGTTCCCAGTGCTTGAATGGAGTAATGAGGTGAAAGGCACTTGACAGATGACACAGCAATAGAACCCTAAACCATGGATACTGGATCAAATTAATACTTAAGATTAACAGTATGGAAAAGGAAATTACTGGAGATAGGATGGACCAAGTGAGACCTGAGGCACCACTGAGATGAGTGCAATCTGTTGAAGAGTATAACTGGAAAAAACTGGAAGACCAGGGCAAGACTGGAGCTCCAGGGGCCAGAAATCATATCAATGGAGGATGAGATGAAACTCTTGCACTAATTGTCAAAACTATGGTGTTTAAATAGGGCACCAAAAGTCAAGGAGACCTTTGACTGGTCGAGGCCAGTCCCATGACTACAGTCTATCAGCAAGAGTGATGGCTTTGCTGCTGTATACAGCTCTAATGTGCAGGTATCCATACTGCATTGCGGTGCCTCCTGAGAGGGTATCAGGCAAGCTGCTCAGAAGAAGAGGTCCATGTGCTCTATGGGACCCCCAAGGTAGCCCCAGCACTACTCCTGACCAGATAATTTGCACCTGCGATCCAGCATGTGACAATAAAGATGAAAAATGTCATTTAAGTAAGGGGCAAAAACATCCCCAAATGATTGCACCAGGAATCCCAAGTTCTAGTAAATTAAACTGGAGTACAATAGCAGTCATGTTTTCCATTTTGTAATTATGCCATATTTAGGGATGTTATAAATGTTTCCAATTCACCACAAGTTGGCATTTTGCTGTGTTCAAAATATGAAAGTTTGAGTTGCTTTCAGCTCTCTGTGGAATGGTACATTATTAGAAAAAAATTTGAGAGTAATATTTTTTGGCTACAACTGTATATTTCTAGAAAAAATAATATCTACTGTACATACAGTAAGCTGTTATTACTTATAATTCATAACGCTGATGATGCCATCACTGTTTAATAGTTAAACATGTGTATTATGAGGAGTAATGACCTCTTGGATTTTTAGTAACTTATAAGAGCATTCAGCGTGTGGTTTGTGCCTATTATTTTGTCACGTAACTCCTCACTCTGGGCCTTACTCAGGTTTGTTAGCAAACCAAAAAAGCACACTAGTGGGCAAAACCATATTGCACTGCAGGTAGGGCAGATGTAACATGTGCAGAGAGATTTAGATTTGGGTGGGGGGTGTTCAAAATTAAATCTAAATTGCAGTGTAAAAATAAACAGCCAGTTTTTAATATGCACTAAAACAATATAACTTACTCAAAATCTAATTCTCTCTGCACATGTTACATCTGCCACACCTGCAGTGCAACTTGGTTTGGCCCATTTGTTTTTTTTTTTGTTTGGTTTGCTTTTTTAGTTTGCTAGCAAACCTGAATAACCGCATGAGTTCTAATTTCTTAGATATTATCCAGTATATTATGTATGTATGTATGTATGTATGTATGTATGTATGCATATCTTAATAACTTTAAGTAGCATCTGTAAATATTTATATTAATATATGTGTGTGTATATATTATGTGACTTTTTGGTATTCTACAATAGTATTTGTTATGGTACTAGCATTTTATCTGTATATTATTTTATAAAATATTTTCCATGCTAGATTTAGCATGCTCATTTTTCCATAATTATACATTATTATTATTAGTTAATTTTTTTTAAGGCAGGGATGGAAAAATAAAAAAAGTGAAAGATATTTTATAGTTTGCATGTAGCTATTGCACTTGACTTTTCAATATTTAGCAAAATGAGCCTATGTAATGTTGACAGACAAGTTTCAAGAATGCAGTGTTCAGTCTGTAAGGATAATACAAAGGTTTACAATTTGGCATTATATTACAAATATGCTTTTTGTTTCACTTAATCCCTTTACGTCAAGCTTTTCAGAGTGTTATATTTTCAGAACTATTTTGTCACTATTGTGTTTATCAAGTCTGCCTTTTCTGTGTCCTAAATTAAACCTCCCCCTTGCAGTAGGTCAATGCACATTTTGTAAGCTTTCCACATGGTTAAATAAAAAAGGGGGTAGCAAAAGTCACATACATATTAGGATAAGCTCTATAAAACAATTTCTCTACTCATTTACAGTACATTTTATTCACTGATGGACATGCAAGGAATTTATTTGGTCAGTAGTTTTCTTGTTATCTCTATTGCTGCTTTTTTGTGTGTGTGGAGGCTTTGCTAGAATTTGGTGGTTATGGCATGTCAGTATGTAAATATGATATACAGTCAGTGGCCATTATATCATGTACACATGCTCATTAATACAGATAACTACTCAGCCAATCGTGGCCAGCATTGTTGTAACAGGGCTTACTAGTGCTCTGTGCCAGCCATACCCTCAAATGTATGATGTCATGTGGAAGGGGTGGATGCGCCAATGCTGGTGAGCACAGAACTGCCTGGCGCATCAGGATGCTTCATGGAGCGTTTCCATGCTGCAGTCTGCATGTCTAGAGCGCCCAAAATATGCACCAGTTGCAATGCACCAGCAATTCTGCCGGCAGAGTGCAGTTCCAGACACCCTGCTCCTTGCAAGGACAGAGGAGCAGAGATGGTGCAGCCCACAGAGCACTGTGCCAGACAGAGGGACTGGGGGCATGCCAGCAGCTCACAGAGTCCTGGGCATGCCCCACAGTGACAAAAGCAGGAGGCGTGGCAGGGGGTTGCGGCATTCCCTTTTTTACTAAGACCATGCCCCTCTGTGGTTGGGAGTGGCTTTGCCACACAGAAGAGTCCCGATTCGGAAATAATAAAAGTTGTGAGGAATGTATATATATATATATATATATATATATATACAGCATATATATAAATATATACTGTATACAGTCAGGCCAATAAATATTGGGACAGCGACACAATTATCATATTTTGGGCTCTATACACCACCACAATGGATTTGAAATGAAACAAAAAAGATGTGCTTTAGCTGCAGACTTTCCGCTTTAACTTGAGGGTATTTACATCCAAAGCAGGTGAACGGTGTAGGAATTACAACGGTCTCTATACGTGCCTCCCACTTTCTAAGGGACCAAAAGTAATGGGACAAACTAAACAATCCTAAATCCAACTTTCAGTTTTTATTACTTTGTTGTAAATCCTTTGTAGTCAATTACAGCCTGAAGTCTAGAACGCATAGACATCACCAGACGCTGGGTTTCATCCCTGGTGATGCTCTGCCAGGCCTCTACTGCAAATGTCTTCAGTTCCTGCTTGTTCTTGGGGCATTTCCCCTTCAGTTTTGTCTTCATCAAGTGAAATTCATGATCAATCGGATTCAGGTCAGGTGATTGACTTGGCCATTGCATAACATTCCACTTATATGCCGTAAAAAACTCTTTGGTTGCTTTCGCAGTATGCTTCGGGTCATTGTCCATCTGCACTGTGAAGCACCGTCAAATGAGTTCTGAAGCATTTGACTGAATATGAGCAGATAATATTGCCCGAAACACCTTCAGAATTAATCCTGCTGCTTTTGTCAGCAGTCACATTATCAATAAATACAAGGGAACCAGTTCAATTGGCAGCCCACATGCCCACGCCATGACACTACCACCATCATGCTTCACTGATGAGGTGGTATGTTTTG
This sequence comes from Pseudophryne corroboree, assembly GCF_028390025.1. NCBI lineage: Eukaryota > Metazoa > Chordata > Amphibia > Anura > Myobatrachidae > Pseudophryne > Pseudophryne corroboree. The sequence goes on from NC_086449.1 coordinate 469,542,871, forward strand.
GATCATGAGCAGTTCCTTTCATTCTCCATACTCTTCTCTCCCCATCACTCTGGTACAAGTTGATCTTTGTCTCATCTGTCCATAGGATGTTGTTCCAGAATTGTAAAGGCTTTTTTAAGATGTTGTTTGGGAAATTCTAATCTGGTCTTCCTGTTTTTGTGGCTCACCAATAGTTTACATCTTGTGGTGAACCCTCTATATTCACTCTTGTGAAGTCTTCTTTTGATTGTTGACTTTGACACATATATACACCTACCTCCTGGAGAGTGTTCTTGATCTGGGCAACTGTTGTGAAGGGTTTTTTTTTCACCAGGGAAATAATTCTTCTGTCATCCACCAAAGTTGTTTTCCGTGGTCTTCCGGGTCTTTTGGTGTTGCTGAGCTCTCCGGTGAATTCTTTCTTTTTAAGAATGTTCCAAACAGTTGATTTGGCCACGCCTAATGTTTTTGCTATCTCTCTGATGGGTTTGTTTTGATTTTTCAGCCTAATGATGACTTGCTTCACTGATAGTGGCAGCTCTTTGGATCTCATATTGAGAGTAGACAGCAACAGATTCCAAATGCAAATGTCACACCTGGAATCTACTACAGACCTTTTACCTGCTTAATTGATGATGAAATAATGAGGGAATAGCCCACTCCTGTCCATGAAATAGCTTTTGAGTCGGGAGGCACATATAGAAACCATTGTAATTCCTACACCGTTCACCTGATTTGGATGTAAATACCCTCAAATTAAAGCGGAAAGTCTATAGTTAAAGCACATCTTGTTTGTTTCATTTCAAATCCATTGTGGTGGTGTATAGAGCCCAAAATATGAGAATTGTGTCAATGTCCCAATATTTATGGACGTGACTGTATATTCTCCCATTTAGCGGTATATTCAATTGGTGCCAGTTTTATGATAGTCCGAAAAACCGCACTTTTCGACAGTTTAGGTCAAATTTGCATTCGGCCTATTCAATGAAAGTGCCAGTTTTTTGATTGTCGAAAAAACGTCACTTGGCGGAAAACATGGAACTTACCGATCCACGTGTTTCTGTCAAAAACGCGCCAGTTTTCGACATTTTGCCGCTGATGCAGATTCAACTTGTAATCAAGTCGAATCTGCATTTGTTGGAATGCTGGCCGTTTCCGGACAGCATTGAATAGTTGTTTCCAGCCGGCATTGAATAGTGACATGTCGGATCCTCTCCGTTAGAGAGGATCCAACATCAATTTAATATAGCCCTTAATGGGGTTTCTCAGATACCAGCTGCTGCCTACAGGTTTCTATTGGCATAGGCTGTCTACATCAGTCCTCATTCCGGCATCTACTCTGCTAGTGTTAAGAGTGCTAGTTTAGTTAAGTTCAAGTAGTCTGCTCTATGCAAATTAAGCTATGTGGCTTGGATGATGCAGAATGGGGTGTGTGTTGTCCATCTCACCACTCTAGTTCCATATATTGGCTACCTTGTCTGCCTCCCCAGCTCTCAGCTTTGTCTCTGGGTAAGTGGTGTTTGGGCAGGGATAGCTTTTCTCACCACAACCAATACCTAGGGATGTACTCCTCCTCACTGGTAGCAGTTCAATCAGAAGCTCTCTCTCTCTGTCAGCCCTTCCATGGGAAGTGCTCTGCACAGCTATAAATAGATCTCTGCTGTAGCTCCACCCACTGCCTGCACTGGCTCCGCCCACTCACCTGGTTCCCTCTCTGGCATCACCCACTCTCGCACATTTCCCTTTCCTTGCCTGGCAACATGTCTATAGCTCGATGTTTACAGCTAGGCTAGCCACAGGAGGGAGAGTGAGCATGGTAAGGAAGGGAACACCAGTCTGGCTGTCAGCTGTAACTGCAGTGAGTAAGGCCCACTGGATGATTGATAGCTGTGAGAGAGAGGAGTTGCTAGAATGTTCCCTCAGTCACTGGCCATACATACATTTTAATGATACATATCAGTTAAGTGTAAATAATTAAAGTATGTTTATAATCCTTTAAATTAACCATTTATAAATATATATTTCACATTTGTTTCTCTCAGTATAGCGTTATTGCTTTAATTACAACAACTTTTGCCTCACATATAGCACTTAAACCCTTTATCAGGGTTTCAAACATAAAGACAGCAGTAAGAAATGGAGCAAATATAATAAATAAAAATATAACGAGCAGTAATACATTTAAACCAAGAGAAAAAAAACACACATCACTCTGTAATAAATCTAGATTGCTAGAACAGAGCAAGTAATGAGATTGCAACCAATAATAAAGCAATATATTTATGCAGAGTTTATGCTAAACAGAAACAAGTGTTTTCATAGATATAAAACAGCAACATCAATCGCTCTGAGGGCAGCTCTGTGTGGGCATAGCAAGCTCTTTAACAGCAGAAGGGACTGTTGTTTGTATGCCAGGCAGCAGGTGTTGGTCAGCTCATACAGTATTATAGTGAGTATTTCCAATTGTGCGAGAGCTGTATGTGCTGGGAGAATTCTTATTGATCAAATCCATAAAGTATTATGCAAACATATAATAAGGTCTTTTGCTGTGGGTTACGGATCTCCCCTGGGCTGCTTGCAGCCTGCTCCTATCTGGTAGGTAGGTAGGCTTGGGCACTCTATTTATATTGTGAGCTGAATTCAGTATATGCTGAACTATTTTTTTTTTTATGAATGTGTCATTTTTAAATGTGAATAAAAAATGAGTGTGGAAGGTACTGCACAGGATTTCCATCTCTTTTGGGTGGGTTTGGAGCTATAAGAAAGCTTCAGATGTATCAAAAAAGCAAATCCTTGACGGAATTAAAGAAACTGCTATGGGCTTTTTGAAACTGCATTCTAATCAGCACAATACAACTGGGGGTTCTCAAAGGAAATTTGATCTTTGTCCGTGAAGGTGGAGGGCCACGAAAATAGGATTTTGGTTACCAACAGGTAAATCCTTTTCTCGTAGTCCGTAGAGGATGCTGGGGTCCACATTAGTACCATGGGGGTATAGATGGGTCCACCAGGAGCCATTGGCACTTTAAGAGTTTGAGAGTGTGGGCTGGCTCCTCCCTCTATGCCCTCCTACCAGACTCAGGCTAGAAACTGTGCCCTACGAGACGGACATCTTCGAGAAAAGAATTATACACAGATAGTGGCGAGATTCATACCAGCTCACACATACAAGGCACATCAAGCTAACTAGCTTGAAAACTCAGCAACGGTTTAAACATTACTTACCAAGTAACAATGCAGTACGTAACCAACAAAGTTGTACTGAACTAGATAACGAACGCAGGAAAATGAAGCGCTGGGCGGGCGCCCAGCATCCTCTACGGACTACGAGAAAAGGTTTACCGGTAGGTAACCAAAATCCTATTTTCTCTTATGTCCTAGAGGATGCTGGGGTCCACATTAGTACCATGGGGATGTACCAAAGCTCCCAGAACGGGAGGGAGAGCGCGGAGGCTCCTGCAGAACTGATAGACCAAACTTCAGGTCCTTAGAGTCCAAAGTATCAAACTTGTAGAACTTTGCAAACGTGTTCGACCCAGACCAAGTTGCTGCTCGGCAAAGTTGTAACACCGAGATACCCCGGGAAGCCGCCCACATAGACCCCACCTTAAGAGTAGAGTGGGCCTTAACAGGTGTAGGACACGGCAATCCTGCCATAGAATATGCATGCTGGATAGTGAACCTGATCCAGTGATAGTCTGCTTAGAAGCAGGACACCCAATTTTCTTGGGATCATATAGGACAAACAGAGAGTCCAATTTTCTGTGACAAGCAGTCCTCTTTACATAGATTTTTAGAGCCCTGACAACATCCAAGGACTTTGAAGAAATTGAGGAGTCAGTAGCCACTGGCACCACAATAGGTTGGTTGATATGGAGGTTGGATGTGCAGGACTACCTTCAAAAAAGTCTGAACCTCAGGGAGGGCAGCCAACTGTTTCTGGAAGAAAATGGATAGGGACGAAATTTGGACTTTTATGGATCATAACCTCAGGCCCATATCCACACTTGTTTGCAGGAAGAGGAGAAACATTCCACTTGAAACTGCACCGCAGGAAACTTCTTGGACTCACACCAAGATACATATTTTTCCAAATACGATGGTAATGTTTTGACGTTACTCCTTTCTTAGCCTGTATCAGGGTAGGAATAACCTTGTTTGGAATACCCTTCTGAGCTAGTATCTGGCATTCAACCTCTATGCCGTCAAACGTAGCCGTTGTAAGTCTTGATAGGTGAACGGCCCCTGCTGCAGCAGGTCCTCCCGAAGAGGAAGAGGCCTCGGCTCTTCTAGCAGTAGATCCAGAAGATCCGCGTACCAAGTCCTTCTTGGCCAGTCCGGAGCAATGAGGATTGCCTGAACTCTTGTTCTCCTTATGAATTTGAGAACTCTTGGAATGAGTGGAAGTGGAGAAAACACGTACACTGACTGGAACACCCAAGGAGTCACTAAGGCATCCACAGCCACTGCTTGCGGGTCCCTCGACCTGGAACAATACCGTCAAAGCTTCTTGTTGAGATGAGAGGCCATCATGTCGATTTGTGGTACGCCCCAAAGATCTTTTACCTCCTTGAACACCTCCGTATGGAGACCCCACTCCCCTGGATGGAGATCGTGTCTGCTGAGGAAGTCCGCTTCCCAGTTGTCTACTCCTGGAATGAAGATTGTTGACAGCGCCAAAGCGTGTTTTTCTGCCCAGAGGATGATTCTTGTTACCGTTGACATTGCAGCTCTGCTCTTCGGTCCACCCTGTCGGTCTATGTAAGACACATTGTCCGACTGCACTTGAATGGCCCAATTTCTCAGAAGATGGGCCGCCTGGAGAAGAACGTTGTAGACAGCTCTTAGTTCCAGAATGTTTATCGGCAGGCCTGCTTCCGGACTTGATCACCTTTCTTGAAAGGTTTCCCTTGAGTGACTGCACACCAGCCCCGGAGACTTGCATCCATGGTTAGAAGGAGCCAGTCCTGAATCCCGAACCTGCGGCCCTCCAGAAGGTGAGGTAAGTGCAGCCACCAGAGGAGTGAAACCCTGGCCTTTGGTGACAGACATATTCTCTGGTGCATATGTAGATGTGATACCGACCACTTGTCCAAGAGATCCAGCTGGAAGGACCGAGCGTTAAACCTCACGTACTGCAGAGCCTCGTAAGAGGCCACCATCTTCCCCAGAAGGTGAATGCACTGATGAACCGACACCCGGGTTGGCTTCAGGACATCCCGGATGATTGTTTGAATCACCAACGCTTTTTCCTCTGGAAGAAACACCCTCTGCACTTCCGTGTCAAGGATCAACCTCCTGGTTGGTTCCAAATGTGATTTTGGAAGATTCAGGATCGAACCATGTTCCCTGAGTAGCTGGGTCGTGAAAGCTATGGACCGTAACAGCTTCTCCTTGGACGATGCTTTTATCAGGAGATCATCCAGTTATGGAATTATGTTCACCCCCTGCTTGCGGAGGAGAACCATCGGAGAGGCCGAATGGCAGGACCTGAAACTGGAAATGACAGTCCAACAATGCGAAGGTTAGATAAGCCTGATGCGGAAGCCAAATCAGAATGTGGAGGTACGCATCCTTGATATCCAGGGATACCAGGAATTCCCCTTCTTCCAGACCTGATATCACCGCCCTTAGAGACTCCATTTTGAACTTGAACTCCTTCAGAAAGGGGTTTAGAGATTTTAGGTTCAGAATGGGTCTGACCGAACCATCTGGTTTTGGTACCACGAAAAGGTTCCAATAGTAACCTTTGCTTTGCATATGAGGTGGTACTGGCACAATGACTTGTGCCTCCACCAACTTCTGGACGGCTTCTTGCAGGACAGTCCTGTCTGCCAGCAGAGCTGGCAAGCCTGATTTGAAAAATCAGTGAGGAGGGAGATTTTGAAATTCCAGCCTGTACCCCTGGGACACAATATCTTGCACCCAGGGGTCCAGGCCGGATGACACCCAGACGTGACTGAAATGCCTGAGTCTCGCTCCCACCGGCCCCACCTCCGGGCCGTGCAGTCCACCGTCATGCGAGGACTTTGGTGTACCTGAAGCAGGTTCTCTGAGGAGAAGCTTCGCCCCCCAAATGGCGCTGTCATCCTTCTCTACACAATGATTATACTGGCCTGAGGATAATGCCGGCTGAGATCCATGGACAGGCTTTCTGACCAGTGCAGGCCGCCTCCTCACAGCGTCGCACAGTGTGCCTCTGAGCTCCGGAGCACGGTTAATACCGCGCTCCCTACCCTGTTGCTGCCATCTTCATATCGGCCCCCCGCTTGCTAGGGGGGGTTGGTGACTCACCCGCCACCAATCTTCTGGCTCTGTAAGGGGGTGGCGGTATGCTGCTGGGGTGAGTGAGCGATCCCCTGTGGCGGGGAATGATCTATCCCCTCAGGAGCTCAGTGTCCTGTCAGTGGAGATAGTGGCTCAGACTCCACAGGGCGGATATTACTCCCCCCCCCCCAAGTCCCACGAAGCAGGGAGGCTGTTTCCAGCAGCCTCCCTGTAAAATAATAAACTCTAAAAAAAACTTTTTTCTAAAGAAGCTCTGTAGAGCTCCCCCAGCTGTGACCGGCTCCTCCGGGCACATTTTCTAAACTGAGTCTTGTAGGAGGGGCATAGAGGGAGGAGCCAGCCCACACTCTCAAACTCTTAAAGTGCCAATGGCTCCTGGTGGACCCGTCTATACCCCCATGGTACCAATGTGGACCCCAGCATCCTCTAGGACATAAGAGAAAATCATTAAAATTGGATAAAAACACCTGGGTCCTTTCCATAATTATCTTCATGGAAATACACTGTGAATGTATATGATAATTTTAACATGTAATGTATCCTGTGTTGATTGGGAATATTGTTGAAAACAAGGCTGAGTATTACACAGTGTTACCTTAATATCACTTTGTTTATATTTCTATTGAACAAAGCCAATAAGGGATACAAAACAGAGGAAAGATAGGGGACATCAGTCCAAGCCCCAATAGGTTTTTATGGGGCTTCAAAGCTGTCAGTATGCATTCTGAGTTTGGCCCTGGCAGCTATGGACTACACTCTGCAGAATGTTTCATGTTAGGGAGCCATTCAATTGGTGTCGGATCCTCTCCAAAGGAGAGGATCCGACACTGCACTATTACATTTTTGGGCGTTTTCGACAGGTTTAGCCCATTTTCGATAATGCCGATCCAACTTTTTTTAAAGTTGGATCAGCATTGTCGAAAGCGTGCCAAAAACCTGTCGGAAATGCCTGCAAATCTGACAAAATATGTGGATCCACGGCTAATCCGCCGATCCACGTGTTTTTCGACAAGTTGGATTTCCCGACTTGTCGGAAAAATGGCACTTGAATAGATCGATCCAGATTCGACCTAATAACGTCGGAAAGTGACGTTTTTACGACTCGATGGCAATTCCGACTTTAGTTGAATAGACCCCATAGTACCTCTCCCCTCTGCTGCTGGCTCGCACATGCTTCAACCAATGCCGGTGCATGCGCAGCTTGTCAAAATAGAAAGTCAATTGATCATGGATATGATCACTTTACTTGTACTGATCGCTGGAATCTATCAGGGCACCTGTCCCAGCTGCTCAGTAATGATACATTTAGGTGAATAAGGATAACGTGTTGCCGCAGATTGACCAATAGTTTGCTTCTAAGCACACAATGCAGGTAGGATACAATTTATAGGCAGGCAATATAGCTATAAATTATATATATGAGTTTGGGTTATAAAGTCAGAACAAGTGTTTTTATCCAAAAAACATCCATCCATGTGTTCCTTATACACATGAACAGTAATAGTATAGCAGCATACACATTAAAGGGAAAGTTCACTAGGCAAATACGCAAAAAGAAAATAAATGTATAATTGCGCATACACCTGTTACCATGAATACACGTAAACATATATTCACTAGAGATGTGCGGCGGGCACTTTTTGTGTTTTGGTTTTGGATCTGGATCCCTGCTCGTGTTTTGGATCTGGATTGGTTTTGCCAACCACCCTTTCGGGTTTTGGTTTTGGATCTGGATGATTTTTGAAAAAAACATAAAAACAGCTAAAATCACAGAATTTGGGGGTAATTTTGATCCTACTGTATTATTAACCTCAATAACATTCATTTCCAGTCTATTCTGAACACCTCACACCTCACAATATTGTTTTTAGGCCAAAAGGTTGCACCGAGGTCCTGGATGACTAAGCTAAGCAACCCAAGTGAGCGGTACAAACACCTGGCCCATCAAGGAGCTAGGAGTGGCACTGCAGTGGCAGACAGGATGGCACTTTTAAAAACTAGGCCCCAAAGAGCACATAATGCAAAGAAGAAAAAGAGGTGCAATGAGGTAGCTGGATGACTAAGCTAAGCGACCCAAGTTGGTGGCACAAACACCTGGCCCATCTAGGAGTGGCACTGCAGTCTCAGATAGGATAGCACTTTTAAAAACTAGGCCCCAAAGAGCACAATGCAAAGAAGAAAAAGAGGTGCAATGAGGTAGCTGGATGACTAAGCTAAGCAACCCAAGTGGGCGGCACAAACACCTGGCCCATCTAGGAGTGGCACTACAGTGTCAGACAGGATGGCACTTTTAAAAACTAGGCTCCAAAGAGCACATAATGCAAAGAAGAAAAAGAGGTGCAACATGGAATTGTCCTTGGGCCCTCCCACCCACCCTTATGTTGTATAAACACGACATGCACACTTTAACAAACCAATCTTTTCAGCAACACGACTGTGGCTGAAATGATTGGTTTGTTTGGGTCCCCACCAAAAAAGATGCAATTACTCTCTCCTTGCACAAACTGGCTTTGCAGTGGCAAGATGTTGTCCTTATCCTCAGATTCCCTTACCACTTCAGTATTTACATACTCATCCTCAAAAAGAAATAATATTCAAACAAACAAAACCACATAATTCAGGTGTCAGTGGACTGCTTACGCTATTACCCAAAGTTTCTGAACTTGACAATGACTTATGATGAATGCGCTGCAAGTGACGTATAAGGGAGAATGTTCCAAGGTGGTTAACGTCCTTACCCCTATTTATTATGGATTGACAAAGGCAACAGGTGGCTTGACACCTGTTGTCCGGATTTGTGGAGAAATAATTCCACACCAAAGAGGTGGCTTTTTGATATTTTGCCCAGGTATGACAATGGGCTTATTCATACCATGGACAACAACTGTCTCCCCCGGTGCCTGATTTAAACAAACCACATCACCATCAGAATCAACCTCGTCAACTTCCTCCTCAGCGCCAGCAACACCTATATCCTCAACCTGGGGTACTTCAACTGTGACATCTTCAATTTGAATATCAGAAACTGGACTGTGGGTGCTCCTTCCAGCACTTGCAGAGGGCAAGCAAATAGTGGAAGGAGCCACATCTTCCCTTCCAGTGTTGGGAAGGTCAGGCATCGCAACCGCCGACACACTTGGACTCTCTTTAGGGATTTGTGACACCATCTTAGAATGCACAGTTCTTTGCATTGCTTTTGCCAGCTTTACTCTTTTCATTTTTCTAGTGGGAGGATGAGGGCTTCCATCATCATGTGAAGCTGAGCCACTAGTGATGAACATAGGCCAGGGCCTTAGCCATTCCTTGCCACTCCATGTCGTACATGACATATTGGCAAGTTTACATTTCTCCTCAGGCAATTGAAATTCATTTTTTTGGGTCATTTTACTGAACTTTGGCTTTTTGGATTTTACATGCCCTCTACTATGACATTGGGCATCGGCCTTGGCAGATGACGTTTTTGGCATTTCATCATCTATGTCATCAGGGCCGTCTTAACAGCAGTGTAGGCCCCTGGGCACAGGAATGCACTAGGGCCCCTACCCATCCTCCAGTCGTAGGGGTGGGGGGTGCTATCAGCGGCAGCTCTGATGTCCCGCGGGCGTTAGGGGGTGTTCTATCTTCCGCTCAGCATGTAGGACCTGGAGCAGTAATTTCTGCTAATTATTCCTTTACTGCACAGGTGGTGGCAGATGGGGCGGGAGGGAGAACACTAAACTGTAGAAGGGGGCATTGTGCTGAATGAAGGGGCCCTGGTACATGACTTCCAGGGTGGTAGGGAGTGTTTAATACACATGGAAGGGGTAGATAGTGGACTGGACTTAATATTCATCATTTTCTGGTGGGAGGGCATCTTGACTGCAGATATCTAAAGTTCCTGGAAATAGATTTCTTAGCTTTGAATGGGATAAAAAAAAAAAAATAGGAGAGTCCCACCTTTCAGGAGGTACTAGGGACTTGGGGATCAGAGTTCAGGAGCCGATGAAAAGATAAAACTGCATATTAGGCGTGTGGAGCTGGAGTAGGGACCAGCTGCTGGAAGGCTGATATCTCTGGTTCTAAGCATAGTAGAGACAAGTTGCCAGTGTCCACCGAAAGGGGAGAGTCGCAGCTTTTGGAGTATACCCTCAGAAAAACTCTAAGTCAGAAAAAACCCGAGATATCTGGCTGGGAAGAGAAATTAGCAGGCTTGGATGGGGATCACTGCTTTGACATTGGATATCTCCGGTTCTCCTGGGCAGATTTTCAAAAATCTGGTACCATTGGAAAGAGGGGACCCTCAGCTAACAGCCTAGGGCCTTTGTACTCATGGGGCCCTTGGGCAAGTGCCCATTGAGCCCATACGAAAAGATGGCCCTGTATGTCATGACTAGTGGCAGCAGCTTCAGCACTAGGAGGAAGGGGTTCTTGATCTTTCCCTATTTTATCCTCCACATTTTTATTTTCCATTATTTTTCTGGAGTTATATAACAATATGCAGCACAGGAAAGCATACCCCTAAACCACACAGGGCAAACCCTGTCAAAATTATTTGGATAAGAACCCTTTTATTTTAAGTTATTATAATAATATGCAGTACAGGAGCGCGTACTCGTAAACCACATACACACGGCAAAGCCTGTAAAAATGATTTGGATAATAACCCTTTTATTTGGAGTTATTATAATAAGATGCAGCACAGGAGAGCATACACCTAAACCACACACACACGGCAACGCCTGTAAATGATTTGGATAATAACCCTTTTATTTGGAGTTATTATAATAATATGCAGCACAGGAGAGTGTACCCCTAAACCACACACAGGGCAAAGCCTGTAAAAATTATTTGGATAATAACCCTTTTATTTGGAGTTATTATATTAATTTTCAGCACAGGAGAGCGTATCCCTAAACCACACACATGGCAAACCCTGTAAAAATTATTTGGATAATAACCCTTTTATTTGGAGTTATTATAATAATATGCAGCACAGGAGATCGTACCCCTAACCCACACATACACGGCAAAGCCTGTAAAAATTGTTTGGATAATAACCCTTTTATTTGGAGTTATTATAATAATGTGCAGCACAGGAGAGCATACCCCTACACCACACAGGACAAGCGCTGTAAAAATTATTTGGATTAAATATTAATAACCCCTTTATTTGGAGTAAATAATATACAGCACAGGACAGCACCACTGGACTTATACGGCAGTACCGCTGGACTTATATGGCAGTACCACTAGACTTATATGGCAGTACCCCTGGACTTATACAGCAGTACCACTGGATTTATACGGCTGTACCGCTGGACTTATTCAGCTGTACCCCTGGACTTATACGGCTGTATCGCTGGACTTATATGGCAGTACCGCTGGACTCATATGGCTTCATCACTGGACTGGACTTATACGGCAGTACCGCTGGACTTATATGGCAGCACCACTGGACTGGACTTATACGGTAGCACCACTGGACTGGACTTATACGGCAGTTCCCCTGGTCTTATACGACAGTATCGCTGGACTTATGTAGCAGTACCCCTGGACTTATACGGCAGTACTGCTGGACTTGTACGGCTGTACTGCTGGACTTATATGGCAGCACCACTGGACTGGACTGGACTTATACGTCAGCACCACTGCACTAGACTTATACAGCAGCAACACTAGACTTATGGCAGCACAGGACACCACCACTGGACTTATGGCAGCACAGGACACCATCACTGGACTGATGCAGCACAAGACAGCCCCACTGGACTGGACTTATCAGCAGCACTGGACTTATGGCAGCACAGGACACCACCACTGGACTTATGGCAGCATAGGATACCACCACTGGACTGATGCAGAACAAGATAGCACCACTGGACTGGACTCATACAGCAGCATTGGACTTATGGCAGCACAGGACACCACCACTGTGACTGGACTGATGCAGCACAAGACACCACTACTAGACTGATGCAGCACAAGACAGCACCACTGGAATGATACAAAAGAGCGTGAAGTTCTGGGGGGTGGGGGTGGGGGTAGGTAGGTGGTGATGTATGTTTCGGTTCTCAGGAAACCGAACCCGCTCATCTCTAATATTCACCCTTAGCATAAAGTCCTGAGTTATTTAGCAAAAAGACTCCCTTTTTGAAGGATCTTTAGTGGTATAGCCACAATGCCACAATCCTTTTATTTTGCTTTCATGTAAAACATGTAAGTCAGAATGATTCCAACCAAGTAGATTCATGGATATATCATATACTGAAAATGAGAGAAAACAGAATAGTGCAGACACCTAAGAGGGGTACTAAATGTAATTTTATAAAATGCACTCACAAACGTTCACATAAGCAGGCATGTAACACATCACATGTGTGTAGAGGCAAGCTTATAATTGTCTCGCTTCTGAGGAAGAACTGAGCAGGGTTCGAAAAGCATTAAGCAGTGTGGCTGTTTTTTTGCATGTACATATCTGTTGGAAATAGAGGACTGTATTTGGACTTTTCTGAAGGACCTAGGAGTATCCGGAACTATATGTGGGACCTTTGGAGATTTGCTGTCCGATGAGTATACACTGATTTGCCTCTACACACATGTGATGTGTTACATGCCTGTTTATGTGAACCTTTGTGAGTGCATTTTATAAAATTACATTTATTACTCAATCTTGGGTGTCTGCACTATTGCGTTTCCCCTTTTTTTTCAGTAAATGTTATATCCACGAATCTACTTAGTTGGGATCATTCTGAAAGATTTACCTGTTTTCACATCAAAGCAGATTAAAAGGATTGTGGTGTTGTGGCTTTACCTCCCAAAGATCATTCAGAAAGGGAGTTTTTTTTGCTACATAACCCAGGACTTTATTCTAAGGGTGAATATACTTTTATGTGTATTCATGGTAACAGATGTATGCGCAATTAAACATTTAGTTTCTTTTTTTGTAATACCTCGGAGATTAACAGTAAAATAAAGATTCTTAGTGTGGGAAACCCTCTCAAGTTGACTATGCCTTACACTTTTGTCCACTCGACGGGAGGGAAGAAAGGGGGAGTGTGACCGCTGCTTCAAGCTGCAAGTGCTGCTGCCAATGTTACAGCTAGGAGGAGGGAGAGGAGAGAGGAGGGAGGGAGCCAGTGGGACATGACACGGGACCCTCGTTTCAAGAGTTGGGAGGCTGCCTCTTCAACTCAGCACCTTCCTGCTTTGCAGGATGTGCTGAGCGGGTTACGCCGACTTTTTCATGCACCATGTAACGCAAGGAGGATAGTTTTAACTGGGAGGCTACATCTGTACCTAATAGTGTGACCACTGTGTGTACATCTGTGCAGTCCATCCTGTGGAAAATGTTTGCAGTGCTAATTTAGAATATTAATACAGTAAGGTACTGTATTGTGAAAATGAGACTTTAGTTAATTATCTTTTCAGATGTTGAAATAATTCATTATTTATTTAGCAGTTTGCTACTTCAGCTTTATTAGCAATTCCAGATATACTTGAGGATAGAAGAAATTATGTTACATATATTATACTCTGAGAATTTTAAGATTTAATTATAGATAACACAACCAAATTCCTGTGCATTTTATGATGGGAGAAATATAGTGCTACAATACAAGACAATGCAGATTAACCTCACTTATGTGTTTATACACTAAATTTTCCTGGCTGCAAACAAATAGGTGACACATTTAAATTTATAATACAATAAGGTATCTAGATTCTTTGCAGCACTGACTTTATAGGATAATAGAATAATGGAAGTAATATAGAAAATCCATTTCAGGCAGAATTGTGGAAGTTTACTGCTCGTTCACAAACAAGATTTTTCAGCCCTGAATTTAATATCCGAATTGTTCCACTGATATCCCTTATGGCTTTTTACTGCTCGGTATACATAAATGGATATAATTCAGTATTTATTATTTTTCTTCATATAGTAAAATAAAATTACCTTAACACAGCCGTTTATATGATGTATTCTGAGCTGTATTTATTATACACAACTTAATTATTTTATTTCATGTGGTTTTGTTTTGAGAGACCAAATCATGTTTATTCTCTGATAGCTACTGATTTTTATTTTATTTTTTATTTTTTTACAAACATTACTTAAAGGTGAAAAGTCAGTAGGGTGACAATAATTGTTATTCATTTTTACTGACAGTTTTATAGAAACTTACCAAAGTCATTTTTACTGATGCATTTTGTTGTAATCAGCGACGGCTGCAGCGCCAACTACATAGTACATAGGTGGAGCACGTTACCACATATTAACATACATGCAGAGATGTATGTAACTTATTTGGTAGCACCATGTTCCCAGGGATCGGAAGTGCTGCGTCTATGCAGCACCCTGGCTCAGCATTAAGCATACCTATCCTTCTAAGCCCACCCCCAGATTTGCTAGGTTTCACTGGAGTCTGGGGGCGGGCTGAAGGAGACTGAAGCCGGATGCTGCGCTCTGGGGGCAACGGTGGCTGTGATAGACACATTGCTGCCGATCCCCGGGGAACTTCAGCCAGCACATATGTTTCATACAGCACATCTCTGCATGTATGTGGAATGTGCTAACAGGCTCCCGCTCTGTACTATGTAGTCAGCGCTGCAGCCTCCAACTGCTTGTAATCATTTTATCCCCAAAGGTTAGAGTAGAAAGATGATCTAGAGAATAAGGAGGGACATGGTAGATAAGAAATGGGTTTTAATGCCCACGGTGCCATTAGTTTGATGCCATTAGTTTGATGCCGTTATGTGCAGTTATTTATTATTTATTTATTTATTAACAGTTTCTTATATAGAGCAGCAAATTTCGTAGCTTTACAATTGGAACAGCAGTGATAAAACAAAACTGTGTAATAACAGACAGTCATAGAAGTAGGAAAGCCCTGTTTGCAAGCTTACAGTCTATACTGAAATAGTCATTGATACACAAAGATAGGTGCTATCTATTGCATAATGGTCCAGCCAGATTGCAAAGGTGTTTTCTCCCTCTGGGACTGCCAGGCTGGGATGAGTGAAGCAGAGAGCTGGCTTCCTGTAGGAAGCCACTGCCTGCCTTTCGCGCAGCCCAATCTAACTTCTTTGGGCTGCAGCCTAAGAAGTCCATAGAAGCCAGGGGTTTGCTCATGTGCAGTCGCACCATGGCGTTTGCGCATGCGCAGGTCCTGGCACCTGCCAGCTCTATTGCGCAGGAGCTGGGACCCAGGGTTGGCTGTCTCCTCTCCACTTTGGGCACAGGGGGTAGCGGCAGTTTCCCTACTCAAAGTAAGTAGGAGCCGCCGCTGGTAGGACCATTTATTTATATAATATTTATACAGTATATTAATCTAATATTGCAATTATTTTCTTTCTCTTCTGCTTTTCCTTGCTCTTGCCAGCTATCTTTGTTTATATGTTTTTGATTAGCTGTGTTTCTGTTTTGTTCTAGGGCTGTAGCAGAAAAATATACAGCTTCCTAAGAGGAACTAAACAGCTGCAAGTGTTACGGTTCCTTGGCATCTCCATCGGTGTTACCCAGATCCTGGCTATGATTCTCACTATTACATTGCTGTGGGCTCTATACTATGATAGGAAGGATCCGAGACATGAGCTTGTCATACCTCTAAGTCAGGAAGCTGCTCAGCATCAGTGCAATCCAGTTGAGGTTGTACAATCAAATCTCACAAGGACTTCTGATCAAAGACCTACAGCCAATGGATTTAACACATATCTGGAAATGAATGAGTTGTAAATGGTTTAATCTTATATGTTTGGAGCATTTATTATTTTTTTAGTTCATGTTAGAGATGTCTATAGTTTGTTTTGGGGAAAATATGACTATGCAGTTTATTTATTTATTCTGAGAATTTGGAATTTTAGTACAGGTTGAGTATCCCATATCCAAATATTCCGAAATACGGAATATTCCGAAATACGGACTTTTAGGAGTGAGAGTGAGATAGTGAAACCTTTGTTTTTTGATGACTCAATGTACACAAACTTTGTTTAATACACAAAGTTATTAAAAATATTGTATTAAATGACCTTCAGGCTGTGTGTATAAGGTGTATGTGAAACATAAATGAATTGTGTGAATGTACACACACTTTGTTTAATGTACAAAATTATAAAAAATATTGTCTAAAATGACCTTCAGGCTGTGTGTATAAGGAGTATATGAAACATAAATGCATTCTGTGCTTAGATTTAGGTCCCATCACCATGATATCTCATTATGGTATGCAATTATTCCAAAATACGGAAAAATCCGATATCCAAAATACCTCTGGTCCCAAGCATTTTGGATAAGGGATACTCAACCTGTAATAGATTTGTTCTGCATTCAACAATTTAGTGTTGATGAGTAACGGTCGTTCTAAAAATAATTTGTCAGAAACAAATTAAACTTATTTTTGATCCTGATTAATTTAATACATTTAGCCAGACTAATTGTAAATTCAGAACAAATCAGTTACTTGTTCATTATGCAGCTACTTCATCTGTTAATATTACCGCCACTGATTATCCATATACATTGCTGCGGATCGTTGTCTGATGCTTTTTCAAACCTTTGTAGTGATATTTGCTATTGGGTTGGCATTACAAAGCTAAAATGGTATGGGAATCGCATTGACATCAAATATTTACATCCAAGCCCGGTCCAATTTGCAGTGAGTCTTTGCCTGTAAAGAAAAACAGATCGGTAGCTTTACGTTCAGATGCATTGAAATGAAACATGCATTTGGTATTAGTTGTACCAAGTTTTGAAAGCATCATTTTTGTAAAACACATTTGCAGTCACATACATTTGCCGGTATCCCAGGGATATGTCCCTATGTTCAATATTGACCATAAGCACAACAATATTCCAACTCTTATTCTCAGATTCTAGACTTTATACCAGTGGTTCCCAAACGTTTTGGAATCATGGTGGCCTAGAGTATCAAAAAAAATGTCATGCCACCCCTAGGCAAAATATTTCTTTTTGCGAAATTTAGAAAAACATAAAATTAAGTACATTTTGTTTGTATGACATCCTTAGGTTCAGTTGTGCGGTGAGGGAAAAGATTTGCTTCTGTTTGTTCACACAGTTTATGATTGGTAGTCACCAGCACTGGTTTAGCAATGACCATAAATTATCTGAATTGGTCCTGAACCACCAATCCAAAGCACCACTGCAAGTGCTCTGAGGCACCCCTGCAAGTGCTCTAAGGCACCCCTGCAAGTGCTCTGAGTCACCCCTGCAAGTGCTTTGAGGCACACCGTTTGGGAACCACTGCTTTATATAGTAATATTAAGGGGACTTATCTGAAAACGTATTTTTATAAAATACAGCAAACATGACATGATGGGGATTGAGGTGCTTCTAAAGGTCTTGTGAATTGCCTTCATTGCATGGCTCAGCAGTAAAACAGAAATTATTTTCACGTGTTGGCAACTATGGTAGAACACCTATCATGCAGCATGTGTCCCCTCAGATCTCAAGTCACTCCAGCTGCTGTAAGTGTAGGAATCTCAGTATTTGGTTATGTGTATATAATTACAGTAAAACCAAATTACCTAAATCGTGGGCCTTTAGGCTTTCTCTGGTCTATGAATGTATGTTTTATGTTAATAATACACTAACTAGATCACAGGAATTTAATTTCAATTTACACTGGTGGTATTAATTTTCAAGCGTGAACATGAAAACAGTTGTTAGTTTTGTTAGCAATTAGCATTCTACCATAAACATTACTGTACAGCTTTAAATGCAAAACGCCCGTATCAGATATGCTGTCTTCAGTTTTTCTCACCCTCAGGCCTAACCAATCATAACTGGAAAAACGAAAGTCTTACCTCGGTTCATATATCCATTTTAGTCAGAAACAGAAAGGGCGTGGGTGCTCGTATTCTCCCCATAGCTGAGGCTTGGGGTTTATTTACGAAGCTTTGGGTTGTAATATCTGGCGCTTGTGATGATTGAGTTTATGGGCAAAAATGGAAAGGGCAATGATTTTATTTGGAATTAACATTTTGGCCATAAACACCATCAGAAGTGCCAGTATACAAACGTCCTGCTCTTGGAGAACATTAATATGCCTTGTACCTCACTGCCATGTTTTCTACCTCACTATCAGCCTGATAGTCTCTACAATCTGCTTGCCTCTCTACCACTGGAGCTTTACATATGAAAGCTTGAAATGCTGTTTATTCATGCAATTTTTCACATATGTAGATGTGTCCTTAATCACCTAGTATTTTTGTACTAGATCGGGCGAGGCGCATGGCAACAATTAGACACCGCATGTCTTAGACACTGCATGACAGATAGCTAGTTATGGACTTTTGCATCTTAACATCTTTTGTGCACCGCATAGAGGCCCTCATTCTGAGTTGTTCGCTCGTTGCCGAGTTTCGCTATATTGCTAAAGGTCGCTTACTGCGCATGCGCAAGGTTCGCAGAGCGCATGCGCTTAGTTATTTTACACAAAAGTTAGGTATTTTACTCACGGCATAACAAGGATTTTTCATCGTTCTGGTGATCGGAATGTGATTGACAGGAAGTGGGTGTTTCCGTGCGGAAACTGGCCGTTTTATGGGTGTGTGCGGAAAAGCGCTGCAGTTTCTGGGAAAAACGCAGGAGTGGCTGAAGAAACGGGGGAGTGTCTGGGCGAACGCTGGGTGTGTTTGTGACGTCAAACCAGGAACGAAACTGACTGAACTGATCGCAGTGGCAGAGTAAGTCCCGAGCTACTCAGAAACTGCTAAGAATTTTCTATTCGCAATTCTGCTAATCTTTCATTCGCAATTCTGCTATGCTAAGATACACTCCCAGAGGGCGGCGGCTTAGCATGTGCAATGCTGCTAAAAGCAGCTAGTGAGCGAACAACTCGGAATGAGGGCCATTGTTTTTTTCGCACTCCACAGCCACTTACATTGATTTTTATTGTAGCGTACTGGGGGATTAGAATTTGTACTTTCTCGCAATCATGGCAGTGTAACTTCAAACAATGTTACGTTGCGGGACACATGCGTGATTCAGTCTCAACTTTTTCTCAGATTACCATCCTACCGCACGCAAATCCTATCGGTGTACAGGGGGCACATACTTTGTGCTTTCATCTAATTAGGCATCAGTTCAGTAGAAATACTGAGTGATGGGATGCATGGCAAGGTTTAGTTGCATTTTTCATGCCAAAGCAAATGTGGTTATTTGGTACAATTTGGGGCTAGGTGAATAAGGTCACATCTGTTTAGTAGACCATGTGCCAGGTTTGTAAGATACTGTAGTTATGTTTCTGTAATTTATACCATGTCAGAATATCTTCTCATGTTTTGCTCAAATACTTTAAGTGGTTTCTAATGCAGTAAATATTTATACACTGTTCTGCTGATGTGATCTCTTCCCATCAGTGATATCTGGTCCTGCCCTTGTCTCTAGATCAGGCTATTGTATTGAAGGGACATTGTTACTAAATAAAATAAACAGCTGTGTTTTGAGATACAATGGGGGGTTTGGGAGCAGAAGTTAAATAATGTTTCTGTGAAAGCTAAACTCAGCAATCAGACTTCATTTCCCCTGTGCTAGACTTTCCTCCAACATTCTGTACATACAGTATATTTATACATTAATCTACTATTTACATTAAATGATAACAAAAGAAAAATATAAGTAGGGTTAGTGAGCATTTAGATATATGTACAGGCAGGGACAGCTTCAGAAGAAAATGACGGGGGGGGGGGGGGCACCGTGATAGGTGAAGGGGGGAGGTTAGCAGTGGTATCACTCTCAGAAAATGGGCGCGGCCTCACAGGATATGACATCCCTGTGAGCCACACACCTCACTTTTTTCATGCTGGGTGCTTGGGGTACATACAATTAAGAAGGGCATCACCCTTACCTGCTTGACATGCTGTGGATCTCGTCTCCTGGTCGATGACTTTATCCTCCAGGTGGCTCCTCCAAGTAATGGTGGCCAGCTGGCTCTTCTTCATAGTCTGTGCGCCTTGGCTAAAGCAGATGAGTTATAGTGTAGGTCAGTAAAAATAAAGTGGAGACAGTGTAGTTAAAAAAGTGATGTACACCTCACAGCACTCCCCCTTCAATGTCTACCCCACACCATTCTCTTCCCAATATCTACACCACAGCACTTGCCCCCCAGCCCGTTCAATTTCCACCGCACAGCACTGCCCCTCAGCTCCTTCAACGTCCATAGCACAGCACTCTCCACTTCCCCCTTCAATGTCCACAGCATAGACCCCCCCCAGCCTCTTCGTTGTCACCAGTACAACACTCTCCTTCCTGCCCCTTTAGCATCCACAGCAATTCCACCAAGCCCCTTCAGCGTAGACAGCACAACACTCCACCACCAGCTTCTTCAAAGTTAACAGCACAGCACTCCCCACCAGCCCCTTCAACGTCGATAACACAGCACTCCCACCCTACCTCTTCATCATCGGCAGCGCAGAACCTCCCCACCCGGCCTCTTAAATGTCGACAGCACAGCATTCCAAAGCCCCATCATTGTCAACAGCACAGCACAGTTCTTTTAATGTCCATAGTATAGCACACCCTAGCTCCTTTAATGTCCAAAGCACAGCACCCCAGTCCTTTAATGCCCACAGTATAGCACTCCCTAGCTCCTTTGATGTCCACAGTACCCCCAGTCTCCTTAATGTCCACAGTACAACACCCCCCAGCCCCCTCAATGTCTACAGTACAGCACCCCATTTTAATGTCCACAGCACATGTTGACACCCCCCCCTTCAATGTCCAATGCACACTCCCATCCCATCTCCTCACAGATCTGTTATCTTCTCCCATTTGACCTCTCCAATGCTGAGCTGGCACAGCAGCATTTCATACCCTGCCGGCATCCTGTTCAAACTCCCCAGCTTCAGTGACACACATGCGCAGAAGCACATGTTGCTGGAGGGATGCCTGCTGTTAGATCCGTGGTGGGTCCTAGTGCACGCTAGCTCTATCAACCTGAGAGAGAGACCGCAGCAGTGCTGGTGCTGATATGCTTAAACAAACAAACAAACAAAACACAGAAATGACTGCCCCTCCAATGACCTTTCCCCTTGATCCGACAATGTGTTCATGGCTCGCCACAAAAACAAGTTGTTCTGCATGAAATATTATAAAAGAGGCAGACTATAGCATACCTCCCAGCACTGACAAAGTTTAAGTTGGGACTTCTGAGCAGCGTAGTTGCGATAAAAAAAGGCGCATGGCCTGGGGAAAAGGTGGGAATGCCGCGTTGTCGTCACTTAGGGGGAATGCCCAGCACTCTGTGAGCTGCTGGCATGCCCCTAGCCCCTCTTTCATGTGAATAGACGTTGTGCACATGCGCACAGTGACAAAAGCTCTCCCCCAAACGCGGGACACTGCTGCGGCCCGTGGGTGGGACAATACCCCAAAAATGGGACAGTCATGCGAAAATCAGCACAGTTGGGAGGTGTGCTTTCAGTATCACAGACATGTAGTATATGAAAAGAAGCACCCCTAAAATGTTTGGTTTTTAAATAAAAACATATACTATGATTTATGTGACACTACCAGTCTGCTTCTTTCATGTTGCAAAGAATTATGCTCATCCGATAAACCAAATACCACTTTATGCCAAATGTCACAGAAAAAATTATATAATATTTCCTGGACAGCAGCAGAATGATTACATACAGTAAGTTACAGCATGCTGACAACTTAATTAAAGGTGTTGGAAACCATATCTGCACTCCAGTATTTAACACAACTGGACAAATGGTCTCTGCCATACCAAACTAAAGATGGCATCCCAAGTTATTATCTCAGTTGATCACATGACTCTCAAAACCAATCTTGGGACAACATCTGCTGTTGAATCCCGTGGCCAGTTACAGTACATATTGTGGCTTGAATAGGGGGTTCTGCTCCCTTTAAATAGTTTCCCTCTTAACATTTTTTAGATTATTTTCAAAATATAGTAATATATCAGTTTTATATAAATATTTTATTTATCTGTACACAGTTACATTCTGTAAATTCAGTTTTATTTCTTGGGTGTTTTAGTTTTACTTCTGGAATCTGCCCTTATTATTAAATAACTGCATTTCACATGCACAAAGAACTACTGATCTATGTCATCACTATAGGACACATATAGAAGGAAGATATACTTTCTTTTTAACACACACAGTAATACATAATTCATGCACTCCTTTAAACACATCTGACAGTATTCTTATTGACTTAGCTATATAAAAAAGTGCCTATCACTGATACTGACATAAGAAGGGTTAACTGCTATATATATGTATAAAGCACTGTACTGTACTGTGCTATAGCTGATTGCATTGGAAAAAGCTATCTACTAATTTAAAATAATTATTTATTGATAAAATAAATCTATAAAACGTGATGTCGATTTTAACAGCGCCGTATCTTATTGATATTTCTGTTATTTAAAGGCAAATGATTCTACAGGTGATATAGGTACAATGGGCTTATAAGAACTTTGACATAATGTATAGCCTTTGTCATACTTTCTACTTAGAGGTGTGCAATCTGCGGGGCACCTAAGTGGACACTATTTGATTTTGGAATTGGGAACCATCAGTTTAGGATTCACAGAACAATGGCCCATTTCTTGTGTCACTATCAGGGACTGTGTTTTTGAAGACACAAATAATTCTGTGCAGTACTGCATAAGGAATCTCCATTATTTGATGCATGGAAATGATGTTTCAAGTATATGTATATTTAGGATAAAAAATAATTTTATTGTAAAAGTTTGATTATCTTTGATATTTTATTAAAAACATTATTTTTTTATTGTGTCTATAATATAATATGTAATGGTTTTAAAGCATTTCTAATATTGTTTGAGTTCTTAACTTTTTTTTAACAGATCTGAGTTTAAATCTCAGGTGTGTGTAACAAACACAGCGAAAATACCTTAAAATAAACCTGGAAGTTGCTAATTTGATAAAATTGTGTCTCTGTAATTGTGTGTGATTTTACTGTTTTTGAAGGTAAACTACATATTGTATAGCATCAAGCCGCAAAAATGACAGTTAAATATAGAAAGGTTAAGGGGATTCAGAACAAGATAGGTAGGAAATATACAGTGCTGTAAATATGGGTGTGCGAGAGGTGGCACTCAGTAGCGGATCTTGCCACGGGCAAGCAGGACGTTTGCCCGGGGCGCCGCCTTCCGGAGGGCGCAGGGCAAGATCCGCTGCTGCTGTGTGCCCCCTGCTGCCGCTGGCCGCTGCCCCCCCCCCGCTGCCGCTGTGAAGGGAAACTAGATGCGTACGCGTCTAGTTTCCCTTCGTGGAGAGGTCCTTTACTGTGCGGTGCACGATGCTGTCATCGCGCACCGCACATCATTTCAGTCTGTACAGGGGGAGCGTAAATGACCACGCCCCCTGTACGAAGCCACGGGGCGCACAGAGCGCCAGAACCGGCCCTGGTGGCACTGCACAGTGTGCAGGGATCTGTAGGTTGTACCATTCATGCTCCACAGCCCTTGCTTCTAGCTAGCAAGGTGCCTAGAAAAGCACCTGCCAGCCAATATCCTTTGGACGCTGCAGGCACATAACCTACAGTCTGTGTAGCTAAACTGAGCATCCTCAAGGTGCTTTGTGCAGTGCTGCACTTCCCAGTGCTATCAGTAATGCCTCTTCTGCACTATGTAGTGAGTGATGCCGTCTGCGGGATGGGAATGCGTGACCATCGGTCACCATACCCATGCCGGAATCCCGGCTTGCAGCTGGCTGACAGGGGGGCTCGCTGCGCTCGCAACACTGCGGGCTTGGTGGCGAGCTGCGCTTGCCACAGGTTATATTCTCACTCTGTGGGTGTTGTGGACACCCACGAGTGTGAATAGTCCCAGTTAGTTGGCATGCCAACTGTTGGGACTGTGAGGGGGTGGGATTCCAGAGTTGGTATTGTGACCGGTGGTCTCCTGACCGCTGGTCACGTAACTGCCTCCCTCATGTGCTTAGAGGGCGGGAGCAGCACAGGGTGCTCCGGAGCCCTGCTACGGCACTGCTTATAGTATCTACCCTATATTTCTACTGTGAAAATGTTGTTGGGATCCACCCCCCAAACCCCTACTCCCTTCTCTCAATGGAACAAAAAAAGAAAATGTTTTCTCTACCATACTTTTCAAGGAACCCATACTGGATGCACAGAACAAAGCATCTTGTTATCAAGTGGCACACTTAGGGGTATATTTACCAAAGGTCAAGCTTGGTTTGTTTGTTTTTCCATCGGTTTTGCAAACCAACCACTTACTAAAGTCAAAACCGATAGCAAAATGACCAAAATCCTGACTTAAGAACAGTTTAGAACTTTGCAGCAAATTATCGATTTTTTACAATTGTAGTATGAGATCTGGTCTTGCCTTTAGTGGCGTGTCTACAAACCTGCAGGGATTCAAAGTTCTTAAAACCACAATTGTTCATTAAAGCTTACTGCCTTTCCCAAACTCTGAATGCTCATCTACTGTTCTCTCTCATCTCTTCCCAGTTCAACTCCAAGTTAACCCCCAACTTTGATGTAATGTCCTTAAAACAAGTCAAAATGAGGCTCAGTAGTGTGTGTGGCCTCCACGTGCCTGTATGACCTCCCTACAATGGCTGGGCATGCTCCTGATGAGGTGGCGGATGGTCTCCTGAGGGCTCTCCTACCACCTCTTGCTTCAGATGATGGCAGGGCAGGTTCAGGGGTGTTTGCTTGCGCTCCAGTCTTCGGCACATGGTGGTTGAATGTCGAAAGTGGCCCGCAATTTTTCAGGCCACTGACAGCATCTCCTGCACTCCCCTGACATTTTTCAAAAAATTCTGCACCACCAAATTAATTTTATGTGCAAAACATGGGACGTGCTGGTTTTTGCCCAGATGTAATGCATGCACAATATTTGTGGCATTGTCCGATATCACAAATCCCCAGGAGAGTCTAATTGGGGTAAGCCATGGTGTGATAAGGGTGGTCATTCCGAGTTGTTTGCTCGCTAGCTGCTTTTAGCAGCATTGCACACGCTAGGCCGCCGCCCTCTGGGAGTGTATCTTAACTTCGCAGAATAGCGAACGAAAGATTAGCAGAACTGCTACTAAATAATTCTTTGCAGTTTCTGAGTAGCTCCAGACCTACTCACAGATTGCGATCAGCTCAGTCCGTTTAGTTCCTGGTTTGACGTCACAAACACGCCCTGCGTTCGGCCAGCCACTCCCCCGTTTCTCCAGACGCTCCTGCGTTTTTCCCTGACACGCCTGCGTTTTTTTTCCGCACACTCTGGAAACGCTGCATGCAGCTGATAGGACCATTGTGAACTACAGAGAGGCACTGCCACAGTTATTTGTACTAGCTCTCTGTAAAATCATTTTGACCCAATCCTGGGAAATAATTGCCTTATGAGCTTTTGAATGAGCGAAGTGATAATCCATGAGGTGAAATTTAATCTGATACCGTTCTGATAATTTGTCTACTTATTGAAGACTTACTGTGCTGATTATCTGTATTGAAGTCTCTTGATTATAAAGCCCCTGATGAAGTCCGTTGGATGAAACGCGTTGGTTTTTGAGACAACGATTATGTTCTTCAAAGAAGAGTCATTGTCATAATGTTATATGACTAAAATGGAATGTTGTTCTTAATCATCTCATGTATAAAGCATCATTGACTGTCATTTGAAGATTTCAAACAGTTTTATGTATTGCATTTTATATAATAAAAATTCTTATTTAAGAATCATTATTAAGTATATAATTATACTGTGATATACCAGAGCACTACTGCAAGCTCCTTTGGGAAAACCTTTTCTTTTATATATATATATATATATATATATATATATATATATATATATATATAGTATACATGGATACTTACCATTCATAAGGAAAGATGCTTGGCTGAACAGCAGCCAGCTGAACAGGGCTTTATTAGAAGGGCTTTTTTAAAAGGGTTATGAAAATATTACAATATAGACTTACCCAGGACTTCTACATAGTGGCTGTATGTTTGCCATATACTGAAGGGCTGTGCCGGACCAATATGACAATTGCTCTCCTTTCTCTGCAGGTAATCTACACTCCTTGCATTTTGGATCTGCTCAGAATATATATGCATCAGTGATAGTGTTATTATAACTAGGTAATCTACACTCCTTGCATTTTGGATCTGCTCAGAATATATATGCATCAGTGATAGTGTTATTATAACTAGGTAATCTACACTCCTTGCATTTTGGATCTGCTCAGAATATATATGCATCAGTGATAGTGTTATTATAACTAGGTAATCTACACTGTCAATTTGTATATCATAAGCTATATTGTATTCTAGGATGAAACTGTTTTGCAGCTTTATATAGTTGGTAACTGCTATCTTAGTATTTGTTTTAGTTGAGTTTTATGGCATGCTCTGTAAACGGGGGTGGGTTGTTAGGCCTTGATTGCAATTACTAGAGACACATGGATACTTACCATTCATAAGGAAAGATGCTTGGCTGAACAACAGCCAGCTGAACAGGGCTTTATTAGAAGGGCTTTTTAAAAAGGGTTATGAAAATATTACAATATAGACTTACCCAGGACTTACCAGGACGAAAACAGACGGAAACAACCCACCGACAAAACAGAAAACATCATCCCTTCCTTACATTCCCAATCATCTGTGTATTTCAGCGTATGTAAATATTTTACCAACTAAAATCCTCATGACCTCTAAGAACAAAATGCAACCAATTTGGTAGACAACTATATACATTGTGATTGTACATACCTGTTTGTCACTTTGCTCTATAATGCACAGTTAACATACAGCAGAACAACACCAGTAGGCACCTGCACTTTTAACTTGAACAAGTAAAAACTTACACTCTCAGCCTAGAAAACACTGATTTCATCTCAAACTAACTATGTTCCACAAATTGATTTTCTGCATTGCTCTTCATGGAGTATTCATAAAGGCCATTGCATCATTCAGTCTCCCAGCAACTCACCCCTCTGTACATGTTGCCCCCTCAATTCTACACTCCCCTCTTATTAGCACTCATGAGCTTTTTACTTCCCTATACTCATTGACAATAACATCTACAACCTCTCACCATAAAAAACTTTCACAAACCTCTGACACCCACATTTATCTCTCTCTTCTGCTTCTGATAGCTGGTGACATTTCACCAAATCCAGGACCCAGCCACTTGCATCACTCACATTCACCTGATTCACAGCAACATAGAAATCCAGCTAACCTCATAAACATCACATGTCTTCCATCACCCTCCAGATCACTAAAATGTGCCTTATGGAATGCACGCTCTGTTTGTAACAAATTAACATCCATTCATGACCTTTTCATATCTAACAACATCAATCTGCTGGCTATAACAGAAACCTGGCTAACACAATCTGACACAGCCTCCCATGCAGCACTGGCACATGGTGGTCTCCACTTTACACACACCTCCAGACCCGATAACCATAAAGGAGGAGGAGTTGGACTTTTACTTTCCCAATCTTTGGCATATACTGTTCTACCACAGGTTCCATCACTCACATTTACATCATTTGAAGTACATTCCATTAGGGTTTACTCTCCTTTCTCTCTGCGTGTTGCAGCTATCTACCGCCCACCTGGGCATCCAAAACAATTTTTGGAAGATTTTTCTGCCTGGCTCCCTCACTTCCTATCCTCTGACATCTCCACCATTATCATGGGTGATTTCAATATTGCTATTGATTGTCCAAAATCTGCTGCGCATGCCTCCAAACTACTCTCTCTAACCTCCTCTCTTGGCCTCTCCCAATGGACTGACTCCTCTACTTATCAGGCGGGCCACTGCCTTGATCTAGTATTCACCAGACTATGCTCCATTGCTGAACTCACTAACACTCCTTTCCCCCTCTCAGATCACAACCTTATCACCTGCATGCTTTCCTCTGTTAATTCAAACCCTGTGTTGCGGAAGTTCTCCAATCTTCCTCAAACTCGCAGAAATATTAACACAATTAATCTTCAAGAACTTTCCACTTCACTCCAACACTGCTTTCACCTATTTCTGCATTCACCTCTCCTGAGATGGCTGTATCACACCTTAATGAGACTCTAGAACTAGCCCTTGATGAAGTGGCTCCAGCTACCCATCACACTCCACGTAGGCCTAGATGTCAACCATGGCACTCCAAATTAACAAGACAACTACAAAAACTCACACGAAAACTTGAACGTCAGTGGCGTAAATCTCGTATTTCAAGTGACTTCCTCACATATAAGACAGTCTACCATTCTTATAAAAATGCCCTGGACACTGCCAAACAAACATATTTCCAAACTCTTATATCTGCTCAAGCCTCTAACCCCAAACAACTCTTTAATACATTTAAATCACTTCTGAATCCTCCCGCACCTACCCCACCAGCCACTATCAAGGCACAGGATCTTGCTTCCTACTTCAAGGAGAAGATTGCTAAGATCCGAGATGAAATGGTATGCTCTTCGGCAGCCAGTGACCTGCTCCGTTCTTTACCTGAACCCTCTGGCACTCTTTCTTCATTTGATCCCACAAACGAAGATGAAGTATCATCACTCTTCTCATACTGCTTCTCTACTACCTCTCCTCTTGATCCTTTACCCTCACAAATAAGTAAAGCTCTGTCTCTGGTGCTCATCCCTACCTTAACTAACATCTGTAATCTCTCTCTCTCTACTGGTATTTTTCCTTCACTCTTCAAGCATGCAGTGATTACTCCCATTTAAAAAAAACAAAATTCTGACCCTAATGCTCTCTCAAACTACCGCCCTATCTCTCAGCTCCCTTGTCTCTCTAAGCTACTTGAGAGACTTGCCTACACTCGACTCACACACTTTCTTAACTCATACACTTTGTTGGACCCACTTCAGTCAGGCTTCCGTTCCCAACATTCCACAGAGACGGCACTGACTAAAGTGGTTAATGATTTGGTCACTACGAAGTCTAAAGGCCACTACTCACTCCTTATTCTTCTAGACCTATCTGCTGCATTTGACACTGTAGACCACTCTCTTCTCATACAGACACTACAATCCCTAGGTCTTAAAGACACAGCCCTTTCTTGGTTCCTATCGTACCTATCTAATCGCTCCTTCAGTGTTCGCTTCTCTGAATCTACCTCCTCTTCGCTACCTCTTTCAGTTGGAGTACCGCAAGGCTCAGTCTTGGGTCCTCTGCTTTTCTCTATCTATACCTCATCTCTTGGTAAACTAATCAGCTCTTTTGGTTTTCAGTATCATCTGTACGCAGATGATACTCAAATCTACCTATCCTCCCCTGACTTGTCCCTATCTGTACTGGACCGTGTCACTGAATGCCTTTCTGCCATCTCATCCTGGATGACATCTCGCCACCTCAAACTTAATATTTCAAAGACAGAGTTAATTATATTTCCACCGGCCAATAGTAGGTACCAACCTGATATCTCTATCACTGTTGAAAACTCGACTATCTACCCTACCCCACAAGCTCGCTGCCTAGGTGTCATCCTTGACTCTGATCTGTCCTTTGTTCCTCACATTCAATCTGTCTCAAGATCATGTTACATGCATCTAAAAAACATATCCAAAATACGACCATACCTTACACAAGACACTGTTAAAACTCTAATCCACGCTCTCATTATCTCCCGCATTGATTATTGCAATAGTCTCCTAACTGGTCTTCCCAAAACGAGACTCTCACCACTACAATCCATTCTGAATGCAGCGGCGAGGCTTATCTTCCTCGCTAGACGTTCATCGTCTGCAGATCCACTCTGTCAGTCCCTCCATTGGTTACCTGTACTCTACTGCATTCAATATAAAATACTTTTACTCACACACAAGGCCATTAACCAAACTACACCAACGTACATCACTTCGCTTATCACAAAATATCTCCCAACCCGACCTCTTCGCTCTTCACAAGACCTGCGTCTCTCATCCACACTCATTACTCGCTCCCACTCACGACTGCAGGACTTTCATCGGGCTGCACCCACTCTGTGGAATGCCCTACCACGCACAATAAGACTCTCCTCTAGTCTCCAAACCTTCAAGCGTTCTCTCAAAACTCACCTCTTTAGGCAAGCGTATCAAATTCCTGAACTGCCCACATAACTTTCATAAACCTTCCTATCAAATTACATCCACTCTGTACAGTCCACACATATCCTCACATGTCTGTTCATTCTATGCAATAGATAGCACCTTTCCTTGTGTACATATGCCTATTTCCCTATAGATTGTAAGCTTGCGAGCAGGGCCTTCCTACCTCTCTGACTGTCATCACCCAGTTTGTTATTGTTATTTCAAATTGTAAAGCGCAACGGAATTTGCTGCGCTATATAAGAAACTGTTAATAAATAATAATAAATAAATATATATATATATATATTTATATTTGAAGAAGTCTGATGTGACGAAACGCGTTGGGTTCCCTGCAGTGACCCCCTTGCCTATTTTAAAGCTAAGTCTTTTACCTTGCTACCTTTTTACCTGATTCGGATATTATATGACCTTTTATGTATTTTATCTATATGTGCTATTAAAACTGTTTGTTCGATTTTATATTTTTTGGCTCATGAATCATAAGCTTTTAACATTAATTATTTGCATATTTACACAACATTAGTCGCCGGTACCCTTATCCCTCCACTATATATATATATTTATATATATATATATATACTGTATATATCATGCTCATGAAAAAATGGGAGGAAAAAAAGGAGTAAGTATTAAAAAGCAACAGTCCTACAAGCTGATCAAAATCACTGGCTTCGTTTATATCTAGATTTGGGAAATGAAAATAGCAATCATCAGATAAAGAAAATAGTCCCAGACAAACAGGCAGAGATTCTTTCTTTGCTGTAAGAAGAATTTCATCCAGAAACCGACTAGATAGAGTACTTCAGTAAATCTCCTATAAATAGCCAGCCTGTATCTAACAGCAGATGCACTGTTTATTCAGTTTAATGGGTGAAAAACTCACTGTACTGTTTTCATAGAATTTTGGTTAAATAAATAACTTTACAGCTTATATCTTTGGAAACACTTGTGTAAATATTTTTTCAGGAAAAAAAAATATATATATATAAATAGAAACATTTTGGATCCAGCACCATACAGTATACTTTGTACTTATTATTTAGCAAAGAAGATAAGATAAACATAATACATCTAACGAATATGATGAAAATGTAAACATCTGTGGCACTAAAACATACATTACAATCCTTGACATGAGAAACAAAACTGACTTTTCAGGTCTGCGATCATGCAAAGTTTCTAGAAAATTTTACATTTGTTTTATTATTTTCTGCCTCACATCACTTGCACTCTTTGTTATTTTCAACTTTAAAATAATTATATTTCCCCAGAGTTAAAAGGTTATCTAGCTTTTCTGTTGGTGAGATGTATTTTTCCTATAATTCCACTATAGTCTATAACATTTCTCACCATTTCAGCAATTGTACGCTATTTACTTTAGTTCTGTAGTAGAGATGCAAGAGTGTGAACTTGTCTACCATACTGTCTGTAATGACATCTGACCCCTATTTGGCTAATATTATTGCTATCCAATCAAGAGCAAGGGCTCATTAAAGTATATAGGGTAGCTTCAGTGGTGGAACTCCTGGAATCCATGGAAGCATTGGCATCCAGGTGCAAGCTGACACGTGGCATAGATAAATCCATTTCTAGCTGCTACCTGCACCCTGCTGATTCCGGGCAACCACTGTCACTTTCTGACTAATGAAACAGAAGGAAGCTGGCTGGTGTGACAAAAGGGTGCTGGCTGGTTAGACAGAAGGGCACCGACTGGCAAAACAGAAGGGGACTTGCTGGAGACACAGAAGGGGGCTGGCTGGTGAAACAGAAGTGTACTGGCTGGAGAGATAGAAGAGGCTGATGAGACAAAATGGGTTGACTGGTGAGACAGAGGAGAGCTGGATGGAGAGACAGAAGGGTGGCTGGTTGGATAGAGAGAAAGAGGCTGGTTGGAGAGAGAGAAGATGCTGGCTGGAGAGATAGAAGAGTGCTGTCTGGAGAGACCAAAGGGGGCTGATGAGATAGGGAGGCTGGCTGGTGAGACAGAAGGGGGCTGGCTGATGAAACAGAAGGAGGTTGGCTGGTGTGACAGAAGGGCGCTGACTGGTGAAACAGAAGGGGGCTGGCTGATGAAACAGAAGGGTGCTGGCTGGTTAGACAGAAGGGCGCTGACTGGTGAAACAGAAGGGGGCTGGCTGATGAAACAGAAGGAAGCTGGCTGGTGAGACAAAAGGGGACTGGCTGGTGAGACAGAAGGGCGATGACTGGTTAAACAGAAGGGGACTTGCTGGAGACACAGAAGGGTACTGGCTGGTTAGACAGAAGGGCGATGACTGGCAAAACAGAAGGGGACTTGCTGGAGACACAGAAGGGGGCTGGCTGGTGAAACAGAAGTGTGCTGGCTGGAGAGATCGAAGGAGGCTGATGAGACAAAATGGGTTGACTGGTGAGACAGAGGAGAGCTGGATGGAGAGACAGAAGGGTGGCTGGTTGGAGAGACAGAAAGGGGCTGGTTGGAGAGAGAGAAGATGCTGGCTGGAGAGATAGAAGAGTGCTGACTGGAGACACCAAAGGGGGCTGATGAGATAGGGGGGCTGGCTGGTGAGACAGAAGGGGGCTGGCTGATGAAACAGAAGGAGGTTGGCTGGTGTGACAGAAGGGTGCTGGCTGGTGAGACAGAAGGTTGCTGGCTGGTTAGACGGAAGGGTGCTGACTGGCGAAACAGAAGGGGACTGACTGGCGAGACAGAAGTGTGCTGACTGGAGAGACAGAAGGAAGCTGATGAGACAAAATGGGTTGACTGGTGAGACAGATAAGGGCTGGCTGGAGAAACAGAAGGGCGGGTGGTTGGAGAGACAGAAAGGGGGCTGGCTGGAGAGAGAGAAGGTGCTGGCTGGAGAGATAGAAGAGTGCTGGCTGGAGACACCAAAGGGGGCTGATGAAATAGGGGGGCTGGCTGATGAAACAGAAGGGGGCTGGCTGATGAAACAGAAGTAGGTTGGCTGGTGTGACAGAACAGTGCTAGATTTAGAGACAGAAGGGTGCTAGCTGGTTAGACAGAAGGTCGCTGACTGGTGAAACAGAAGAGAACTGGCTGGAGATACAGAAGGGGGCTGGCTGGTGAGACAGAAGTGTGCTGGCTGGAGAGACAGAAGGAAGCTGATGAGACAAAATGGGTTGACTGGTGAGACAGATAAGGGCTGTCTGGAGAGACAGAATGGTGGGTGGTTGGAGAGACAGAGAGGGGGCTGGCTGGAGAGAGAGAAGGTGCTGGCTGGAGAGATAGAAGAGTGCTGGCTGGAGACACCAAAGGGGACTGATGAGATAGGGGGGCTGGCTGATGAAACAGAAGGGGGCTGGCTGGTGAAACAGAAGGAGGTTGGCTGGTGTGACATAACGGTGCTGGGTTTAGAGACAGAAGGGTGCTAGCTGGTTAGACAAAAGGGCGCTGACTAGTGAAATAGAAGGAGACGGGCTGGAGAGACAGAAGGGGGCTGTCACGATCCGGGTTACAGGACACCATTATTTACCTTTCAGGTGTCTCCTGAGGCTGGCTCAGTGTTCCAGGGCCGGGTCTCAGTCATGCTGCTGATATCCTCACTTCATGTCTCCTCTCTGCCAGTCTGCAGATGCTGTCATAAGAAACTCGTATTGTCTGGATGGTGTTTCTAGCCGCCGCGGCCTCCGCCACCATTGCTGCGCTTCTAGTGCTCAGTTGGCTCTGCATGGCATCTCCTGTTAGTTGTGGCCTCTGCCGCCATCATTGTAATTCAAGTGCACAGGCGGGTATGCGTGATGCTTCTCACCCGCTGTGGTCCTTGCCGCCGGCTCCGTGTGTCTGATACGCGGGTTGGCGTCCATTGGCTCTTGCGGCCACCGCCACCATTACTGTAAACCCCCATGTGATGCTACAAACTAGATTTCCCTCCAAGTGCCACTATGGGCGCAGCCATGTTGGTTCTAATCACATGACGCTATTTCCACCAATCCACAGCATTGCTGAACTATGCCTGATTGCTCATCCAATCCCTGCACTGCTGAGGGTATAAAGGGACTGATCCTGAACCAGGAAGTTGTCAGTGCTTTGGTTGTCATTACCAGTGTAACCTGTCTCTGCTCCTTGTAGTTGATTATTAAGTTCCAGGTATTCCAGCTCCTGTGTCTTCATTCCATCAGAGACCCGCACCAATCACCACCCTGCGGTGCAGCCTGACTTCACAGTGTCCTAACTGCTCTCTGCTACTGGCAGTGCTCTAAAACACCGGCTTCCAGCGCCTGGCTCCCAGCGGTGTTTAGCTTCATAGTATTATTGATGTTCCGCCATCGGTTTCCTTGATACCATCGGTATTCAGTCATCTATTCTTCAATATCACCGATCCCTAGCTTCACCAGTGTCATTCAACTCTCCTCCTGTTAACACTGGTTCATCTGCACTTCTTCAGCAGTTCTCCATCACCTGCTCCAACTGGCAAACCCGGCAGTCTACGTGTACAATCTACTTTACAGTACACTCAAGCCTCTGTACAACATCTGCTGATCAGTTCATATCTCCATCTTATTATTTCAGCATACAGGTGTTAGTCAAAGGACTTTCCATCTCCTAATCTCCTAACCCCTCAAGCTAGTCTTGTTGTGGATACCACACCTAAGGACATTTCATCTATTGCTGCATTCAGTGGAACTGTGTATTGATTTTAATAATTCCTCATACTCTACTACTGCTACTGCCGTGTACCATCTGAACTGTGCTGAATAAATATACATTAATTTTATCCTTGTTGTCATGGTCACATCTTCGGGCATTGCTGGAACAAATCTATCTGCATGTCTAGAAGCCCTATACTGCCGCCCAGGTTTACATACACACCAGCCCCTACAACTGAGGCCACTCCTGGTCAGCACCAGCCCTCAGTTGTGACAGTAAGCACTGACCTTATGAATCCGGCCGGAGGCCAAGATCAAGCGGCCAGGCTGATGCAAGAACTGACAGCCCAACTCGAACATCAGGATGCTGCACAAGGCCATGTAATCCGCTGTCTCCAAGATCTTTCTTCTCGGCTGGATGGGATTCAAACGACCATCTGTGGTTCAGGGGCGTCCGGTGTGTTGACCGCAGTATCTACAGTGGTAACCCCACCCACCATACCCATTTCTGCTCCATGTCTTCATTTACTGACTCCAGCAAAATTTGGTGGATCTCCAAAAGCCTGCAGGGGATTCCTCAACCAGTGCGAAATTCATTTCGAACTACAGCCTGGCAGTTTCCCAACTGATCGCACTAAGGTTGCCTATATTATCTCCCTTCTCAGTGGCTCCGCCCTTGACTGGTCATCACCCTTATGGGAGAGATCTGATACTATGCTGACTTCTTATACAGACTTTGTGGCAACATTCAGGTGTATCTTCGATGAACCAGGTCGCGTAACTTCAGCCTCTTCTGAGATTCTCCGTTTACGCCAAGGGACATGAACTGTTGGACAGTATCTAATACAGTTCCAAATTTTAGTATCAGAACTATCATGGAATGATGATGCTTTGTATGCAGCATTTTGGCACGGCCTATCTGAATGTATCAAGGACAAACTGGCTACCAGAGACTTGCCTCCAAAGTTGAACAAGCTCATATCTCTGTGCAACAAAGTCGATCTACGGTTCCGAGAAAGGGCAATCGAGCGAGGGAGGTCATCATTTCCTAAGTCTGCTACTGCTCCTCCTCCTCGTCAACCATCTCCGCCCAAAGACGAACCCATGCAGATAGGTCACTCTTGTCTATCTCCAGCCGAGCGAAGATGTCTTTCTGAACATCTCTGTCTCTATTGTGCTGCACCATCTCATGGTATTAATGCCTGTCCCAAGCGTCAGGTAAACTCCAAGTCCTAGCCCACCAAGGAGAGGGTCGGCTAGGAGCAATGCACTCCTCTCCATCTCCAAGTGATTGTAACCTCCCAGTATCGCTCCAAGTTGATCAGCGCACTAGGAACATTATTGCCTTGTTAGACTCTGGAGCGGTTGGGAACTTTATGACTGAGGAATACGTCAAGCAGTGGTCCCTACCCACCGAGAGACTTTCATCTTCCATATCTTTGACTGCCGTGGATGGCAGTAAGATTTCTGATGCAGTCATTTCCTTTAAGACTCTACCTGTTCGACTGAAAGTAGGAGTTCTTCATTCAGAATTAATTTCTTTTTTGTTGATTCCAAAGGCCACTCATCCAGTGGTTCTGGGCCTTCCATGGCTTCGTTTGCATAATCCTCTGATTGATTGATTGATTGATTGATTGATTGGAGGACGACACATATCCTGGCATGGCGTCCCTCCTGTTCCAAGACCTGTCTTTCCAAGGTGCTTCCTGTATGTTCATCATCCTCCAAGTCTTCTGATGTTCCACCTCCTCCATATCAAGACTACACAGATGTGTTTAGTAAAGCTTCAGCCGATATCCTTCCCCCTCATAGGGAGTGGGATTGCCCTATTGACCTCATCCCAGGGAAGGTTCCACCTCGAGGCCGAACGTATCCGTTGTCTTTACCAGAGACTCATTCTATGGAGGAATATATTAAAGAGAACTTGGCAAAAGGCTTCATTTGACCTTCTTCTTCTCCAGCCGGCGCAGGTTTCTTCTCCGTTAAAAAGAAAGATGGTGGCCTGCGGCCGTGCATTGACTATAGAGGTTTGAATGACATCACTGTAAAAAACGGTTTCCTCTACCTCTGATTACTGAACTCTTTGATCGAGTTAGCGGAGCAACTATCTTCACGAAATTAGATTTGAGGGGTGCCTACAACCTCATTCGGATCCGGAAGGATGACGAGTGGAAGACCGCATTTAACACCCGTGACAGACATTACGAGTACCTCGTCATGCCTTTCGGACTCAGTAATGCGCCAGCCATTTTCCAACACTTTGTGAATGAGATCTTCAAAGATATCCTCTATCGTCATGTCGTGGTTTACCTCGATGACATCCTCATTTTTGCTAACGATCTGGAGGAACATCGTTTCTGGGTAAAGGAAGTTTTGTCCCGTCTTCGCGCCAATCATCTTTATTGCAAGTTGGAAAAATGCGTCTTTGAAGTCAAGTACATTCCGTTTCTAGGCTACATTGTGTCCGGTTCCGGGCTAGAGATAGACCCTAAGAAACTACAAGCTATTCAAGATTGGCCGATACCTACAACCCTCAAGGGTGTCCAGAGATTTCTAGGATTTGCCAATTATTACAGAAAGTATTAGAGACTTTTCCACCATTGTGGCGCCTATCACGGCCTTTACCAAAAAGGGTGCTAACCCTTCCAAGTGGTCCAAAGAAGCTGTTCAAGCCTTCCATTTGTTCAAGCAGAGGTTAATTTCAGCTCCGGTGTTGAAATAGCCAGATACCAACTCGCCTTTCACTCTTGAGGTGGATGCCTCTTCCGTGGGAGTGGGCGCAGTCTTGTCTCAAAGAGCTGAAGATGGTCATCTGCATCCGTGCGGCTTCTTCTCTCGGAAGTTCTCCTCCGCTGAGTGCAATTACGCCATTGGCGATCAGGAATT
The DNA here is from genome assembly GCF_028390025.1 of Pseudophryne corroboree. Lineage (NCBI taxonomy): Eukaryota > Metazoa > Chordata > Amphibia > Anura > Myobatrachidae > Pseudophryne > Pseudophryne corroboree. The sequence continues at coordinate 469,580,666 of NC_086449.1, forward strand.
GTTGGCTATCAAACTCGCTCTGGAAGAGTGGAGATACTTGGTAGAGGGAGCTTCTCACACCATCACTATTCTAACAGACCACAAGAATCTCCTGTATTTGAAAGGTGCACAATGTCTCAACCCTCGTCAAGCCAGATGGGCACTTTTTTTTTCTAGGTTCGACTTTAAACTCCAGTTCTGTCCGGGGTCACAGAATCACAAGGCTGATGCCCTTTCCCGCTCCTGGGAGCAAGAAAATGAGTCTGAGTCTACTGACAAGCATCCTTTTATCAATCCAGTGGCAAGGATGGACTCTAAGCCCCCAACAGGGAACAGTTTTGTAATGCCGGCTCTAAGGAAGAAGCTCTTACATTGGACACATACTTCCTGTTTTTCTGAACATGCGGGCATCCAGAAAACTCTTGAATTCATCTCCAGGTCTTACTGATGGCCAACTCTGAAAAAGGACATTACCGAGTTTATTGCTTCCTGCCCAAAATGTGCCCAACACAAAGTATCTCGCCAGTCACCCGCTGGGCAACTGGTTCCGCTATCTGTTCCTCATCGTCCGTGGACCCATTTATCAATGGACTTTATTACGGACCTTCCTATGTGCAACAAGTTTAATACCATCTGGGTGGTAGTTGACCGGTTCACCAAGATGGCTCATTTCATTCCCTTTACTGGTCTTCCATCAGCTTCCAAGTTGGTTCAAGTTTTCATTCAGGAGATCTTCAGACTACATGGTCTTCCCGAAGAGATAATTTCTGACAAAGGAGTACAATTTGTGGCCAAGTTTTGGCAAAGTTTATGTTTGCCCCTCCAAGTCAAATTAAAATTCTCCACAGCTTATCACCCCCAGACCAATGGTCAAACTGAGAGGGTGAATCAGGACTTGGAGGCCTTCCTCTAAATTTATGTATCCTCCTCCCAAGATGAGTGGGTTCAACTTCTTCCTTGGGCTGAGTTCTGCAATAACAACCAATATCATTCTTTGACCTATCATTCTTCACCAACTATGGATTCCACCCTAAAGTTCCAGAATTTCAACCGCTTCCAGCAACTTCAGTGCCAGCAGCTCTTCGTCAGTTTTCAAATAATTGGAAGAAAGTCCGAGCGGCTCTACTCAAGGCGTCTTTTAGATACAAGAAGTTTGCAGATAAGAAGCATAGGGCAATTCCTGCCCTCAAAGTGGGTGATCGTGTTTGGCTTTCTACAAAGAATTTGAAATTGAAAGTTCCAAGCATGAAATTTGCTCCTCGATATATCAGTCCTTTTCGAATTGAACAAGTCATCAACCCAGTGGCTTACAATCTCCACCTACCTCCGTTCCTGAAAATTACCAAGACGTTTCATATTTCCCTTCTGAAATCGCTGATCCTGAATCGGTTACATTCAGCACTTCCTTCGGCTCCCAAAGTCCAGACACAACGTGGAGTTGAGTATGAAGTCGCCAAGATTCTGGACTCACGCTTTCGATATGGTCAACTTCAGTATCTGATTGATTGGAAGGGCTATGGCCCTGAGGAACGTTCCTGGACCAATGCTTCAGATGTCCATGCTCCTACATTGGTTCGGAATTTCCACTCCAGATTTCCTCAGAAGCCAAAAAAGTGTACTGGGGCCACTCCTAATGGGGGGCGGGGGGGGGGTGGGGGGTGGGGGGGTGGGGTGCTGTCACGATCAGGGTTATGGGACACCATTATTTACCTTTCAGGTGTCTCCTGAGGCTGGCAGGCTCAGCGTTCCAGGGCCGGGTCTCAGTCATGCTGCTGATATCCTCACTTCATGTCTCCTCTCTGCCAGTATGCAGATGCTGTCATAAGGAACTCGTATTGTCTGGATGGTGTTTCTAGCTGCTGCGGCCTCCACCGCCATTGCTGCGCTTCTAGTGCTCAGATGGTTCTGCATGGCGTCTCCCGTCAGTTGTGGTCTCTGCTGCCATCATTGTAATTCAAGTGCACAGGCGGGTATGCGTGATGCTTCTCATCCACTGTGGTCTCTGCCGCCGGCTCCGTGTGTCTGATGCGCAGGTTGGCGTCCATTGGCTCCTGCGGCCGCCGCCATTACTGTAAACCCCCATGTGGTACTACAAACTAGATTTCCCTCCAAGTGCCACTATAGGCGCAGCCATGTTGGTTCTAATCACATGACACTATTTCCACCAATCCACAGCATTGCTGAACTATGCCTGATTGCTCATCCAATCCCTGCACTGCTGAGGGTATAAAGGGGCTGATCCTGAACCAGGAAGTTGTCAGTACTTTGGTTGTCATTACCAGTGTAACCTGTCTCTGCTCCTTGTAGTTGATTATTAAGTTCCAGGTATTCAGAGACCACCCGCACACCATCGTCTCCCAATGCGCACACTGCACACCAGCGCCTCCCGCACACCATCGCCTCACAATGCGCACGCCGCACACCAGCATCGACCGCCAACCACCCACCAGCGCCTCCCGCCTGCCTGTGCCTCCCACTCCTCGGCTCATCCAGCTGCTACCTGAGTCTTAGAGCCCTGTGTGGAAGCAGGGACCTGTTAAGGTACAAGCTGCTGGGCAATGCGGAGACTGTGTTTGGACTGGGCAGCGGCAGGGAAGCAGCTGGTGTGAGGACTGGGAGCTTGAATGGGTGCTGCACTGGATGTAACTCCTATCACAGTTGAGTTCCTCAGTGAATGTCTTTCACCACCGTGCTAAAGCACAGCCCCTGTTCTGCTCTGCACTTCCCATCCCCCCAGATCCAGCCTTTCTTGCCCTGTGCCCCTGCAATCCATCCTTCCCTATCCTTTGCCCCCCCTCTGGTTCAGCCTTCCCTGCCCTGTGCACCACCATTAAGGTCCAGCCTTCCCTGCCCTGTGCCCCAGCAACTCCATCCTTCCATGTCCTTTGCCCCCCCTCCTCCTCCTCAGGTCCAGCCTTCCTTGCCCTGTGTACCCCCATTAAGGACTAGCCTTTCCTACCCTGTGCCACCACCCCACCATGTCTAGTCATCCCTGTGCCCCCTTTAGGTCTAGCATTCCCCATCCTACACTTCCCATTGGCCTAGCCATCCCTGCCATATGCCCACCAGGTCCATCCCTCACTGCTTGGCATCTGCTTTTTATAAAAAAAACACTTTACCCAGAAATTGGTGAGTTTTTCCCGGACGACTACACGCGCCTATCCTATGACACATTACACTGGCACTGGGACGGAAGCAGTTCCCACTCCCGGCTTCCTCCACCGCTCCCGATGACAGGTCTTCATCCTTTAAAAAGGTATGTTTTACACATACACACTTATCTCACCTTGACATACGTTGGTCTTTGAAGTGATGCATTAAACACGGTACACAGCATTGCTTAACTATTGAGACTCCGACTGCCACTGCTTGTTGGATGTTACATATATATATATATATATATATGTGTATATAGCCACACATTACATACATGTACGGAAACCCCCCCATGAAAATCCTGCGTTTGCCACTGGAATACTGGGTGGGAAGTGGCAGGATTACTGGCAGAGTACTTCCTCCTTTGAACCCTCATTTGTGCTATTGCACTGATGGTGTATGGGGGCATCACCATCTCTTTTGCATCCAGGTGCTTGATATGAACTTTCCCCCAGAGTAGCTTTATTAACTGTCATGTATCAAATCCGCCAATGATCTGCAGCTTTGACAAACAGCTCATTAGTAGATATTCCCTTATCTATTGCAACCATTTGCATCTGCTTTTCTGCTACAGGGTTTGTAAAGTTTCTATGCTGAGGTCTCCAGTAAAACTACACACAGTAGTATGTCTAAACACAATAAGGGGCAAATTCAGACCTGATCGCTGCCTCATGGTGGAAAACTACTTTAACCACTTAACTGACAAATTTTGTTTCTAAATACTGCTCAGAAATTGTCTGGGGTTTTTTTATGAGTGAATTAGGTGAAGAACATGTATTTAAACTTATCCAAAATGATTTAATAAAATAAACAACAACAACATATTTTTAATATTTGTAAAAAATATATATTGTTTTTCCAAATATTGGAACATTGGATCATCACCACTGGAACATTGGGAACACCATCTGAGCAGCCACCAAGTACACAATAGGGGATCTGAGGGGGGGTTGATTTACATTTTCTCAGTGGCTGTTAATGTCTGCAGCCACTGGGTGGGGGTTCCTGCTGTGCTGACCGATGAGCAGTGATCCGCAGAATGGCAGACACTGGGGAAGGGTGCAGGGAGGCAGGTCTCTCTGAAAGCAGCAGCTGCGGGAAGATTTTTTTCCTGCAGCTGCCCACACTGTGTATATTACTGTTACTGCAATCCTTGCTACCAAATAAGATAAAGCACTGCTTGGTGTGGTTGCAAACGATGTGACCATGCCAGGCAAGTGGTTAAGGCTCATTCGAGACTATCGGGTACATGTATTTGTATTAAACATTTTAAAGTGTGGAGCGGTGAACAATTGTAGAAGTTGCCCACAGCAACTAACTACTGTCTAGCAATTATAAAGTATAGTTGTTCTTGAAAGTTTGTGAACCCTTCAGAATTTTCTACATTTCTTCTGAACTTTGACCTAAAACTGCCTCAGATTTTTACACAAGTCTTAAAAGTAGATAAAGTGAACCAAATCAAACAAATGAGACAAAAAAATTAGACGTGCTCATTTATTTTTATTGAGGAAAATGATCCAATATCACATATTGTGCCTGGCAAAAGTATGAACCTTTGGCAAAAGTATAGAACCTTTGCTTTCAGAATTTGGTATGACCCCCCCTTCTGCAGCAATAACTCCATGTAAACATTTCCAGTAATTGTTGATTAGTGCTGAACATCGGCTTAGAGTAATTTGACCCCATTCCTCCATACAAAACAGCTTCAACTCTTTTATGTTGGTGGATTTCCTTCCATGAGCTGGTCGCTTCAGGTCTTTCCACAACATTTCAATTGGATTAAGGTTAGAACTTTGACTTGGCCATTCCAAAACTTTCAATTTATTTTTCTTTAACCGTTCTTTGGTCTAATGACTTGTATACTTTGGGTCGTTGTCTTGCTACATAACCCACGTTCTCTTGAGATGCAACTCATGGATAGATGTCCTGACATTTTACTTTAGAATATTCTGATATTATTCACAATTAATTGTCCCACCAATGATGGCAAGTCATCCTGGGTCAGATGCATCAAAACAGGCCCAAACCATTATTTATTAAAGGCTTAGGAACCACATCAGATCATTTATGGGCAAAGCATTGGACAAGAAGCTGCATTGCTCTAAAAGGGTGCTTCTCAAATACCTATCAGTGGATTCTTACAGAATGTACTATAAATAGCAGCTTAGCAGCCAGGAAGTCATGTTCAAGAAAACTCACTAGTTTATTATTACAGCATTGCATCTATAAATAACAAAGAGAGAATATACAGCAGAATAGTTTACAATATAAGTTGATTCTACGTATTCTTGTCCAACCACTCATGTATTGTTTCCTTCAATGAAACCTCTTCCATCCCGACTATTGTAGCAATTTTCTGTTGTTTAACTTGAATCTTTAAATGGACTCCAATACAGCATGTGTGCCCCTGACATAAGCAGTGATTGTGAGACAGCAGCAGGTCCGGTATGTTTTACCGGCAGATGGAATGCTGGCTGTCAGTGTACCAACAGTGGCATCTCATCTGCTGGAATCCTGGCAGCAAGGTAGCAAATACCACATGGGCTTGCTGCGCTCACCACTCTTCGGGCCCGCTGGCTCGCTATGCTTGCCACAGGTTGTATTCCCACTCAGTTGGTGGTTTGGACCCACCAACCGAGTGGCAATACCCTGTGGATGCCGGGATTCTAGCCGTCGGTATTTCACCGGCTGTCAGGATTCCAGCATCAGTCTCCTGAATGGTGGAATCCTGACAGCCGGTATTTTAACTGCAACCCTGTGCCCCATGCTAAAAGCCCTTACTGTCACTAATAAGGAACAAAATTCACAACATTCACATTAACCTAACCTTGGCAATGCACTCCTCCACATTTCCCACTTATCTAAACACTTGCCCCCACTGCTGTTTGTACAGTACACCTTTGCCCTCACATTTATCCTTCAAATTCAGACTGTTACCCTCCTACCAGGGACGGAACTAGACTTTTCTTTTAGGGGGGGCAGTTTACTGTTTAATCTTGACTCCTCCCCTCTCTAGTCCCAACTCCTCCCATCTGCAATCCTAACTCCTCCTCTCTCAATTCCTGAAAAACTGAACTTTTTGAGTGAGACTGAGATAGTGCTTTGTGATTGTTCTATGTACATGTGACTGTGCTGTGGGGTAATTGTATTTATTAGCCCTAGTACCCACACACCTGCAAGTGAGGGGCATATGCTCTGTAACCCTTGCTCTCCTGGCTCCTCTGTGCTGCTGTGGTATAGGCTGCAGCACAGCTTTCTGCCTCAGGCTCTCCCTGGAGAGCTCTCTTCAGCTGAAAAGTGGGCGTGTCTATGACTGTGTTAGGGGGACGGTCACCCCCTTCACCCCCCCTAAATCCGGCCCTGCCTCCTACCACCCATACAACATCTCCAGAATAGATCCTAATAGATCCTGCAATCACAGAGGATGTCATTAAGCTATAGAACACACCATATAATTTCATATCTTTCATATGGCCTAACTTTGAGAACACTATCTACAAAATGCAATCAACATGAATGATGCTGCAAGTCTCATCTACACATTTCACCATTGTCTGCTCGTCAGTCCTTACATTAGTTTCTTCTTCGTTCCAGAATAAGATTAAAAAATGTTGAGCCCAGTCTACAAATCCATGGACAATTACTCTACTTTATCAGATATTCCCCCCACCTCCTAGATTGTAACCATATTACTACAGGGCCATCTTTGCCTTTACTTTTACTTCATTGTATGCCAGGGGTGGGCAACATGCCTGGCCCGCTGACCCCCAACAGTGCGCAATGACAAGCGGCCCGAGTGGCTGAGCTGCTTGTCATAGCGCTACAGCAGCTCACTCTCCTAGACGCGGCGCCACTGAAGAAAGCCTGATCGCGTCACAGGGGAAGGCAGCTGGCTGGGATTTCCTCTCTGATGTCAGGCACTGGGCGGCATAGGGGCAGAGCCAAAGTAAGAGCAGTGATCCGGGCGGCACATTTCTGTTTTGAAGAAAGAAAACACCACCTAAGGTTGGTAGTGCATGAATAGCTAGCGACTGTCAGCGGGAGCTGCCAGACGAGGTGTGCAGGGGTGCCAAGTATGCGGAGGAATCTGCTGTCTGTGTCCAGGGAGGTAGGGAGGGAGTCAGATGATTAAAGGCTGCTAAATATGCTGGGTGGGGGCACTGGAAGGAGAAGGTAGTATCTGTGTCCAATGGCTGCGCAGGATCTCACTATCTGTGTCTGGTGCGCTGGACATCGGCAGGAAGGGTGCAGGCAGGAATCCGCTGATGCTTGCTTCATCAGCAGCCGTGTGGCCATGCCGTTTGTAGTGTCCGTCCCCCGAAATGTTGACTTCATTAAACACCATGTGGCTTCACTTTTAACCTGCTGTGCGCAATTCTCTGAGTGCCACCTTCGCTACTTGCATATATTGGGGCTGCACCACCCCTAGGAAGGCACCTGAGTGAATACCCCAACGGGAGCCGGGAGCATCGGACTGCTATTTTGGATTTTATATATATATATATATATATATATACACACACACACACACACACAATGATTATGCATTGTATATAGAAAATATTTTGTATGCGGCCCTCGAATATACACTGAAAGTCTTAAGTGGCCCCCCAGCTGAAATAATTGCCCACCCCTGTTGTATGCAGTTTCAAAACAAGAAAGTTTGTGCTTTCAAAACATATATTCTCATGGCTTTTGTACTGTTTCTCAATAGCAAAGACTCTCATTCTACAATGTATTCACAGTATAAAGCAAACACTCGTGTTTCATTAGATTTTATTGCAAAATTATTCTCGGAGTACAACTTTAATCATAAATTTCTCTTTGACAATTGAAACATTCAAATGTACTTTCTTTAAAATGATACAAATGGTACGCATTGACTGACTTTAGTGCCAGAAGCTGTAGTCCCTTTTGAACATGCATGTTTTATTTAAATATTCCTCAGTCTATTCATTCAGCTTAATATATGCATTATGCTCACTTTCTGTGTTTGAATTTCAAAGGAAAAAGTCATAAAACAATAAGCTTGGTTTCTTTAGATGAAACACAGAAATAATTACATAGAATTCACATTTTAGTAATTTATTTTGTACAATCATCATCTGTCATTCACTACCACAACATTTAAAGTATTTGAAACACCCAAAATGAAAACAAAAAACATGTTTGCCAAATGAGATAATCCACTGAATGATCTATTGTTAATAAGTAGTAATAGCCAACCATGGTTTTCTGGTTTACAATGTATTTGAAAATGAATATGTTGTAGAACTACTATCATCGGTGAGTAGGCTACATTTATTGCAGCAAATGTAAGTTATCAACAAATACTATATATATATATATATATATATATATATATGACACACATACTAGTGAGTGGGGGGCCAGCATGCTTAAGAAGCATGCACTTTAGTAGTAATGAGTAGCAACGAGATGCGTACAGATGGTATAGTGTTGAGATAAGTACACGCTAAACGATAGTGTGTGCCCATCCAATACATGCTCCGATATGAAGGAGTGATCAGATCGGTGATAATTTTTTTGCTCAGGTTGTACTTTCTTCTGATCTCTAAAACGGGATCCGGAGGTCGGGAACGACATACCATGTGCAGCACACGCTATGTCATTCTCCCAATCAGGAGTGTTTTTAGCGTTCATCAGCTAAAAACACTGACATTCCTGCATGCACACTATCCAATTTTAGGGCAGATAATCGGATAGTGTGTACCTAGGTTAAGAGAAGACTCTGTTCCTGAGGGAGAGATAATATACAAATTGGTGGTGTACATGCACAGCCTGTAGGTTACGCTGATTTCACTGCTGCATCCTTTTATAAGCCAAGTGGTTTCAATAGACACAAATACAATGACATATGGATGCATAAATACGTTTCTGGACTCCATTAAAACATACTAAGATGACTGGAATAATGCATTTCTTGAAAGTTGTCCATTATTTTCAAATACAATATTATGCAAAGTCCAATTAGACATATTTGAAACAACATATCTCAAGTCATATACTGATGACACCAAAGAGGAAGAGTTGGGGTAATGGAGGATCCCATTCTCCTGGATACTTCTTTATTTATAAAATTCATCTGACAGCTTTATTCGTTCTGTATTCATGGAATGGCTCCTAGATAAAGATGACTAACCGGGAGGTGCTAATCCAATAAAGCCGTGATATAAAGCTGACACTTTAACCATTTTCTGTATCAAACTACTGCTGAAATAATCTCCCTTTGTAGCATATTTACTTTTGATTTTACTAAACAAAGCAGTCCATCAAATATCCATTTTCTATTTAAGACATAAAGAGATCCTATTTCTGCTGTGAACTAGGTTATGTTTTTCTTATTACAAGTTTTTATTATTATTATTATTATTATTATTATTATCATCATTATTATTATTATTATTATTATTGTAATTAGTATTCTTTACTTAAAAATGCTGACATACTGTATAATGCAGCACAGTACATAGATGGGATAATGATACAAATTTTAGAACACTTAAAAAATTTGATTTATCCTTAAATCTTCTGAAATCATACTTGTTAATTACATCCAGTTTTTCAAGAGCATACATATTATTTTAATCATTGCATAGATCTGAGAAGCACAGCTGCACAACGCCTTTACACCATGAAAAATATACATTAGTTATATTTACTTTAGACATTAACAGTTACTACATTTAGATGAACATAAATATAAGGCATGTGGGCTGAGAAGTTAGAAATAAACTAATTGAAAAATGTAGATTAAGTGTAAATACGCCACATTTGCATTATGCACCCTATATTTGAAGAGTATTGAGAACAGATTCACCTGGCCTCTAACACTGATATAAAAAGACTGCGAGCAGACGGAAATTAACTCTAACACATTTAGGTCTCTATCAGTCACTGTCTGTTAGACACAGTATGGGAGTAACTGCTTCTAAAGCTCTGTGTGTCATTACCAATGCACCTTCATGCTGAATGAACTTATGTTCTTATTTTGGTAGTTATTTAACTAGTTACATGTTTAAATTTAGACTGGAATAAATGCAGGGTGCTAGCCATGGGCCACTCCCCAAATCTATTAGTCCCCCTGCTATGCAGCACCCATCACCCATCTCACGGTGCTGCAGTGCAGCGCATGCTATTCACACAGAGTTGTGCATGTTAGGTGTACAAGGTTCTAAGAAGACGGTAACTATAAACAGTCAGTGGGATGTTTGCCCAAACTGTGCAAGTGCTGCTTCATATTAACAATGGTATTTTAGTGGCAGTGGCCACAGCAAATTACTAGGCCAAGGGCCTCCACAAATCTTAATGTTTCTTCTGCTAATGAACATCAATTTAGATAAATGCTTCTGATCTATGACAAGTGAAAATATAAGGCTTCTATTCACACAAAAACATACAATTTTCAGTTATATTAAAACAAAAATAAAGAAATTAATGACTGCACAAGCCTCAAATCAGCATTTCCTCCTGTATTCAGCCTCTGTAGACATAAGGAGTAAGAGGAGCCAGATTTGCGGGGTCTGCAATCTAACATACTGTACATGTATGCACTCAAATGAGCATGTGCAGAGCAACTTCCCACAGTTACCCTATGCAAACCTGGCGTACTGCACTCACTCTGCATCAGCCCCATTCTGTCTAAGGGCCTAATTCAGACCTCATCGCTAGCAGGTGATTTTTGCACTGCTGCAAACAGATAGTCGACGCCTACAGGGGGGAGTGTATTTTAGCTGTGCAAGGGTGCGATTGCATGTGTAGCAGAGCTGTACAAACAGATTTTGTGCAGTCTCTGAGTAGTCCAGGACTTACTCAGCCGCTGCGATTGCTTCAGCCTGTTCAGGACCGGAATTGACGTCACACACCCGCCCTGCAAATGCTTGGACACGCCAGTGTTTTTCCAAACACTCCCAGAAAATGGTCAGTTGCCACCCACAAATGCTTTCTACCTGTCAATCTCCTTGCGAATGCACGTGCGAATGGATCCTTTGCACAAACCCATTGCTGAGCGGCGATCTGCTTTGTACCCGTGCGACACACCTGCGCATTGCAGTGCATATGCACGTGCAGTTTAGACCTGATCGCCTGCTGTGCGAAAACGCAGCCTAGCCATCAGGTCTGAATTACCACCTAAGTGCCTACCTGTTTCATTTTCATTGCATTTAATCCTCATTTATGAAAACCTTTGGGGCATAGGAGAACATGGATAATATAACTGTCTCTTCCCTTGTAGATTTGATGAGTCTCTTGTGTCCTAGTGTACAGTTATTTATACAAAGCCCTGTGACTACATCTGTCTCCACCTTTCCATCTGAAATCCAACATACTGTAGATAGCTAATTGTGGACCTTGCATTAGAATCCATCGTGTTTACATCTGGGAGCATCTCTGTAGCCCCTAGCTAATGAAGGGATGATTCCAAGTGTGTCCAATTCCTTTTCGCTGGAATTCTACAGAAAAACAAATGGGTATCTGTCCATAAACTCAAGCCTGACTGAATCCAGTCAAACCCCACTTTAAATTTCCTGATTTAAAATAATTCTTAAACAATAATGATGTAGTGTCTTGTGCTGTCATAGTACTGTAAATCATAACTTGTACACCGGATTTGTGACGAGCCACCTGATCTGCTAGACTACACATGCACAAGTCCAATGATGTGGCAGGACAACTGAAAGATAGTGTCTCTCTCTGTGTGCACGGAGGTACTCTAGGTAGTGGCACTACTGAATGGGGGAGGCTGGTGGCTATGCTGTATTGGGAGGATCTGCCATACTATTTATGGAGGGAGCGACTAGCTGCTGTACTGCCAATTGTAATAGAAGCAATAACACTGGCTACTAAAATGTGGCAGTACGTACACCATACACAACTATAGTATATGGAAAGGACTCTGGATGTTCTATTGTGAAGGTGGTACTAGCTGCTATAGTAAAACAGGGGGAAACTGCTGTACTGTGAAGGGGAGACACAGGTTGATGGCTTTAGTGGCTTCTATTCTGTGAATGGGAGAAACAGGTTGCTGAGCTGTGAAGGAGTGTCACTGGATTCCAAACTGGAATGAAGTGGGGACACTAGATGCTATACTGTGAAGGAGGGGGACACTAGATGCTATACTGTGAAGGAGGGGGACACTAGATGCTATACTGTGAAGGAGGGGGCACTGGTTGCTATACTGTTAAGGAGGGGGCACTGGTTGCTATACTGTGAAGGAGGGGGACACTGGTTTCTATATTGTGAAGGAGGTGGGCACTGTATGCTATACTGTGGAGGGGGACACTAGATGCTATACTGTGAAAGAGGGCCACTTGTTGCTATACTGTGAAGGAAGGGACACTGGTTGCTATACTGTGATGGAGGGGGAAACTAGATGCTATATTGTGAAGGAGGGGGCACTGGTTGCTATACTGTGAAGGAGGGGGACACTAGATGCTATACTGTGAAAGAGGGGCACTGGTTGCTATACTGTGATGGAGGGGGACACTGGTTCCTATACTGTGAAGGAGGGGGCACTGGTTGCTACACTGTGATGCAGGGGGACACTGGTTGCTATACTGTGAAGGAGGGGGACACTAAATGCTATACTGTGAAGGAGGCTCCAATGTTTGCTATACTGTGATGGAGGGCAACACTAGATGCTATGCTATGATGGAGGTGGACAATGGGTGCTATACTGTGCTAGAGAGGGACACTAGATGCTATACTGTTAAAGGGAGGGGTGCTAGATGCTATACTGTGAAGGAGAGGTCCATTGGTTGCTAGACTGTGATGGAGGGGGAAACTGGTTGCTATACTGTGATGGAGGTGTACACTGGACGCTATACTGGGAAGAAGCGGTAACACTGGATGCTGGAAAGGAGGGGAATATTTGATGTTGATGGACTCACATGTGCAAATCCGATAGCATAGCAGGATAACGGATGTGATTAATGGCCATTGCTGAGCACGAGTTACAGGATTAGCCTATTCCCTGGAGTCTCCCAACTCCAGGGGGAGATTACTCAAACCTTCTAAAGAGGCCAAGTAGAGCTATTGGCTACAGGAATACATTGTCTTGTCGATGATCAGAATTTTTAGAAACACGATGTGGACCCCAGAATGTAGAAACTGGGACATATTCAAAACATGAGGCCATGCACTGCTCAGACAATGAGAAGGAGGCATAATTCCTTCCCATAGGAAGGAGCTGGACTCCGAGAACAAGTGCCATCTGAAGATGGTGTTTGCTCTTGAAGGAAAACTCTGAAAACTTTATTTATGTAGTTTGCTGAAGGCTCTGTCGGTCCCTTAATGATGACTGGCCCCTGACATAAAATATGAGGAAACTATCATTCCGCATGTGTAATGGACCATAATAGGCCTCATAAAGTGGTATCAAATAAATCAGCCTACTGTTATGACTGAAGTCAGTTTAGCTGAATATATATGGGTCACTGGTTGTCTGAGACTCACCCTGTGCCCAGAGCTGCATCATGTTCCTCACCCCCTCATCATTACAACTGGTGAATGCCTGTCCATCACTGAATACAGCACAGTGGGGAGGCTGTGGAATTTTTTTCCCATAGTTATGGGTATGCCCCCTATAGTTTACTCCTAACTAATTGAACAACATATACAGTACTGTAACTAGGGTGAAATTCAATTCTCAGCAATGTGCAGTTGTTATGTTTGGTTGTGCACATCCCTGAGAATTACGGTACAGCAAAATCAATCATTTTCCAATGCACTGCTATGAATCTGCCCTTTGTTACATACGCTACAACAACAGTCCTGAAAGCAAAACTAGATATACTGAACAACATGATGTCTGAAACAGAAGAAATGGTACTGTACTTTCATTAATTGCTAGGTACTGACCTTAAACCAGGATGCGGTCAGCATCCCGACGGTCTGGATGTCAGTGGTCATGTGACCGATGCCGGAATACTGAAACCACATGAAATCCCGGCGCCGGAACACCCTCTGCCAGCATGCTGAAGGCAAGTATTGGGATGAGTTCATGTGACCGCCGGCATCGCAACTGCTGGCATTTCGTATCACACCCGGTTATGAAACATTGGGGTATAAACTGCAGCTAAAATTCATTCAAAATGTCCCAAAAACATAAGCAAATTAAAACAAGTGTATTTAGCACACGCTTATAGGACTTGACTATTTTGTTGAGATCACATTTAGGTACTAGAGGCGAGATGTAATAGCGTTTGAGAATGCTGGAGGTGCGAGATGCCAGCGTATCTTGGACGTTTTTTGCATCTACAATGCAACGCCATGCCTTTTAAATGATTGCCGCTTTAAAAAAGTCTGAGATTGTCCAGCATACCGCACCTCCTGCAATCTCTGAAGCTGTTACATCTCATCTGATATGTCGTTTTATAGAGTTCAAAATTGTAAATCCATAGTTCCCCCTTTAAAGAACAGTTTCCCTTTTTAAAAGGAAGGTCATGGAATACACATTAAATAAATCTAAACACGTTGCTAATATAAGAGTGATAAAAGATAGGGGTACAATAAGAAAACTAGTTTCAATACCCACAGAACTCTGTTACTGATTTATGAAATGTACCTTAGAGAATGGATAACAATAATGGCTTCATTCAATATTTACTGTAGTCATGCATCAGTGACAACAACTGTCATAGGAATCAATGAATCAACGCTGTCCTGCTTATATTTTAGAACCAAATCTATATAGCTTTTATGATAAATAAGACACCATGACATATTTCTGAAGGCTCATATTTTTTTCCCCTTGTGCAGGTTTTTGTTTGTAAATTCAAATCTGACAGCATCTAATAAATAATAAACATAATCTCTACTCTCTATATTAGCTTCTCCTAGAAATTGCCATTCGCAGATTTAAGGTGGCAAATTCCCAGCATAAATGCTGTCATGGCTTTGAAATAATCTATGCTAAATGCCTTTAAAAATGATGTGGTATTGTGACCAATTTTGAATTACTGCAGATATGCGTGCTACCGACACTTGATACTGGTATTCAATTGAAAAAAAATTGTTGCAAAATATTTTGCAGCCAAAACCAACGGGGGAGAAAATAAAAAGATGCGGCCACTCATAGCCCGTCACTCACAAAAGTGCTCCAGCACTCCTCTCTTTGCTGTGCTTGGCTGCCGCATGCTCCACACTCCCATCTGTCTGTCTATACACAGACTGATAGTGACTGGGTGAGGGGCACACCAACTGTGATAGGGGTTCACACACATACACACACACACACACACACACACACACACACACACACACACACACACACAGTGACAGGGGGTCTCACACATAATGGGATCTCACACTGACAGTGACAGACGATCTCAAACACACGCAGCAGAAGACACGAAGGAAGACTTGAGTGACTTCAGCAGAGGAGGAGGACAGCACTGGCGGATGGTAAAGTAATTAGGGAATAAAGTTAATTGGAAGCTTACAATTACTTAATTAGTTATTAGGGGGGTGTCTATGGGGTTCTGAAGCTAGTCCGACAATTTTACCTTAAAATAATGATTTTAAGAAAAATTGCACTTGCTCTGAAGCTGCACAAAAAAAATGTATTAATTTCTAAAGTAACGTACCTGATTTTCCCTGCTTCAATTGAATAGGAAAAGCCTTGTGGTTGCGCAAAAAACTTTGCAATTGAAAATGCCACATAATATGTTGTGAACTCACCCAATGTATGGATAAAGACCTGCACCTGTGGGGTGGGGGAGAACTGCGGGGTATATGGATGCAGACCTGCACCTATTGGGGGGGGGGGGGGGGGGCTGTGGGGTATTTGGATGCAGACCTGCACCTACATTACAGTATAGTGTATATACTCATAACCTGACCCTGAAGCTGTGTTAAGCTATTATATTATGTTTTCACTTGGGTAAACAGAGGTCCATATAGTATCCCCTTATTTTGCTTTCTACATATTTATGAAGATGTTATGTACTAAACAAATAAATTGACCATGTAGAAACTAGTGACACATCTTCTATAATACCTCCTGATATACTATAGCTATAAATGATATACAGTACTATAATAATGCTGTCCTATGAATAATAAATATAATTCTAACTTTATATAAACTTGATGTTATAAAAACATGAATTTCATTCATCCGCACACAAAGTTTAAGTTGCCTGGACATTCTTAAACTGTCAATGAATTGATTAGAGACAAACTTATGATATTGATAATGTGCCATGACAAAATTACATAGAATGCTAAAAATCTAATTATACAATTGCCATGAAGGAATAATTGCTCTGTTTGTGCCACAATACACAGGTACAATAACTGCAAGTTTCTCTTATAAGACACAGACATACGTACACAAACAAGTTACAATAATTATCACACATTTAAAATAATACACCTACAGATATGGCTTATTATGAGCTGGATCAGCACCGTATGCTTTGTTTAGTGTGTAGATTCTGGAAATTGTATTGTTCTCCACCTGCAGTGGAAAAACTCAGGGTAACGCAAAGTGTCCACACAAAAACATTGGTGCTTACTACTATACAGTAGTGTGCAAGAGTGCTATGACTTAATATAAAGCAAAGACAGCCACTAAACAAACTAATTTCTATAAACATAAGAAACTCTAAACTCTTCTAGGGAGAGACATTTCTTTTTGAATGAGATTTACGCTTTTTAAGATAAATCGACATAAACTAAAAATAACCAGCAGTTTTTAGGTTTTCAAAACACCCAGTAACTGATAAACCAGAAAAAAAAGAATTGCATATGCTTATCAATACAATACTATAAGTTCAGAATATGCCTTGCTGAAGGTCTGTTATTTCCATAGTAAAATGCTAAACAACTGATTCTAAGGGGGCTATTCAAATGTTTGTTCTTTAGTGATAATTAAAGGGCACATATTGTTGCTATTCAATTGTTCTGGATGCCCTTTTATTATCGCTCTTGATGCACCCAGTTAGACAGGGTATAGGCAGGCGCCCATACAGCCAACTTTTCACAGATTTCAGCTCGCAGCCTCCAGAGCTGCAAACTGAAATGTGACTGCAACGGCTAATGGCCCTCATTCCGAGTTGATTGCTCGCTAGCTACTTTTAGCAGCCGTGCAAACGCATAGTCGCCGCCCATTGGGGAGTGAACGCCTGTGCAGCCGAGCGGCAGCAAACACATTTTGTGCAGTACAAGACCAGCCCTGTAGTTACTTATTCTGTGCGATGATTGCTGCGATGAAGGTCCCGGTATTGACGTCAGATACCCGCCCAGCAAACGCCCGGCCACGCCTGCATTTTTCCAAACACTCCCAGAAAACAGTCAGTTGACACCCAGAAACTCCCACTTCCTGTCAATCTCCTTGCGTCCGCCAGTGCGACTGGAAGCGTCGCTAAAACCTGTGCAAAACCACAAAGCTCTTTGTACTTCTACGACACGCCTGCGCATTGCCGTGCATACTCATGTGTAGATTAGCCTCATTCTGCCATAATCGCTGCACTGCAAAAATCCGTAGCGAGCGATCAACTCGGAATGACCCCCAATGGGCGCCTGATCGGAGCAACATTTGAATAGCTCCGATAGACTTCCATTAGCATTTCACACCTCGCAAACATTTGAATAGCCCCCATCACTAAAAGCCTGCTTTTCATTTTATAAACCTTTCACATATATGCATATAACCAAATAGACAAACAGAAGCATATAGCCATTCATAGCTATTCGGTGTATCTTAAGTATTCTGCTCTGTAGAGAAAGATTTTACAAATGTGAATAGTAATAAATGCTATTTGGATGTACTTTAATTTAGATAATGATATCTATTTTTGTTTTATTTTCAATGAAAGTAACATTTCTTAGGGATTTACTATCAGAAACTGATAAATTGAGAACTGTAAAACCTCACCACCTGGGGAACATTAACACAATAATAACACAATGAAATATTAATTTGAATATCTTTTGTCTCATACTTTAATAAAATGTAAATGTTTTATACCTACAGTGCACAATCTCCCTTTATGCCCATGCTTTATTTTAGCATAAGAAAGCAATTTCCTACATTCACTGTATACTTTTACCATGGACGTATAGAATATTAATGAATATCTGATGCCCACACATACGTTAATCAGACAATATAATGAAAGTTTAAACATGTATAGTGAAAACTATGATGCTTTTATCTGACTTTTTTTTGCCAAATTTAGGATATGACCTCTATAGATATTAGCCAAATCAATTACACAGGAGCATGAAAAATGTACATAATGTATTGTGCGCCTTCACACTCCAACCTGCCAGCATGCCCAAGCAAAACCTTCATGTGGCATACCCAAGGTGACATGTCATTAAGACTGATGGTGACAACTGTAAAGCTAAAGTACCTTGAACAAACATTTATTACTGTAATAATGTAGACTTGTAAACCTATAAAACAGATAACAGCCATATCTTCCCTACATTTACATTAAAACATAAATATAAATAATATTTTGATGATAAATCAACCACTTGTTTAAATATTTTGTTATTAGTAATAACAGTGATACAACTATAACTCTTTGGTATGTGCTATGATGAGACTGTCAGAAAGAATCAAATTTATACTAATTGTATCATGCATGCTGTTTCTTAGTTGTCATAATTTTATTAATTGGAGCAAAGAAATCTGGGAGATCTTATATATATAAATGCACTGATCAATACATGAACTAAAATGCCACTGTTTTTGTTAATTTAGTGAGTGCAGAGCCCCTGTGATCAATGTGTCACATACCGTGTTGCACCCCAAATCTAGGAAAAGCTGAGTGCTGTGGAATAGTGCTATATATATATATATATATATATACACACACACACACACACACACACACACACACACACACACACACACACACACACACACATATATATATAGATATATAGATATATAGATATATATATACCTGGATAATCCCATGTCCAGGTTTGTTACTCATTCAGAGAGATTAGTGAGATGGCTGGATAGTTTAGAACCTGGTTTGCTGGTTCTAAATACATCATGGTTTGTTAAAACTAGAGATGAGTGGGTTCGTATTTCCTTGGGTAAAGTTCAGCTTTCTGGATTTTTCTTATTGGCTATCCATAACACGTGACATCCGTGAGCCAATAAGATGCCATTTTGAGAACCAAGTATTTCCGAGTAAAACCGAGCCTGCTCATCTCTAGTTAGAACATGAATGTGCATATTTTACTGATTCAGATGTCTTACTGTAATTTCAAATGGGGGACAGAACATGGAAACAATACTATGCGTCATATGAATATTATGCACATAACAAATTTCTTTATATATATCACTAAAGTTACTGGCTCACTTTGTTGGCTTTTGAAAAAAAAAAGAGGTTAAGATAAAGAACCAAGATGGAAATATAAATTTAAGCCAATTTGGCTTGGGTACTGTGCAGAAACTATTTGCAAAAAAATGTTGGTATTTAGTCATATTAATATGGTCATTTATACTTACTGTAGGGTACCATAAGGTTGATACAAGAATCTATGGCTGGTGTAAACTATATGAAGCTACAGAGAACAGGTAAATGGATTTCTGGGTCTGTGGCAGCTGTACCATGGAGAGTACCCTTTTTGTGCATTATAAACGTAACATGCAATTTGTAATCACTTCTGCTAATAAGGTTCTCCTATATTATTTTTTCTCTACTGAAATTCATAAATATGAATTCCTGATCTAGATCTAGGGCGTTACTGGCAATATGTTCCTATTGTCCAAATGTGTCAAAAAGATGTCAATGATGTTTCATCAGTTCATGAGATGTCACATACTGTGTTTTCTGTTCCAGAAATACAAGTGCCTTACCTCCACCTTTATTACATCAGTTCTTTATGTTTTCTTCTGGAGATTTTAAGCAGCTGTAATTTCATGTGTTTATTATTATTATTATTATTATTATTTAGTCTGATTTGTATTGTGTTCAGTTAACTGCAGGGAGGGAGGGAGAGAGGGAAGGAAGGAGGGAGATAAGAGGGAGGGAGGGAAGGAAGGAGGTAGATAAGAGGGAGGGAGGGAAGGAAGAAGGGAGATAAAGGGGAGGGAGGGAAGGTGATAAGAGGGAGGGAGATAAGAGGGAAGGAAGGAGGGATAAGGAAGGAAGGAAGGAAGGAAGGAAGGAAGGAGTTAGTACATAAAATATACAGGTTATTTGCTTAAAAGTGAATGTACCCACATTTAAGCATGTTCCAGATTGTGCACTTGAATTATACATATACAGTATACTGCACATATCTATGATGTATTTTCTACAGAGCATTAATCTAGTAAATTATCACGCATGGAATAAATTTATAAAGGGGCCCAGACTATTCACTCTCTTATGGTTAGCCAAGTCTCTGTGTTGACTGATGATACCATCTCTAGAGGCTGACCACACCCCACACCTCTAAGCATGGCCCCCCACCAATGCATTCCCCCGATGGACCCTTCATGGCACAGTCTGACACTGGTCAGGATCAATAGTTTTGGATTGTTATTTCGCATAAATTGTAATATTTTGTCCCAATCACAAAACAGTCAGCTAGTGGGCGTATCAGTCTAGGTTATCTGCTCACATTTTTACCTTAGACCAAGAGGGCAGCAGCTTTTGGCTCTTCGGCTGTTATGGATTGCGTAGTCCCAGACAGGAAGTTGAACAAATCTAATGGACAGGGCATGCAGATTTACAGATTACTTAGCAGCAGGGGGGGTCACCAGATGTCCAAACCTGTCTTAGGCCATGGAAGTGCAATGGTTAATTGTGGTCATGCATTGCATCTTAACATATGTATTCACGTTCTGAAAGTGGAGCAACTGCTGTTCGTATAAATCTTAGTATCCTAGGACAGAGTGCTTCTCTTAAAGTAAAATATGCTTTTATATTAATGCTGAACATCAAAACTGACACCACCAAACACTACAAAATAATAAGTGTAACATCACAAGCATTCCAGACCAATTACAATCGTTTATCATGCATGTTCCAGACTTAAAGAGTTCTTTAAAAATCTTTCATGTAAAAATCCCACTGAGCTAATATAGCTATTATCTTTGCTCAAATTCAGGTTTTCTTTTCCATAAATACAAAGAAACACAAGTAGTGTAGGCAATCTATATGTACAGATATTATTTTTCATTGTCAATGCCTACTTTTCATTGATAGATGTTAATTAGAAAACAAACATAGACTTCTGCTGTAACAAACACACAATTATTGCAGTTGTTGCAAAACAAAATAACTAAACAAAAAACAACTACAAAAACAATATTTCTGTTCAACACGCAATGTAAGTGAGTGGTGATATAATAAATACTGTTCTGTTCCTAAAATGTTTTTGTTTTTGATACTGTAAACATTATTCATCCAGTTGTTTTGAGAGCACTGAAAGGCCTTTTTTCTAATACAATGTTTGATGGAAAAATAGCACAAATGATCATAAATCCCTGCTTTGAAGAATAGCGGCATGCATTACTGATGTCATTAAATGAGTACAAATATACAGGCTATGTATGTTCCATCTTACTCATTACACTATGAAATGTTCAATGTTCTCTCTAGTGAAAACATAATGTTTCCATTGCTGTAATGATGGTTTCAGTACTTCAAAAGAGCTCATTTTCAGGGTGTGTTTTTATTTTTCTATAAAAAATGCTGCATTTGAAAAAGAAAATAAAGCAAAAAAATAATAATAATAAAAAAAAAATCAATGGGTGATCTTTCATTGTGCTCATGTATGTAGTCACACATATACTCGTTTGGAAGATCTGTTCTACAGTCCCATTGCATGATTCAGTAGTTGTTTGTCTTTTTTTTTATTATTAGTATGCAAACAATTTGCTGCTTCAAAATCTCAGAAAACTTTCAGTGGTTTAAATTCCTTCTGAGCTGATTGCAGCTTTTATGTTCATTATTCTTTAAGAAAAAATCCTCTTTGAGCAGGACTTATAGTGCTGACACTCTTACAATGTTCCTTTGTGAGTAGTCAGGGGACTCTGATCTACCATCCTCCTCTGGTGTTGTCACTGGTGGCGTCGGCATGGTTATTACCGCTGTGGTAACATATGGCGGCTCACAATTTAATTTAAGGTGTTCTTCCACTTTGGCATTTAGACTGGACCGGCTGTAAGAGAAATACAAAGTGTGTCTTACAAAGTCACAAAATAAATAAATTGTGTCGTATAAGCTTCCTTCGCCTGTTTCTATGGTTTTACACCATTTGTACTGTGCTTCATTTTATGCAACAGTGAATAGATTTGCATGGCAGATAGGCATGTTTTGAGAAGGACAGCTTTTTAGATCTGTAAAATAGGAGGATTGGGGCGAACAGGGGAATTGCATATTTACAATAAGCTTCTTGGATTAAGTACATTGAACATCTGCATACTTAATTGCCTGCAGTAAGGTTTCTTCAGGAGCAAAACATTAAAATTAATAACAAGTTGTATGGATAGTACAAACATGAAGAGGTAACTCATTTTGCATGTAATCACAGAGCTATATTGACAAACAAAAATCCTTAATTTTCAACAGAAACTTTAAGGTGAAATTATCAGCTGCCTTTTTTTAGTTTTGGCTGCAAAACCTCAGAAGATGCATCTTACACGAGTAACGTGCTATGTACATGTGGTATTTAAAAATACAGAAACTTAAATTATAGGGCCGAAATATAGCCAATATTGATGTCATGAGCCATTTAGCCATTTAAAGCAGAATCCCTAAGAAAAACGTGAGGGGCATTTTTAAAAACAAACAATAGTTTTTATTTTATTTTAGAAAGAGAAAAACAGGCAATACAAATGTGTAACGTAAAATATGACCATCACAATATCAGTGAGCAGCAAAAAGTACACAAGAACATGGAACGTACAACAAAATAACCATGCAGTGCACAAAAAGTTAAAAGAAAAAAAGGGGGGGAAATGATACACTGAGGGCATAGGGGATAAAAAATATGCAACAAAGAATATCAGCAGAGTCCAGGGAGGGGGGAAGAATGGAAAAGGTACCAGGGGGACCATACTTTGTGGAAGGACAGTACCGTGTTATTTTGTAAACTTGTGATGTATTCCATTGAGGCAATAAAATTAATATGATTCAATAGTGCATTAGTTGAAGGCGCTACCGAGGATTTCCAATGTTTGGCTATGAGGGATTTGTCCACATTACATACATGGATTATAAGCTTGTCTTGATGCTTGCTAACTGACGGAGCCGGGGCACACAATAATGCAGTTTCAATATTACCTAATACTGGAGACTCAAATATCTGTGATAGAAGCGCCAACACTTGTTCCCAAAATATCTGAGGCAAAACCACCATACATGAGGGAATGTACCGACCTCTCCACAATTCCCCCAGCAAAGATTTGAGGGCGTGGACCTTGGAGGGTACCAAATACCACCTAGTATACACTTTGTAACACGTCTATCTGATAGTTACATTGATGGAGGCTTTAACGATTCTAGTCCTAATAGTGGACAAATCCATTGGATGAGAGATCTGACTCCCATGCCAATTCATGATATTCACGGTCGGGAGGGACTGGGGCCAGGACGGAATGATAAATAACTGAAAAATTACCTTTGCGGCCCATAGAAGTGGGTGAGCATACGAAGTTTACTAGAGGGGAATTGCGAGTTAACAGAACTCATAATTTGATTAAATTGAAAGTGGCAAGAGGCAGGGATAGAGTGAGCAGCTTGTAGGTTGGTAAATAAGGATGGAGCAAATTGACCCTTTACTTGTTTAAATCTAGTAATATGTAAACTCAGCCAGAAGGATGTCATGTGTATATCTGATCCCAGAGGGAATCACGGGTGGTCCCAGATAGGGGACATAGGTTAGGGAAATTGAGCTAGATCCAATAAGGGACGAAGTTTATCCCATATCTTAAAAGAAAATCGTATGGTCAGAGTTGCACAGGCCGAGGCTGGTCTAAGTGGTCTGGGTAGCCAAACTATGTCATCTACTCGTTCTATCTGCAACATGGAATTTTCCAAAATCTACCCATCATTTCCATCGTTCGGACTGCCATGATACAATATGATTCAGCTGGGCAGCATGATAATAAGAGCAGAGAATTGGCAGATCCAGTTCTCCATCAGGGACAGGCTTAGCCAAAATGGTTCAACGAAGGCGAGGTTTACCTTGTGCCCAGATAAAATGATAGGGCTTGCTTGGAGTCCAAAGCCAAACTCGGAATGGGTACGGGTAAAGTTTGGAATAAGTATAGCAGTCTAGGAAGGAGATTCATTTTAACCATATTAATTCTACCAAACCATGATATAAAGAGGGACTGCCTGCCAACATGATAAGTCTTTTGTCAGTGTGTGAAATATGGGGGAGTAGTTTGCATGGTATAATGAAGAGTATGACTTTGTGATGGAAATGCCAAGGTATATAATCACCAAAGGATGCCAAACAAAAGGAAAGGAGGTAGTGAGCGAAGAAAGGTGTTGTAAGGGAACACAAAGAGCCATGGCTTCAGACTTAGAGTTATTGACTTTGTACCCAAAAAGGGTGCCATACATTTGTAGTTCAGATTGAAGATTGGGGAGTGATAGTAAGGGATTAGTCAAAGTGAGGAGAATATTGTCTGCAAAAAGAAACACTTTGTATTGTCCATCTCCCATGTTGACGCCCTTAATATCAGGGTTAGCTCTAATTCTAGCCGCCAATGGCTCAATGCATATGGCATAAGGAGCATTTTTTATCTATACAGAAGGCTGCAGAGAGAACCTTGGTGATTACAATTTTTTTGGGTTTGTTTCTTTAGGCTGCTTTAATAATTTTTTTTACATTTTTTTATACAAAGATCACACAGTGCCATGGCAACCACAGTCACCAGGCACATGATATAGTGAGCAGAGAGGTTTCTGAAAGTACCATAATGCTCAGTCTGCATCTGCATGATAACATACACCACTTTATGTCACCCCTTTGGCCAACAAATAGCATATGACGCTATGGTGAATCTTGAAAATTTTAATTCAAATAGAGGGAGGAAGAAAGGTTTCCAATATATTTCAGTAGGTATTGCTTTGGCAGATGTTTTGAATCTTTGGAAACCTGTGCATGTTGGAGTCATCGTCTGCAGATGTAATGGGTACATACATCCATAAGAACAAAAGGGGATTTTGCTAATTGGTAGTTTTGTTGGGATTTTAAATCATCTGCACATTGACAACAACTTGAAGCACCTAACCATTGAATTTATTATGGTGTTTTTTTTTTCTTTTATGGAATTTTTACCAAACAACTGCAAACCTGCCACAAAACTGCTATAATACCACGTCTTTTATCTGGCCAATTTGAAGGTTAGGTATCACAATACACTCATAATAATGAATTGCCAATTGGTGTTTACATTTTTTTTAATGATGGGGCAACATTTATTATGTAATGGCTATACTGTATAAATCGTACCCACAATATAAAATAATATACGTTGCAAAAATAGTTTGTTGGGCTATTTGGGATTAGCAAATTGGCATGATGCAATCCTGACAGTAAACAGCCATAAAACTACTAAAAAATGCAAAACCTTTGCTTAGTAAATATACTATGTAAATATATTGGTGACTGAGATAAGTCCAAGAAAAAGCAACTCGGGCTCAAAGCTGTAAAATAGGCTACTTTTAATTAGTGCTGTTCCTTCCAGTCATTAGTCCCAAAAAGATAATTTTTGGTCTCAGGACTGGCAATGTATTCAATTAACACATTCTGTATATGATTTAAATATCATACTTTGAAACAAAGTTTTTACTTTTCTCTGCTTTAATATCTACTCTAGGAATTTCTGGTTTGCTAATATTTGCACTGACTGTACATTTTTGTGTGGTATCGCCTTTGCTCCTAAAATGAGTCACAAAATATGCATTGAGGACAAGCTTCAGAATTATCAGCCTGAAAATGGGTTTGAGGATCATAGAGTTACTGATCACTCATTTAAGTGATAAGCTTATACAAAATTTGTGCAGCAATACAACATCCAGGGGCAGATTCTATTAGCCATGGTTTGACTTGCTGAGTAGTTCTCCTGGGTACAGTGGCTGGAGCTATTCAATTGCAGTCCCACGATCAACCTATACCTATGAGTAGTCCCGAGGGAGCAAATAACACGTACTTCTGTTTGCACCCTCTGAACTGCAACATAAAATGTTGTTTATTACAACTTGTTTTTCCTTATTTCATAGCCTTACATTTCAGAATAATACTGTATATATCAGAACAAATGTATTTGTTTTATTAAAGTTAAAATGCAAGGGAGAACAAATAAATACGTTAATTAATTGTATTTTAATAACAAATAGAAAAATAATACCTGTTTGATAAAGGGGTTCTCTCCAGACATTGGATGTGGATAGCACTGAGCTCCTGAAGGCTGCCTTGATGGCTGCAAGTTGTAACATTAGCATTCGGCATACGTTGATTTTTTTTATTCCGTCTAGAGCAGCAAAAATTGCTCCCATCATGTTGTGATGACAAAGAAGGACTGTGGTTTCTTAGTTTATTTATAGTAGACACTTCCATACAGCTATCTTCATAGCTTTGTTCATCCACGAACTCATGATTCTAGGCCATAAAAAGATATAGACATAAATAATTCAGAATTCATATAAAAGGGTAGCACAAGAAAACCAAGAAATTATGATACTAATATGCATGAAGATATTACAACACTTACAAGAGTTTATATATAATTTATACAGCTCTTAACATATAAAAGAACATAATATACCTCTAGAATAGTACTGTACAAGGTTTAACAATATGACCATGTGTTAAACACAGAGACTAACATAATACCTGTATTTGATTGTATAAAGGCTTTGCACTATTAGTTTATGGATCTTTTGCATAGGCTTTTTTTTCAAAATATACAAGCAGTGAAGTTCATACCATACATAAATTTTTGCCTAATTTCTTCATTCATCCTACATGTATTGTTACAGCAAAATGTCCTCCTAGGTTAAACTTAAATATGTGGAGTAACCTCAAAAATTAAGATTAAGGTTCCTTTGTACTGCCACCAACCTTAAGGGAGCTTTTCTAGTTTCCAGGTTTTAAGGATAACCATGCTTGAGTCCAGATGGTTAAATAAAAATTGACTAAGGTACTAATTAAGTTACCTGTGCTCAAGCATGGATATCCTTCAAGCATGGACTTTAATGGCAGAGTTTGGTAAACTCTGCCATAGAGCAAATGTGGATTTTTTTCTATACGACATGATGGGACTGAAGCTATATTGTAAATAAGAGTAGGGGGAAATTGCACAGCACAAATGTGCAAAGCCTGTAGACACTTTTAGCAGTGGTTCCCAAACTCTGTCCTCAAGGCACCCTAACGGTCCAGGTTTTAAGGATAACCAAGCTTGAGCACAGGTGACATAATTAGTACCTCAATTTGATTTAACTATCTGTGCTCAGCCATGAATATCCTTAAACCTCAACTGCTAGGGTGACTTGAGGACTGAGATTGGGAACCACTGACTTAGGTCCTGATTTAGAACCACGGAAAATTGAGTGATTTTTTTTGCTACTGAGTTTGTGAAAAAATCCCTAATACCTGGTATGGTGCATACATTAAACAGAGTGTATGCACACAAACACTGTTGCAAGATGCACAATATAAGAACTGTCCTGGTAAAATGATGGGAATATGTGGAAGGTGACAGGGAGATGGCTTAGCATACGCATAGAGATGGTCTGTGTTATGTATGTGTATGGAAGTGTCAGTGATAGTGGTTGTATCGCTCACACAGTAGGCCATGCATGAACGGAGAAACTGCACCTGTCGTAAGGCTGGTACAAGTTTTGATGGTGAGACCAATGGTGCATCTAAAAGGCGCACCAATTGGTATTTCAGTGCCTACAGATGCTGACAGTGTGCGTCTCAGTCCTTGCACAGTCAGACACACGGCTGTAGACCAGGGAAGGGCTTTGTACCAGAGTTTTCTTAAGTTGCAGGCAGTGGCCCACCAATAGACACAGACAAGGACATGGCTGCATCCAACTAAGAATCAGGTTCTTAATTAAATGGACTCACAGCTATAATTCCATCTAAATGGGCTTATTCCATGTACTAAACAGTTTTTTTTTTATTATTTGACACTAACAGAGTATTTTGGGTTGGTCTTTCATAAGAATTTCCTAATAACTTTATATTTGAAACACTGTTTAAAAATAATAAAAAAAAAAGACTCAAAACATTCTACTTTTTTTGTCCTTGGACCTGGTTTATATAATAGTGTGGCAAATATGAACTCAGAAGGGTTTTTTAATGCAATGATGCATCTCTCATTCCTGAAGCATTGATAATTGTTACAGAATACCCTTTCCACCTCCATTAACCCCATTCATACTACATATCCTTTTTTAATTTCCTCATTACCATCAGTGTACAAGAATCAGTTCCAATCTCCACCTCTGCATTGGCGATTAGCGGTATTTTGCACATGCCAATATTCTACCCTCTCACCCTGTGAAAGACTGCAGAATCTCCAATTTAATGCCACTGTCTTGACCTTATGTAGGTATCCGTACTGCATGTTGTTTGACATATATATTTATTGCCTTCTGCTACTCACGAGCATTTTACAGTTTTCCATTAAATGAGACTGTCTCTTTTCAGTTCACAGGAGGGCAAATCGTTCCTTTTCCATAGTGTGAAATTGCATTAATAGAGGAATAAAACTAGCTTAAATGAACAAACCCTTTGTACCATTACTACCAGACTGTTGACATCTTGGCAATGACTCAAAAGCATTTCCACAATTAAATTGAGCACATATGCAAAGCACAGGATGTGTACAATGTCATCTTGCTGGAGCATTATTTGGCAACAGTAATGGTAATGTCCTCCACTATAAAAAAAAACCTTGGATTACTCTGGTAACACTGTTTTTAAGAGATGTCTTAGTACATCTCCTAAAAGAGAATAAATATCATGACACACAAAAAAAAATGTCAGCTGCACAAAGGGCAATATTCTTAATTTTGAATGTCAGGAGCAATACCTTTGTTTTTCATTCTCATAGACTAGCAAAGGTATTTCCTTTAAAGATGATACAGTATAATATTTACAAACAAAAGAGGCTGATAGCAGCCAACTACTGCAGTATGCTGTTCTGTTTTGATCCATGTAGGGCATTTATATTGGCATTTAAATTGCAGCTGGTAGCATGTAGTGCATACGATTAACTGAGTGCTTGCTTACTTATTTTGTCTTTGGTTTAAACATTTTTCATAATGTTATCTTAACTACTGTACTTCCATTCATTCTACTTAACACTGGATATGTATCTGAATGATTTATCTGCAAATCAACCAATCTCATGATCGGTCTGACAATGGAGCATAAACAAAGTTGTCCATACACACTAAAAAAATGATCGTTATTGCAAAAAGATATCTGTTTTGATAATATTGGTCAATTAATCTTTTACTCTGTAACCTTATTGCATGGTCAGATGGTTGTCTGTACACAATGCCAGATGTATAAATACAGGGGAATCCATAACGTGTGTGTGTGGGGGGTGGGGGGAGAGGGGGGGGGGGATTTTTCAGTGTGCGCTCCCATAAAAGTCGTGTGGCTTTGCTACAAGAGGCAAAGGGCGGATATGCAATCCTTGAGAGCCACTTCTCTAGTAGTAGTGCCCCCTTCATGGTACCCCACACAGTACTAGTGTTTCATATACATTATGTCCACACAGTAACACAGTAAACATAGTAACATAGTTGGTGAGGTTGAAATAAGACTAATAGTCCATCGAGTTCAACCAGAATTATATTGCATTCCCTATTCTACTTAGGTTAAAAGGCTATATATCCTCATATATCTTTTTCCGTTAGGAATTTGTCTAACTTAATTTTTAAACGCATTGACTGAGTCCGCCATTACAACCTTCTCTGGCAGTGTATTCCATGTTCATATTGCCCTTACAGTGAAGAATCCCTTCCTGCGCGGAGTACGAAATTTCCTCTCTTCAAGCCTTAGCGAGTGTCCGCGCGTTTTGAGTAGATGTCTCTTTGTAAACAACTCACATGATAGCTCCACATATTGCCCCTTTATATATTTGTAAATACTGTATTAATCTCCTCTTAGTCATTTCATTTCTAGTGTAAACATATCTAACCTAGAAAGCCTCTCCTCATAGTTCAGTGTCTCCAACCCCTTAATCAATTTGGTAGCTCACCTTTGAACATTTTCAAGTTCTAATATGTCTCTTTTATAGTGTGGTGCCCAGAACTGTACAAAATACTCAAGATGCGGCTGTACCAATGATTTGTACAGTGGCAGGATTACGCTCTCATCCCTTTTCTCAATTCCCCTTTTAATGCATGCTAACACCTTATTTGCCTTTGTTGCTGCACTTTGACATTGTGTGTTGCTGCTAAATCTACTATCAATGAACACCCCCAAATCCTTTTCTAATACAGTTTACCCTATTTTTTCCCCATTTAATTGGTAGGTTGCATGTTTATTCTTAATCCCAAAGTGCATAACTTTACATTTTTTTCACATTAAACCTAAAACACCATTTTATTGCCCAAACTTCAAGTTTAAATAAATCGCTCTGAAGAGACTCCACATCTACATCTGACTTGATTACCCTACATATTTTAGTATCATCTGCAAAAATTGACACTGTGTTTCTAGTCCTACTCCAAAATAATTTCTAAATATATCAAATAACAGTGGCTCCAGCACAGAACCATGTGGTATTGTGCTAATTACTTTAGCCCAGGTGGAAAACATCCCATTAATCACCACTTGCTGTTCCCTGTTATCAAGCCAATTACTCACCCATGTACAAATAGTGTCTGCTATACCAAGCTCCCTTAATTTGAAAATCAGCCCCCTGTAAGGTACTGTGTTGAAAGCTTTTGCAAAATCCAGATAAAACACAATCTATGTCCTGTAGTGCATTTTTCAGCATGTTTAAATTTGCTTTTTTAAAGTTAAGAGACTTAATTGTACTCCTAGAGTGCTGCTTTTGAATGATAATGTCGAATGTGATCATATTATGATCACTGTTACCCAAGGTCTCACCTACTGCGGTATTCACTATTATCTCCACGTTGTTAGTTAGTATCAGGTCCAATATAGTCCCTCATATGGTTGATTCCTTGACTATTTGCGACAAGTAATTATCCTTTAGTATATTTAAGAACCTTTTACCCCTAACTGTATTACATGATTCGTTGGCCCAATTTGAGTCCAGATAATTAAAGTCCCCAATGATTAGAACCTCCTCCAGCCCTTTAGATTTTTCGATTTGCATCAAGAGTTGCACTTCCTCAGTTGCACTAATATCAGGTGGTTTATAACATGCACCTAATAAAAGTTTTTTTGTACTTTTCTTTCCCATAGAAATTTCAACCCATATTGTCTCAACAATATCTCCAGTTCCCTCATAAATACCCTCCTTTTAAGTATG
The DNA here is from genome assembly GCF_028390025.1 of Pseudophryne corroboree. Lineage (NCBI taxonomy): Eukaryota > Metazoa > Chordata > Amphibia > Anura > Myobatrachidae > Pseudophryne > Pseudophryne corroboree. The sequence goes on from NC_086449.1 coordinate 469,612,269, forward strand.
GTTTTAGAAATGGTTTAACATAAAGACATACTCCACCCTCTCTTTTAATAGCCCTGTCTCTCCTGAAAAGAGTATAACCCTCCAAGTTAGCTACCCAATTGTAGGAATCATCCCACCATGTCTCCGTGATACCTATTATATCATATTGTTCCTTCATTACAAGCATTTCTAATTCCCCCATTTTGCCTGAAAAGCTTCTTGCATTTGCAAGCATACATTTTAGGTTAGTAATACCCTTATCTATTTGTCTATTTATTGGTATCTCTTCCCTTCTTACTTTAGTATTCCCTGATTTTCCAATTCTTGCTGTTCTTCCCCTTCCCCCTTCTCAACCCCCATTATACTTAATACCTCCCCCCTTGCTGCAGTCACTAATGATCCCATAGTTTCTTTGTAATACCTCCCACCAGACATCTAGTTTAAAAGCTCCTCCAACCTTCTAACCATCCTGCCCCCAGCACTGCTGCACCCTTCTTATTCACGTACAATCTATCGCAACAAAAAAGATGGCACCTGACTGAGACGTCTGCCCAGTGTTCCAGGAACACGAACCCTTTTTTCTTACACCAGTCTTTAAGCCACACATTTACCTCCCTAATCTCCCTCTGCCAGCCTAGGCTAGTGAGTGGCACAGGTAATATTTCAGAGAATATTACCTTACATGTCCTTGCCTTAGGCTTCTGGCCTAAGTCCCTATAGTTTTTCTTAAGGACATCCCACCTACCACTAACTTTGTCGTTGGTGCCAACATGCACCAAGACCGCTGGGTCACTTCCGGCCCCTCCCAACAATCTTTCTACCCAGTCCGCAATGTGTCATACCCGAGCACCCTGGAGACAACAGACTGTACGGCAATCATGGTCCAAGTAGCAGATTGCCCTGTCTGTCTTCCTGATAATAGAATCTCCTACCACCACAATGTGAGTAGGTACTTCGCTTTGTTTTTTCCCATCTGTGCTGGAAGTACCGTTCTTCCAGTTGCTTGAGGGAACAGTCTCCTCCAGCTCCTTCATTTCCTCACTGCCATCCTCAGAATCTTCATCCAGTTGGGCGAATTTGTTGGGGTTTGACAGATCAGAGATGTCCTGTCTCCCCCTCTTCTTTTTCCTTCTAACTGTGACCCAGCTGGCTACCTGTTCATCCTCATCTACCAGTGTCTTCCCCGTAACTCCTCCATCGGTCTATCTAAACTTTGCTCAAGATTGTGAATATCCCTCAGTCTTGTAACAGGTTGCTCTAGATCAGTTACCTGGGCTTCCAGGGCAACTGTTTGCACACACTTCACACAGATGTATTCACTTTGGGCTGGTTGCTCCAGATGCACTTACATCTTGCACGACATGCACTGAGTGAGATTCTCAATCCTGGTCCCACCCATTTTGTTTGAAAACGAAGTCCCTGTTACCTTCAGAAAACAGTACAATTTTGCAAAACAATACGGTACTAAAGCCTAGCTGTGAAGAGAAACAATATTCAACAACAAAACAGTAGTTGATAAAACTATGTGTAATAATGTATCAATGCAAAACAGTCAATATAGTAACATCAATGATACTTGCGTGTCTGGGGGGAATCTGGACCTGTCTGGACATCCAGCAGTACAGCTACCCACACACTTAAGAGGCTCAGCTGTTTCCCAGCTTACACACCCACACTCAGGGTCAGTCACTCCCGGGTACTCACTTCTTCAGTTTCAGCTAAGCTTCTCCCCACACACACTCCCCTGGCTCAGCGTCAACACCACACTCTCACTGAGAGCAGCAGTAGCAGCAGAGCCCTCCTGCTACCTGCTTCTGCTCCTTTCATCGGCTCCCACACACTCCCTCTGAGCAGCAGCAGTAGTGCTCACTCCTGCTGACTGCTCTGCTAAGTTGCTTTCACCTCCCTACACACGTGCACACAGAGCGGCAGCTCATTCTCCCACTGCCCACTCCACTCCCGAACAGGCACACTCCTTTACAGCTCATGCTCCCGCTACCAGCTCCACTCCCTCACTGTAATTCCCACACACACAAAGCAGCAGTCTCCTGCTATGCCTGCACCAGCTCTTGCACCCACATTCTGCTTCTGGTTCAATGCCTGCTTCCGGTTCAATGCCACATCACGCCACATCAATCAAGCAATAGTAATAGTGCTCTTCCACATTAAGTAGCACACTATTGGTGCCCCTTACATATTATGCCACACAGTTGTAGTGCCCTTTACACATTATGCCACAGAGGAGGAGTAGTTCCACTTACACATAATGCCCACACAGGTGTTACTTGGTTTTGAATCCAGTATACACTGTTTAATTAAAGGTTATTGATATACAGTACTATGTATGTTAAACTCATGCAATTGATTTATATTACTGTAAAATATTTTATAATCAGGTTTTAACACTATTAAATATAAAGAATTATTTTATATTATTTAATATATATTTTTATTATGCAAATTGAGCAGTCCCACATTTATCAGCCAACAGAAATTAATTGTCAGAATATATCAAATATTATCAATTACAAATCTTACAAGCCATTGAGCACCATCTTGCAAAACCCAAGGCCCATTCTGAGAATTCTATGGAACGTAGGTGAAGCACACAACACTTCCAGTTTCTGGTCCTCCTAATAAGCTAAATAGAAATCAACGGGGCACATCCTTAAAAGCCGGGGGCACATCTTACCATTTCCTCGTTGTTGTGTGACATCATGATGTTATCTGTTTGCGTGCATGATGTGTCAGCACAGGGCTTCTCTGAACCCTGATACAGTGCAATCAATAGCTAAACATGTACAGTACATCTTTGAGGAGAGACTGGAAAGAGGAGATATGACAAAGGTGATATGATGTATACACTCAAGTATATTAAAAGAATAAGGTTCTTTTAGAAAGCTAGAATTATGATTTGGAATTTAAATTGAGTAGGATTTCTGACCACTTGCAAAAATTGCAGTTATATCTAAAAGTCTTAACGTCAATGTTATATTTACTAGGATACATAAGTTAGTAAAATTGTGCAGCTTGAAAAATGTCTGTCAACTCTGAAAGCCTTCTTAAGAAAGTGTTTGGGTATGCACTGAAATGCACCAGCCAAGCTGTATGTATTTATCATCTAGACAGTCTTTACACAATCTGGATACGTCTGTGACTGTTTATTTTGGGGGATATTACAACCTTTTTCTCTGGAGACCACATGGAATCAGGCATATACCTCAGTAGTGGTGAAACACAATCAGCTATATTAAAGGCCATTTGTCCACAGAGACTTATTATGTTCTATAAATTTGTACCACAACTCCAATGAGGATAACCCAGGCTCTGTTTTATAAGACCTTACTATCTTGGAACCTTTTTTCTCCTAACCAATAAATATATAGGTCACTGATACTGTTATTGTGTTTAATTCAATGTTTCAGTGATATATAACCTTTGCTTAATACTGTACATATACATTTGGTTAACTGATTTTGATATACATACAGTACAAGCCATGTCTCACTAATAAGACTGTAAATTAAGCCATGTCTCTCTCCCTTTCCCTGTCTTTGAATTAATAATAGAACACAGTGTGTTTTGGCAGCAACTCTACCTTTGTGATCATATATTTTTTTATCATCCATTAATTTAGCACCTAAAATATTGTTTTCTTTATTAGGTGCTGAATAGATACAGCAACCCCAATGCAAATTAAACATGTCTTAAATCATATGAATAAGGTGGCAAAATGTGGACAGTTACATAATACATATACAGTACAGTACTACACACAGACACACAGTAATTTAAATAGTTCTGATCACACAAAAGCAGAGAGAGACTCTGTACAAGACCTTTCAAGAGAGAAATAAAATATTTTATTTTATAATTCTCTTGTTCTTTAGATTAGACGTTCATGGAATTCGGGTAAAAATGAGCAGATAATAAGCATGTTTCTTTAATGAAGGGATACGAATATCTTAGCGTGTTCACTTTTGTGACAGAGATATATTTCATCACAGAATACTGTCAAACACATACACAAAATAGATAGATTGGGTGAGCTCAAAAACTGAAATCAATACTTGTTAAAATGAATTGACCTAATGAATCTGTGTTGTGCCGTATACTTACAGAGCAACAGATTTAGCAAGGTGCAGCTTCACGGCAGACTTTAGCTCAAAATGGACAGCACCACTTATATTAAGTGCAAAACCCAGCATTATGTACCACGAGACGAGGAGACATATAAACCCCTCTGTCTTTATAAAATAAATTGCTGCTCAGAATTTATAAATGAGAAATCGACTGTATGTTCATTGTCTAAAATTAGCATACAGTACTTTGATTTCAATACAATGTTCACCAATTGCTCTGCAATATATTTTGAAGGGGATGTAGTTGGAATCCTGGCGGTTGGAATCCCAATGGTCGAAATACCGACGCCAGAATCCCGACCGCCAGAATACCGGTAGCACCAACACAGCTTTTTCCACTACAGGGTGTCCACGACACCCATGGAGTGGAAATAGAACCTGTGGTGAGCGAAGCGAGCCACCGAGCCCGCAGCATTGCAAGCATAGCGAGCCCGCAACGGGCTTCATTCTGCTCGTCCCCCTGCTGGAATTCTGATGGTCAGGATTCTGGCATCTCTGGTTGAGATTACCTAAAGGATAAAAAGTAAAAGGGGCAGACTAGATGGGCCAAGTGGTTCTTATCTGCCGTCAAATTCTATGTTTCTATGTTTCTATCTGTATTTTTAACGTCGGTATTCCGACCGCTGGGATTCCGTACCTAATCCTTTTAAAGTAACCATAAAATGAAAAGCCCCAAACAACATTCATTCCTATCCCCATATAGAATGCGGATTCCCCCTCTTACATACATAACCTACTGACAAATATGTGATATCAGGGAAGACAGATATTTCAAACATAAGGTAAAAATATGTTTTCAATGTAGATTGATTTTGTTAATGAATTTGTTACACACCAACTATATATCCATAGCTAGTCTCCAAACATAATTTTGATTAACTATTTTATTATTTTGTTACTTTAGTAGTGTCAATGGATATCTTTAAAATTTACAATAATAATATAATTTATGTTGTGGAGTGAATGCAAAACCTGGATATTTTTATGACTTGAACATTTACATTAGAAATTAAAAATGAAGGGACTATAAAATCAGTTGCCCTTTCCTCTTACATAAAGCTTATATAAAGCAGTATGCTATCATCCATATAGCCATTAGTCTGCTCCTTTTAGTTAAGAGTAATCATTTATGAAGATAATAATATGGGTTCTAAATAACAAGTGAATATTGTCAGATGCTAAAAGATGTTCATAAAAGCTTGCATTAACTATTCCTGCATACAGGCCACATACATAGATATCCATTATAAATACAATTTCAGATTTGCAACTGATTTAAAACATAACAATTATGTTTAATCTATGCCTCACTTATATCCACTTAATGTTTGCACACATAACTCTCTCTGATGCTTGGGAGAGATGCATCTGCTCTGCATTAGACTTCAGCGATGGCTGTGTCTGGTGTGTGTTGTGTACAAGGAAAGTAACAAACAACTGTGAACAGATTGCCATTAACACTGACAAACACCATTAGGTGTATTGTAGAGGAGTAGCATGTAAAAAAAGACAAAACATGAATTGAATTGTGAATTGAGTTAAAAAAGGAGGTTATACCCAAAATCTTTCTAACGGTATACTAATGCTGGCATACGTATACAAGTTACTTTGGTGACTTCTTTTGAGATAATTACATTTATGGAGATGTATGCATTTCTATGTCAATGAACAAGAAACTCATAAATATTTTATTGTTTGTTTGTAAATCCCTTGTTAGATCACATGGGATGCAATCACCATGCTGAGGATGGTATCGATATCCCGGAAGTTGAAGTCCCTACAGTCAAAATGTAGACAGCGTTCAAAATCCCGGCAGATCACAGTAAGTATTTTAACCCTTGCTCTAACCCTAATCCTAATCCTAACCCACTTCTTCCAATGCCAAACCCCCCCTCCCCAAAGCCTAACCCTTACCATCCCCCCCAGTGTCTATCCCTAAACTGATCTGTAACACTAAACCCAGTACGTAGTGTTGTGATCAATCCAGATTTTGACCATTGAGATGCCACTGTCAATCTGACCATCGGGATTTCAAGTGCATCCCCCATGTCGACATTTAATCATAAGGTTATGATGCGGCTGTGTTGAAATGGAACGTGTTGATATCTGCAGAATTTCACAATATTCAGTGTTGACATCTGAAGTTTTGACATATGAAATGCCAACATTCTGCAGAATGCTGATATTAGGGTTAGACTGTGTGGGGCGGGTTAGGGTAATAATCTCAAAAATTACTGGATCAGCTGACTCCACCTGCATGGCCCTTTAGCTGACATTGCCGGAGCTGGAACGCAGGTATAGTAAGTAAGCATGTTGCAGTGTATGCAGAAAACCTAACCAGGCTATACCTTGCCTACATACTCATAAAGTAAAATGTGTATTTAACACATTTGGCTAATAATGTTTTCACCTAACTTAACCTGCTTAGATCAAGCCCTATTCATTAAACTGTATTGCTTTTAATGAAGAATTTGGACAAAGATGTTACTAAATACAGAAACATTGAAGGCAAAATGGAAAATAATTTCAATTTTGGGATATTCATTAGGGTTTATTGATAAGTATAAATACATATTTGTATATTGGGCCTTTGTTAGTGTTAGGGGAAAATTCAGCTATGGGGAGTACATTTATATTGGACCTTTGTTAGTGTTAGGGACAAAATTCAGCTGTGGGGAGTAAATTTATATTAGGACTTTGTTAGTGTTAGGTAAAAATTCAGCTATGGGGAGTACATTTATATTGGGCCTTTGTTAGTGTTAGGGGCAAATTCAGCTATAGGGAGTACATTTATGTTGGGCCTTTGTTAGTGTTAGGGGCAAATTTAGCTATGGGGAGTACATTTATGTTGGGCCTTTGTTAGTGTTAGGGGCAAATTCAGCTATGGGGAGTACATTTATGTTGGGCCTTTGTTAGTGTTAGTGGCAAATTCAGCTATGGGGAGCACATTTATGTTGGGGCTTTGTTAGTGTTAGGGACAAATTCAGCTATGGTGAGTACATTTGTACATAGACAATGCATGAGGTACAAATGCAATTTTTGAGCCTTTCAAGAAAAATATTGTCTGTATTTGCCTATTCTTCATTGGCTTGAACATTTCAAATTTGCGATACCTTACCCACTCAAACTTCTAACTGGACTTATTCCTATCTCTATATAAAGAGGTACAAAGTTTTGATGCTTTTTACTTCTTGTTTTGAGGAGGAGGGACACATCTTCTGTACTTAATTTCACAGGTTACACGAAATTATATCACACCACTGAAATTGAAAAATTCATTAATCGTTGAATTGCTTTGGTCTGGTTTTGATTTCGGATCGTATTTTTTTTTCAAATGAATAAAAACCTCTAAAATCACATAATTTGGGCCTTTTTTGTTCCTACGGTATTATTAACCTTGATAACATTCATTTCCAGATGGTTTTGACCATCTCACAGCTCACAATATTATTTTCATCCAGTTTAGGCCAAAGGCTCAAACACATAGCAGTTTGAAAAGGTTATAGCACATCTACGAAACACTTCCACATAGCAGTGGCAGAAAAGAAAAGTGCTGCAAGATGTAATTGTCCTTGGGCCCTCCCACCCACCTTTATGTTGAATATTAAAAAAGACATGCAGAGTTTAACAAACCAAACACTTCAGTAACAGGAACTGCCACTTTTGTGGCTGAGGTGCTTGCTCTGTTTGGGCCCCTACAAAAACAAGCTACTAATGGGCTGAAGGTAGCTAACAGTAATGCTAATCCTCTCTACAGTTGGAAGAGGTAATTCTCATCTAATTCCTCATCCTTATCAGTGTGTACATCATTCTCACACAATATTAATTCATTCCTGCTGGAATCCACCATTACAGACATTACATGTCTCTTTACTTAAATGTAATTGCCGGTAAAGGTCTTCCTCGTGGAATTTCCAGTTGATTTTAATGAACATCTTTTCCACATTTTGAAGAAGTAACCTCATACACCGATCGCTGACAAGTTTCCCGACTGTGCTGAAAACTCAGTCTGAGTACACACTGGAGGGTGGGTAGCTCAAGTAATGCAAACCGAGTTTGTACAAGGGCCTCCAAATTGCTTCTTTTTTTCCTTCCAGTACTCAAAGAGACTCTGTGACATGCCTATTTGTATGCTGTCATTTAAATAATTCTTCACCATTCTTTGGATGTTCACCATATCAGATGGCATTACAGTAGAGTTGTCTCTAATTTTGACCAATTCTTTTAGACCCGACCAGATGTCAACATTTTGCGTTGACTCCTCTGCAGCACCACTAGATCTCTTGGAAAAGTTGAGTTTTTTCCTAGCAGCAGGATATGCTGGTAAACTGAAGGAGGGGACGTTGTCATGTCATGTACCTCTTGAGCTCACCAGTATCTCTTTGCATCTCTTAAGATCTGGGTCAGTTGGAAACAAAGACACAACCAGTGGGATGTTATGGAGTCCAAGATCGCTGGAGTTATGGGATGCTGGCAATTCTCTGATGTTTTTTTAAAGTGGCAATCACTTACAAGGCATGGTTTTGCCTTGTAAGTGTTCACCCCTTTAAAAAAGAAAGTCTGAGATTGCCCGGCATCCCGCACCTCCGGCGATCTCAGGCTCCATTACATTCAGCCAAGTGTATCACTTAAACCTAGGATCAAGCACAGTCACCAATATGTAGTAATCTGATTTTAAGATATTGCCAACCATTTGAACCTGGCGAAGCAAATAAAGAACTTAATCTACAAGTGTGACATACTTAGCAGAATCACTTTGTTTTATCTCCTCCTTGAATTTCTCATGCTGCTCTTCTAAAAGTCTAATTAGGGGAATCAGCTGACTCAAGCTGGCAGTGTCTAAACTCATTTCACAGGTGACTACGAGTGATCCTTCACTGCCCCCTCCTCTATCAATGTCATGGCATGATGTGCTGCTTTGGGTGGCTTTTGCTGTTCCTCCATCTGCTGAAGCATTTTTGGGGGCCCAAACAAATTAATAATTTCAGCCACAAGAGACAATCCCTGTCGCTGAAATGATTGGTTTGTTGAACTGTGTAAGTCCTGTTTAATATACACAACACAAGGAAGGATGGGAGGGTCCAATGACAATTCCATCTTGTACCTCTTTTCTTTGGATTATGTGCTGTTTGGCACATTGCTGACTGTGAAGACAAACATTTGTATAGTTTATTAAACTGCCACCCTGTCTGCCACTGCAATGCCATTCTGCTTCATAGATGTTGGAAGTTTATGTGCCACATGTTTGTGCCGGCCACTGCTGTTGCTTAGCTTATTCATCCAGCTACCTTGGTGCAACCTTTTGGCCTAAACTGGAAGAAAACAATATTGTGAGCTGTGAGGTGTTCAAAATTGACTGGAAATTAGTGGAAATGAATGGTATGGAGGTTAATAATACCGTAGGAACAAAAACACCCCAAATTCTGTGATTTTAGCTGTTTTTATGATTTAAAAAAAATAAAAATACAGATTCAAAACCAATACAGACCCAAAACTCGCAAACGAGTCAGAGGCAAAACAAATACAGACCCAAAATACGAAGGAGATACAGATCCAAAACAAGAACCTAAAACCACAGATTTGTGCTGGCGCACATCTCTGATATATATATATATATATATATATATATCTTTCTGCATTCAGTAAAGATGAATGCAGTTGCCCCATATGGACTTAATTACTCATTAGGATTAAAGTGCTTTTTATGAATCATGATCATTTCTAGCAATAACTACTTTATTATATGCAACCATTTATTTCTATTTATCTTGCATTTTATATGCATATATCGAATACTGTATGTCTTAGAAATATATCAGACTATATTAATATAAGATACTATTTGTTTATACTCCATCTGCAGTTAGATTTATGTATTAACATTAATAAAAAAATGTATCACGATTGGATATTATGTGCCTTTCTATTCCTGTTTACAGTTACTATGGTGATGGGTTTCTTGCATCACTGCCAGCCGCCAGCGGTTGAAGCATCGATGTCACAATGATGTCACTCTCCTGGGCCACCAGTCGGATGCAGAGTCCTGTGGCTGACAGGGTGTGGCACTTGCTATAGGCCCCAGAGTTTTTCTTAGAACTTTTAACGTAATTGACGTAATCTAGTGAAAATATAAGGAAATCATAGCAAGTGTTGAAAGTGTAAGCCATTAGCATCCAGGCCATCTGTTCACACATGTGCAAAGTGAATTCCAGCTGTACATGCTTATGACATTGGTGTTGTGTACTGTGGCATCCAGTGGTGTCTCCAGAGGTGGGGATGCAGCGCAGTCCAAATTTAAAATATGGGAGCCACACCTACTGCCACCAACTGTCATCCCAAACTTACTCACTGGCAGTTGATGTGGCTCCACTATTTTGAACTTTGGACTGCACTGCAGCCCCACTTCTATGTTGGTGAAAAGTTAAACCTTCCATAACATAAAGCGATGCGTTTAAGCTTGCCTGTATGCTGATGATGAGCACTTTCAACACTTGCTCTGATTTCCCTCATGTTTCTTGTAGAAAAAGCTATGTCCATGTCATTCACTACATTATGTCTAGGTAAATGGCTGAGGAGGCATTGGCTAGTACCAGAGCTATATTTACACACAATATATGAGTCCAATGGTTCATGTGGGCACTATCAGGGGTGCTTTCAGAGAGGAGGAGGCCGCGCGCAGTCTCCTCTGTTCAGGCCCCCTCCTCTCACTAGAGGGCACCGACTCTACTACTACTACTTCTCTACTGCGCATGCGTAGAATGCCGTGAAATGGCCGCTGTGCTATTTTCACAGTGATTTAACACCACTACAGCCATCGGCATGGAACTCCAGCTGGTGAGTATTCAAAAAAAATGGTGCAGAGTGTGGGGTGCGGGCTCCTACTAGACTCAGGGTCCCATTATATATACGCCAGTGGGCATTATATACAGGTGCAGCAGTATATACTGCTGGAAATTCTGTGAGTTTTGATCAGAGATATGCAGAAAAGGTAGGCATGTGAGCCACTGCCTCACCTGTTTTAGGGTGGTATCCAATTGGGATCGGTATGAAATACCTCCAATCAAAATCCCAACGGTCGAACTCCCGACAGCAATTGACCAACGGTCAAAATCCCGACAAGGTCAAAATCCCGACATGGACAAAATACCGACATTTAAAATACCAACAAGGTCAAAATACAGACATGTAAAATGTCGACCGGTCAAAATACCGACATGCGGTTTCATTGTTTTTGTGTGTGTATGTCGACATAGGTCGACATGGACACCATATAAGTGTACCGCGTCCCCTCGCATGGCTCGCTGCGCTTGCCATGCTTCGGGCACGGTGCCTCGCTGCGCTCGGCACACTATTATATTCCCCTTCTAGGTCCACTGGGATGGTAAAGTATGAACAAGTCAGTTTCAATGAAAAAAACAATGAAAAACTCATGTCAACATTTTGACCTGTCGGCATTTTACATGTCGATATTCTGACCTTGTCGGTATTTTAAATGTCAGTATTTTGTCCATGTCGCGATTTTGACCTTGTCGGGATTTTGACCGTCGGTCAATTGCTGTCGGGATTTCGACCGTCGGGATTTTGATTGGAGGTAAATTGACTGCATCCCATCCAATTACAAGTGAAAATACATTGGATGCAAAAAACTTCAGTGAAACCTGTGTGTTATCAGTAGAAACAGCCCTGTTTTTGGATGAATATGGGTCTGTTTCTGGGGATGTGGTTTCACCTGCCTGTGGCAGGTGAAACAAAAATCACAGATAAGCCGACGCAAGCCGTGTCTTTACGGGGCTAATTGGATACCCCCCTGGCAGGACAATTAGCAGTGGCAATTAACCGTGGCTAATTGGATAACCCCCTTAGACTTTTTACTCCAGAGTTTTGACTATAACAATGATTAGAATTATACAAAGAAGATATTTACTCTTTCCATTTTTCATATACCTTATATAGTTAAAACTCTGGTGTATATGTTAGTATAACAGCATGTATGAGAACTCACTGGATCTCATTATTATACAGTATTTTGAGAAATTGTTCTTTAATAGTTATATTCACTTTGGTATATATTTGTTCAGAAAAATGTTAGACTTTTCTATATATTAGCATTTCAGAATAAGCATAATAATGCATGTTATAAACTATATAAATATACTTTCATTCGGATCTTCCTCCACACCTCTCTGTAACAAAATTTAGACTTCGTAATTTCACCTTTGGTATATATAGGATCTGCTCAGGATCCTGATGGTCGGCACCGGAATCCCGCCATTGCTTGGAATGGCGGCGACGGCACCCCCGAATGAGATGACAATACCAGTGCTCGCATCCCGACAGCCAGGCTACTGAACGAGTGATTGCCGGCCACCAGAGAGGTAAGATGGGTGGGGGGGTTAGGTTTAGGCTGCTGGGGGAGAGTTAGGGTTAGTCTGTGGGAACGGGGGTTAGGGTTAGGCTGCAGGGTTAGGTTAAGGCACACCTGGGGAGGATTAGGGTTAGGTTGGGGGCGGGGGGTGTTAGGTTTAGTATAGCTGGCATCCAAAACATAAAAATATATTAAATATTTTAAACATATGACCACATATGTAGTGATCTAGGTTCGTATTTTCTATACTTATTCAACCAAAGCAAGTAAATTTACATGTTATATCCAGTCTCTGAGGATATCGATTCTGTAAATGTATACACCTCTACTTCAGTGATTTTTAACCCAGGAGCTTGGTTATGCACAGTAAAAAAGACACCCTGTGCTTTGAAACCCCTGTGATGGTATTTATCCTGTACTCACAAAATCTCTCTTCCAAGCTTCTTGCAGTCCTTCATACAAATTGAAGCCCGCCTGGGTATCTCAACAATTAGACCCTGTTATTCATGTCACCAGTAGTTGTATTGCACCGTGGGGGGGCTGAGTACTACGGGGACCACTGCTGCCCAGACCAGAAATGAGTAAATCGCTGGACCCTCCACAGACCATTTTAAGCAATGTAAGATGAATGGTCCAGAGCATAGAGCAGGGTAGGCACCACTGCCTGGGGGACCTGCTCCTTGATTGCAAATTTATTATTACAGTATTCATTGAAGGTATGCTTTACTTTCATCTTAACTGCATGAGCAATAATACTAATGAGACTTTTCAATAATTCTGTGCTCGAACATTGAATACAAAGCAAAGCTACAATAATCACTTCCCTCTGATGCTGGGAGCAAATGAGCTTTTGTAAAAAGCCAAATTTGAAATGTTTGGATTCTTTCCTAAAGCAGTCTGCCAGTGCTCTTTAATTCACCTGGATGCACCTGCATAACAGTGCAGCTGTCATTGACAAGCTAGTCTTTCCAGTTTCCCAAATATACATTTTCTAGTTCATGTGCATTTTACTTAACATAATTTTTGATAAATTTGATCAAAAATACTTGACTGTTTTCTAGTGCATTTAGGGTCCAAACCTCAGAGCTCTTGCTGTTCTTTTACTTGAATTTACGGGATCCGGTCAAAAGACTGAATCCCAACACTGATCATATTGCCGGTGCCGGCATCCTGAAAAGGATCACTATGAAGTGCCGGTATCTCGACAGCTGGGATCGGCAGGCTGCTGGGAGTGTGTGTTTTAGATTCAGGCTGCGGGTGGGTGTTAGGGTTTGGCACCACCAAGGAGGGTTAGGCCTGGGGGGAGGGGGGGTGGGTGGAGAATTAGGCTGCAGTAAGGGAGGGTTAGGGGTAAGGGGGTGAATAGTAGCTTGCTTCCCAACCCCTGTTGGAATTCTAAACAGCTGGATTCCACAGTCAGTATTCTGACCACCGGCAGCCCGCCCCGGTATTTCAGCGACAACCTGAATCAATCTATGACTGCATACATGATTTGAATGATGTCACAGTTGTGTATTCTGTATTCATGAAAACTCTATTACTCAGGGTTAGCTCTCTTTTCATTGATTTTGCAGTAAAAGCTTTTTTTTTTTTAAAGAATAAGTCATCATAATATGCTTGTTATTAGGAAATATCCTGTTTCTATGTTGGGCTGTAGCTCTGCATGACCATTTGTACAAGTGCCAAGAAGCAGTGTCACTGTGGCATTTGTATTTGGCACCATGCAGCCGAGAAAGCTGTTGCCTTTGCGCATCCTTCTGCCCAGTCTAGATGAAACTGAGGTCCCATAAAACTTAGCACAAAGGGTCAGAGTAGCATGTGTTGAGCTCAGCACATTATTCTTCTGAGACCTGGTGCTTAGCAGCCCCAAGGGAAAGATCTCCTCAGAAGCTGCTGCTGATTATCACTTGAAAAGATGTATAAAACTGTAATACCAGAGTGACCAGTGTAGTGGTTGGCATTGCTGGCTCACGTTAATGAATTCAATTATTGACCAAGACACTGCTTTTAGAGCGCACTGTATTTTCTCCCATACTTCTGTGGGTTTCCTCTGGGTGCTCTGGTTTCCTCCCACACTACAAAAACATACTGGAAGGCAGTGGCAGATTTTACCTATGGGCTGCAGGACTGTAGCCCTCCCAAGTAAAATCTGCCACTGCAGGGAGTGTTGCAATCTGTGACTGCACTAGTTACACAGTGACTGGCAGTGATGACTTCTATTGGAAGTCCTACCCGCCAGTTATCCCCCAAACAGACAATCCCAATGGAAGGTGTTTCCTCCCTCTGGGACTGCAAGACTGGCTGCGATCCCCTGGGAATGATTGGCGCATGCACAGTCAAGCGGCGGCTTGACTGTGCATGTGTAAACCCCAGCTTCTATGAACTGCAGCCAACACAGTCCATAGAAGCCGGGGGTTTGCGCATGTGCAGTCAAGCCGCCTTTTGACTACGCATATGCGGGTTACCGAACCCGACCGGTGGCAATAGAGGCTTTCCTCCTCTCCCGGGACCTGGCCCATGGCAGCCCTCCTCAAAGGCAGGAGCAGTCGCTGCTGGAAGGTCAAATGGATTATGATTAAAATAAAAATAGATAACCTAGGGATAGATGTATGAATCAGTGAACAGTGGAATGTGGGCCAGTGGAGAAGTTGCCGTGGCAACCAATCAACTACTACCTATAATTATAATTTTACAGAATGCACTTTGTAAATGTTACTTCAAAGTTGATTGGTTGCCATGGGCAACTTCTCCACTCTTTTCACTGCTTCATACATCTACTCCCTAATATGCATGTATGTGGTAGGGGATATAGATTGCTTCACAGGGTCAGGGACTGACTAAATGTTCTCTGTAAAGCTCTGCATAATATGTGTTAACTATATAAATGACTGTTAACCAGATGCGACCATGCCAGGCTGGGATTTCCCTGACATGGTCACATCTGATGCGACCAGTCAAAAGATAATCTTCCAGTAGCTGTCAATCTCAGAGGGACCTCCTAGCCCATCTGCTTCCTGGTGGCCTTCACTTTGCATGCCGTGCAGTTGATCACTGAAATGTTAAAGAAGCAGCCCTGTGTACACCCTAGGAAAATGCAAAACCAGAATGTTGAGCTGGTCTGATTATCGATGGTCTTAAATAATGGTCATCGATGTTTAAATTGATGTTTATAACAATGTTTACTTATCTATCTATCTATCTATCTATCTATCTATCTATCTATCTATCTATCTATCTATCTATCTATCCCTACACAATCACTAGACCCCTTCTTATGGAAAATTGACACTTGCAAGTTGACGAGATCACTTAAATTAAAAGAACATTTTGCCAAACAGACATCATCTACTATGGATTGTAATATGGGTGGACTACCTCCTCAGGTGAGGAAATTTACTAAATCAACTTTTGAACCTAGCTCTGTGAATCCTTCTATTAGGACGTTTGGCAGATTATTAGAGTCATTACCAAGAGATCCGATCAGCACTGTACATTCTAATTTGTCTAGAGTTGAATATGATGCATTGAAGAATCTGAGTAAACATAAAGACATAATTATTTGCAGTGCTGATAAAGGGGGTGCAATAGTTATTTTGGATACTGATACATATAAATCTGAATGTGACCGGTTGTTATCAGATACTAGTACATATAAGTTGTTAACGGGGGACCCAACACATAAATTTAAAGTGGAATTGGATGAACTGCTGACTCGGGCTGTGAATGAGAATATAATTTCATCAACCCTTTTGGCAGAATACCCGGTTACTCCGGTATTTTATGTGATACCGAAATGACATAAGGACCCTCTCAATCCCCCTGGCAGGCCAATCATTTCCACCAGGGGTTCTTTGAGTGAGCCCTTATCGGTATATTGTGATAGCTTTTTACAACCATGTATCCAACATACGGCCTAGCACCTGATAGATACCTCCTCTCTCTTAAAGAAGTTAGGTGAGTTAGGTAAGATTCCAGGGGATACTATTTTGACATCAATGGATGTCACAAGTCTGTATACCTGCATCCCTCATGGGGCAGGTATTGCAGCGGTCAAGTATTTGATTACTAACAACCCACTATATGCAGGCCCTGAAAGAGGATTTTTTCTATCACTGTTGGAATTCACATTGTCCCACAACTATTTTTTGTATGATAAAAACTTTTACATCCAGTGCACAGGCTGTGCGATGGAATTGGCAGTGGTGCCGGCCTTCGCCAATGCATTTATGTGGGAACTAGAGAGAGAATTATTTTTACAAGACAGTGAAGTACAGTATGTGCTTATTTAACACTGTACCAGAGATACATAGACAACGTGTTATTGTTCTGGAGCGGTGAGGAACAAACACTACTAGACATTTTGAGCAACACAATACATCAGACAGTCTGATTAAATTCACAGTGACTATGGATCGAGAACAGATACATTTCCTGGATGTGTGTTTTTCTATTAAGGATGGTACTACTACCACAAGTCTATATGTGAAACTCGCAGACAGGAATAATTTATTAAAATTTGATAGTTTTCACCCTAGGTCCACTATACAAGGACTGCCATACTCTCAGATCTTGAGGGTATGCTGCATCAACAGTGACGATATAGAAAGAGATCAACAGTTGGACAGGATGGTGGATAAGTTCTTACAAAGGGGCTATCCACTGGTTAATTTGGAAAAATCCAGAATAAAAGCATTAAAACATACACAGGATCAAGCTATTGATGCCTAAGGTTGGGAAACAACAGCAGAAGAAGTTACCATGGGTAACGCAATTCAATTCCAGCAGCCATACCTTGCAAAACAGGTGAGGAAATTATGGCCTATAGTAGCTACAGACAAGGAATTGGGAGAGACTTATGAAAGTAAGTTACTATTTGGGTATTCAAGAAATAGAAGTATTAACAGATTTGTCCAGATTTAATACTGCATTATCAAATTTTTTGAAAGGAAGAATGGATGCTACCGGTGTAGTGGCTGCACTACATGCAGTTACTTAATTCCGAGAGATTCATTCCAACATCCACACATGGGCAAGAATTATCAGATACATTTCCCACTATCATGTAAATCTAAATTCGTGGTTCACTTGCTGACCTACCCGTGTGGGCTTGCATATGTTGGGAAGATGGACTGTGAATTTAAGGTCCGCATGGCCCAGCATAGGTATGCTATAAGAGAAGCTATTAAATTGGGGCACAGTGAACAACCTGTAGCACGGCACTTCCTGCAGGCCAAGCATAGCATTGCCACATTAAGGTACAAACTTATTGAGCAAGTCCCTCAATCGTTTAGAGGAGGGAACAGGTCTAAAAAATTACTACAGGTCGAATCTATGTGGATATTCAAGTTAAACACGCTATATCCTAAAGGGCTCAATGAGACAATAAACTTTAGATGCTTTTTATAATCTATATGAATAATAAGTTGCATAGGGTACCAGTAAAAAAAGTTTGCTTGCAATGTATTATTATAAGACTAGCATGAGCTAGTTATTAAAAATAGTTCTGATATGAAGTAGGAGGTCATTGGTAGTGCAACATATTTTCTTAATTAATATATTTTTGCATTATGTCTTTTTGTTATTTTTCACCACTATTTTGTATAGTAAGCATAGTATTTGTTTTGTATAAAAGTGTCACTGTGTCTATTTAAACTGATACATGTTATACTATTCGTATTGGTTTATACAAATTGTTACATGTCACAGCAAATGGTAGTGTATGGGAAGTTGATGATTGCCATGGTGACTGTTTCAGCCCCAACATGCCGGCTGGTCGGTCCGGGATGGTGTCACTTCCGGTGAGACACGACCGGGATCCCAGCGACGTGATTGGAGGCAGAGTGGAGGTTTCCCGGGTGTACAGGTATTTAAACACTGTTTTATTTGCTATTTGTCATCCCGACGAAGGGGCAGCGACCCCGAAACGTAGAAATTCTGCATTAAAGCATGTTTATGCACTTTAAAAGTCTCCCAGTGCTGCCTATTTTTCGGACTGCATATATATATATATATATATATATATATATATATATAAATCTCCAAATAGACAGCACTCCCAGCAAGTAAACACAAGTGGTGCCTTCCGTTAGGGTCCTGTGCAGGGAACTCCAACAATAGCATACATACGGCGACACTCCAATAAATCACGCTGACACCGGCAAGTGCTTCAACGTTTCGAGGGTTTATTCCCTCGTCATCAGGATAAAATACAGTGTACAAACTTACTTCTTAAATCCCCTCACCACACCGCGGGCGCCTTGCACGCGGTGTGGTGAGGGGATTTAAGAAGTAAGTTTGTACACTGTATTTTATCCTGATAACGAGGGAATAAACCGTCGAAACGTTGAAGCACTTGCCGGTGTCAGCGTGATTTATTGGAGTGCCGCCGTATGTATGCTATATATATATATATATATATATATATATATATATCTCCAAGGGAGTCCTGTACTCACATCCTTGTGTGTTCAACTGAGGGGTGCACCCAGTAGAATCCACACAATCATGGTGGATCCACACATATAGTCGTAGTTCCAGTTTCCTGGGGGGCACTGGGCCTCACTGGAGGCAAAAGATGGACGTCCATTCAGTGTGACTGTGTCACACTGAATGGACGTCCATCTTTTGCCTCCAGTGAGGGTTTATTGACTGATGTGCCCCTGTATGGATAATTGCCCAGGAGTTATGTGTGAAGGCTCATATGCCGATTTGGCCGTCTGTCTTTTCACAGTGTTGTACTGTTGAGTTATTTCATCCTAGTTATGACTTTTTTGCAATATGAAAATATGTATGGCTTGTCTTGATAAAGGCTCTGCCTGTTAAGCCGAAACGTCGACCTAATAAAGCCGATTATGATCTAAGAAAATACGATTGGATTTGATTTGTGAAGGAGAGTGCCCCCCAGGAAACTGGAACTACGACTATATATATATATATATATATAGATAGATACAGCAAATTTGGCGGCACTCACAGACTGAAACAGCAGGCTTAAATGCTTCAACGTTTCGGTTTTAATAACCTTCGTCAGGAATAACAAATATCATACATTACAATCTTATATACATACAGACAGGTAACAAGTGCCAATCACCAACACCAATGAATTAACGAACATCCAGTGACGTCAGCCGGCAGTGTGTTCCCGCCTTCGACATCACACCGGTATCCTAATCAAACTAATTGGATAACTATCACCATGGTGACTGAACAACAGTGTAGCTAGAGAAATCAACCTACATTTCTAATCCAGTACAAAGTGTCAAAGCAATTCAAATGAGATATATAATCATTTCACATTCCCTATACAATATAACCATGAGCTAGATGAAGCTAGAGAAGGATAAACACTCATTCAAGCCAGATGGATAAATCGTATTCAGATTATAGATCCACCTGGCTTCCTTTTGCAATAGTAATTTATCACGACTGCCCCCCCTAATGTCCTCAGGGACCATATCAATCATTTTATACTTAAGGGTTGCCAGATTGTGTCTCATATCTTTAAAATGCTTAGCAACCGGCTGATCTGTTTCTTTACCCTCAAGTGCCATCCTGATTGCACTGCGGTGTTGAGCCATGCGTTCCCGGAATTGGCGTGTCGTTTTCCCTATATAGAATAATCCACACGGGCATCGTATGAAATATACCACATAACGGGAAGTACAAGTCAGAGTATGGTTGATAGCTATTCTCTTGCCAGTGTGGGGATGGGCAAACGTATTGCCTATTTCCATATAGGTGCATGTTGTGCACCCTAAGCATTTACATACACCTGTTTTTTTTTGACAAAAAGTGCTTGGCCACAGGGGGTTTTAATTTAGAGATGTCAGTATGTACAATGAAGTCTTTAATATTTCTGCCGCGTCTATAGCAGGGTAAGATCTGTTTATTTTTAAGCGAGGGTAATTCATCATCACATTGTAGTACAGGCCAGTAACGTTTAGCAACACTGGAAATATTGGGGGTTGCTGTGCTGAAATCATTCACCCATATTACTGAGTTTGCAGTTTTATTAACCCTATGTGTCTCTACCGGACATTTGGGCATAAGCATTGCTCTATGCATAGCATCTACAAGTAGTGTGTTTGAATACCCACGTTGTAGAAAACGAAGCTTCATCGCTTCCATCTGTTGTATTTCATCAATAGGATCTGTACAAATCCTATGAACCCTTAAGAATTGTAAATAGGGCAGTCCTCGTTTTAGGGACGGCGGGTGGAAGCTGGAGGAAGCCAAAAGGCTATTGCAATCAGTCGGTTTATTGTATAATGATGTTATTAACCCCTCACTAGTATGCTTCACTAACACGTCCAAGAAATGTATACTGTCAGCTTGAATGTCGTAGGTAAATTTAATATTCGCATCTCTAGTGTTAACACATTCCATCATATCAATAAATTGTGTCTTTGTGCCCTGCCAGATCATAAACATATCGTCTATGTATCTGGTGAAGAAACAAATGTTCTTGGCAAACTGTTGATCACCAAGGAACAAATTGTCCTCCACCCCGAACATAAATGAATTGGCATACGCCGGAGCGACCGGCGTCCCCATAGCGCAGCCAAGCAATTGTTTAAAAAATTTGCCATCAAAAAGAAAATTATTTCTATTGAGCACTAAAGACAATAACTGAACAAAAAAGGACAAATCTGGACCCGTATACAGGGGGTTATTGTACAATAATTCTCTCACAGCATCTATTCCGCGTTGGTGGGGGATATTAGTGTACAGACTAATGACGTCAATAGTACACAACCAAAACTCCTTGGGAAGATTATTTAATGTAGCCAGTTTTCTAAGGAAAGTTGCGGTGTCTTTCAGATAAGTCTTTTGACACTTTACCACAGGTTGCAAGAAAGCATCCAAAAATTGAGACACAGCACTAAAAACAGAATTGGTGGCAGATACTATTGGTCTGCCAGGTGGAAAATATCTATCCTTGTGTAATTTAGGGAGCATATTAAAAATGGGAACCCTCGGGAACTCATTGACAAGTGCTCCTGCAGTGTATGATGTAATTATATGCAAATCCACAGCATTGTTAATAATCACTCTTAATTCATCGTTGTAGCCTTTAGTAGGATCATTGCTTAATAACAAATACACCTTGGTATCAGATAACTGGCGATTGGCCTCAGCTTGATAATCAGCCAGTTAAGTGATTCATAAATAAGCTATATGAACTGGGGGGATATTGTATGTGAAATGGGGGCACAGTGTGTGGGGGGTGTAAGGGGATCAAGCACCAAGATTTATGTTGAGCTCTATTCATAACCCAGTGGAAGACGTGCACATTTAAATAACCTACTAATATAGATGCACTATAAGTATAAAATATTGTGGCAGACAATGAGAACTGGTGGCACTGCATGGTGTACATTGCGAACTGGAATATGATGTGTACATGATATTAGCTGGATGCACTGCTTGGCATACAATGTGAATACAGGGCAAATAAGTGTACCGGGACCCAAGATTTCTGTTGCTGACCTTAATATTAGTGAGCTTCAAGCATAACTAAAGGAGAGTTGTGCACCTCCAAAGTGTTTCGATATAATAACCTCATAATAAATATGCACTATACGTATAAAACAGAAACCTTAGAGGCACAGTTTATCATAATAATAATAATAATAATAATAATAATAATAATAATAAATATAATGCACTTTTTTATTCGACAGATCAGGAGCATAACAGCAAAACACTTTAAAGATCAGCATATTTTGAAAAGCAAAATAGCTAACTAATGCTATCATAGATTTATTAATAATTAAAGATGAGAAGGTTCGGTTCGCAGAGAGCCAAACCCCCCTGAACGTCACGTTCTGAGCCAGAATCCAAGTACGGCTCAGGACTTCCCGCCAGACTCGGAAACCAGAACGAGGCAAAACGTCATCATCCCGCTGTCGGATTCTCGCAGCTTTGGATACCATATAAACAGCCAAGCATTGCCGCCATTTTCACTCTGGACTTGGAGAGTGAGGGAGACAGACCTCTGTCTCTCTGTGGGTGGTGGCGTCGGGTGGGGTCAGCTTGTGCTCTCTATGGGTGCTGTTCTTGTCACAGTGATGTTTGGGGTGCTGTCCTGGCTATCACTGGTGTTTCATGTGCTGTTAGGGGTGCTGCAGCTGTACATGGGTGTTGCTGTCCTGGCTGTAACTGTGTTGTACAGGGGGCAGGAGGACTGTCTTCCTGTATGCAGTGAAAACACATGGGTGCTGGCACTGTCATGTATTCTGTAAAAATGTAGGGGTTCAGTGAAAATGCTATAAAAATTCAGGGGTACTCTTGTTAAATTAAAAGTACACTGGCCCTGTATGCTGTAAAAATACAGGTGTGCTGTTGTTAAAATAAATGTACACTGGTCCTGTATGCTGTAAAAATACAGGTGTGCTGGGAGAATCTGAGGATGAGGACAACATCTTGCATCTGTAGAGCCAGTTTGTGCAAGGAGAGATTAATTGCTTATTTTTTGGTGAGGGCCCAAACAAACCAATCATTTCAGCCATAGTCGTGTGGCAGACGTTCCATCTTGCACGTATTTTCTTTGCCTGCCACATCATTCCAGGGGTACTGCCTTATATGGGGTGCTGCCCCTCTGCCCTATCAGTCCAGGGGTGCTGCTCCTCTGCCGTTTAAGTCCAGGGGTACTATTGCCTGTCTGCTGTGCTGTGTAATTCTCCAGGGGTGCTGTCTATGCTGTATAAGTCTGGGGGTGCGGCCATAAAATTCCAGGGGTTCTGCTGTACTTGACCCTAGGTTTAAATAAAGACTAGAGCAGATATGGAACAAGCTTTAACATCACAAACAGATTTGGGAAAACATAGCCGCAAAGGTGGAAATGGAAATTACAATTTTGACGAAGTGTTTTCCAATGAGACCACATTTGTGGCCAAAGTCAGTGTGACTCAAAAGAGACTGAATCATAATCCAGCACATCTTCCAGAGACGTAAAAGAGAAATTTTCTGTTGGCACATTAGAGAGAGGTTCTTTTCAATTATTTCATGTTAGGGACTCAAAGGAATGGCTCCAATTAGTCAACCTTAAAGCCTGTGTGTTGTTCCTGATTGCGTGCGCCTCTCTGATTTTTAATCACCTTCTTGACACTGTCCTCTTCCTCTTGCCTCTTCTCATAATGTGAAAAGTCATCTAATATGGAGGTGGTATGCTTGTAGCTAGCTATGATTCGGAGAATTTGGCAAACTTTTTCCAGGGAGACCACCTGTCGCTGAAATTATGGGTTTATTAAACTGTGCATGTCCTGTTTAAACAACATATGTTCTCTGAATCATAGCTAGCTATAAACATACCACCTCCTTCTTGATTACTTTTCACAATATGAAAACATGCAAGAGGAAGAGGACAGTGTCAAGAAGGTGACTAAAAATTAAAGAGGCACACACAATCGGGAACAACACACAGGCTTTCACCTCCACTTCTATATTGGTGTGGTACGGAAAGGACAAACTGAAAAACTAAGAGTCAAAGCCTCCAAATTTGTACCCCCTTCTCCATTTTCAGGGATTAATATAATCTGGGATTTAATGCTGGGATGCAAATAAACTGGTGTATACTACAGGATCAAGATTGGAAATTTTCCCCTCCATGGAGTCTGGAGACTTATTTTGCGAAAATCTTGATCAGATATAATTCCACACCAAAGAGGTGACTGTTTTGGTATTTTGCCCAGGCATGACAATGGCCTTTTTCATCCCATGGCCAGCAACTGTCTCCACTGGTGCCGTATTCAAACAAACCACATCACCATCAGAATCCTCACTGTCAACTTCCTCCTCAGCGCCAGCTACACCAATATCCTCCTCATCCTGGTGTACTTCTACAGTGACATCCTCAATCTGAATATCAGCAACTGGACTGGTGGTGCTCCTCCCAGCACTTGCAGAGGGTGTGCAAATGGTGGTAGGAGCCTCCTCTTCCCATACAGTGTTGTGAAGGTCAGGCCTAGACATCTCAACCACGGATAGTGTCAGCACCCCTGTATTTTCACAACACCCCTGTAATTTTACAGTATACAAGACAAGGCCAGTGTACATTTATTTTCACTGCACCCCTGTATTTTACAGCATACAGGGCCAGTGTACATTTATTTTAACAGCAGCACACCTGTATTTTTACAGCATACAGGAACAGTGTACTTTTATTTTAACAGCAGCACCCCTTTATTTTGAGAACATACAGGACCAGTGTAAATTTATTTTAACAGCAGCAACCCTGTATTTTACAGCATACAGGACCAGTTTACGTTTATTTTCACAGTAGCAACCCAGAATTTTTACAGCATACAAGACAGGGCCAGTGTACATTTATTTTCACTGCACCCCTGAATTTTTACAGTCAGCACCCATGTATTGTCACAGCATATAGGAAAACAGTGCCCCTGCCCCTGTACAACACAGTGAAAGCCAGGATAGCAACAACCATGTACAGCTGCAGCACCCCTAACAGCACATGAAACACCAGTGACAGCCAGGACAGCATCCCTAATAGTACAGGGACACCACAGTAACAGGAACAGCACCCCTATAGAGCACACACAGACCCCACCAGACGCCACCATACACAGAGAGAGACAGAGGTCTGTCTCCCTCAATCTCCGAGTCTGGAGTGAAAATGGCAGTGACACATGGCTCCTTTTATGGAATCCAAAACCTGCGATAATCTGACAGAAGGATGATGACATTTTGCCTCGTTCTGGGATCTGAGTCTGGCGGGAAGTCCCGAGCTGGATTCAGATTTTGGCTTGGAACGTGATGTTTGGGGGGATTCGGTTCTCTGAGAACCGAACCCGCTTATCTCTAGTTAAAATATGTTTTTCATAATCATATCATCCTGATATATTACCCCATGCTTATGCCCCGACCCCTCCCCATTCTCTTTCCCCTGCAGGCTGCTGCTGCAGCAGTTTACTTACAGAAGTTATACTGCCTGGGATTATTGTGCAAGTAACTTCTGACAGGTCACACTCACAGGCAGAAGGCTGCTGCTCAAGTCAATGCTGTCTGCAAGCCTGCAACTGACACGGATGAATGTCCTACTTCGAAGAGCAGCACATTGCTCATCCACCTCCTCATCATGGAGCAGCAGTGTGGCACACTGAGCACAGCACAGGCCAGGGGTGGGCACATGGCATGATGTCATCATGTCACATTCGGTGTTCAGATCTGGCACTGCTCGGGCATATTATGTGTATCTGGCACTGTGGGGGTATATTATGTGTATCTGGCACTGTGGGGCATATAATGTGTATCTGGAACTGTTGAGGCATATAATGTGTATCTGGCATTGTGGGGGCATATAATGTGTATCTGGTACTGTGGGGACATATAATGTGTATCTGGCACTGCACTGCTGGGGGACATATTATGTGCATCTGGCACTGCTGGAGGCATATAATGTGTATCTGGCACTGTGGGGGCATATAAAGTGTATCTGGAACTATTGAGGCATATAATGTGTATCTGGCACTGTGGGGGCATATAATGTGTATTTGGCACTGTGGGGGGCATATAATGTGTATCTGGCACTGTGGGGGCATATAATATGTATCTGGCACTGCACTGCTGGGGGCATATATGTATCTGGCACTGCACTTCTGGGGCATATGTGTATCTGACACTGTGGGGGCATATAATATTTATCTGGCACTGTGAGGGCATATAATGTGTATCTGGAATTGTTGAGGCATATAATGTGTATATGGCACTGTGGAGGCATATAATATGTATCTGGCACTGTGGAGGCAATATAATGTGTATCTGGTACTGCACTGCTGGGGGCATGTGTGTATCTGGCACTGCTGGGAACAAATAATATGTATCTGGCACTACTGGGGGTGTATATGTATTTGGCACTACTGGGGGCATATGTGTATCTGGCACTGCACTACTGGGGTCATTATGTGTATCTGACACTATACCGGAGACACTATGCTGGTCATTCCGAGTTGATCACTAGCTGCTTTCATTCGCAGAGCACCGATCAGGCAAAAAAAAGGCACTTCTGCGCATGCATATTGGGCGCAATGCGCACGCGTGACATACTTTCACAACAGCCGATGCAGTTTCACACAAGGTCTAGCGACGCTTTTCAGTCGCACTGCTGGCCGCAGAGTGATTGACAGGAAGTGGGTGTTTCTGGGAGGTGACTGACCGTTTTCAGGGAGTGTGTGGAAAAACGCAGGCATGTCAGATACAAACGCAGGCGTGCCTGGGGTAACGCAGGCGTGGCTGGCCGAACGCAGGGCGTGTTCGTGACGTCAAAACAAAAACGACATAGTCTGTAGTGATCGCAAGCTAGGACTAGGTCTGGAGCTACTCTGAAGCTGCACAAAATTATTTTGTAGCCGCACTGCGATCCTTTAGTTCGCACTTCTGCTAAGCTAAGATACACTCCCAGGGGCGGCGGCTTAGCATTTGCACTGCTGCTAAAAGCAGCTAGTGAGCGAACAACTCGGAATGAGGGCCTATGTGTAAAGTAAACTGCTGTGGGCGTTATGTGTAAGGCTGCTAATTGTGTGTGTAGAGGGTGTGTGAAAATATAGTTATAGTCTTATAATATAAAGTTGCGAGGCCATGCCCACTTAGAAATGTTCTCGCTCAGGGTGCTAGTAGGCCTGGAGCTGGCCCTGAATGCCCAACAGCAGAGGGGCAATCAGTCATCATGCAAGTTCCTTCTATCAGCTCTATTAGCTATCATGCAAGTTCCTTGTATCAGCTGTCACCCATATACCTGCTATCAGCTATCATGCATGCAGAGCCATAGCCAGAACTTTGTGGGCCCCATAGCAACATTTTGAAGGGGCCGCTTTCCCAATGCTTCTATAGAGGCACCTCACCACAGCAATTGTTAATTGTATTCCCCATAATAGTGCCTAGTTCATTTTTTGAAGCATAGTTGTGCCTTAGTTCATGTTATGCACCATAGTAGTGCCCTAGTTTATTTTATGAATCATAGTAGTGCCTTATTTCATGTTATGTCCCATAGTAGAGCCCTAGTTTATTTTATGAACCACAGTAGTGCCTTAGTTCATGTTATGCCCCATAGTAGTGCTCTAGTTTATTTTATGAACCATAGTAGTGTCCTAGTTCACATTATGTCACATTGTAGGGCTACCAGTACACATTTTGCCTCACAGTACCTCCAATTCTCATTGACCTAGTGTCCCCACTTCATATTGTGTTACATTACAGTGCCCCTTCATATTATGCCACACTATAGTGCCTCCACTTCATATTGTGTCCACATTATAATGTCATCAGTTGATTTTATACTACATTACAATGAGCAGGTTCAGAGGCATAAGTAGATAGGAAACGTACGATTTACTGGCAGACGGGATGCCAGCTGTCATGATTCCGACAGTGGGATCCCATCCACCAGAATGCTGGCAGCGGGGCAAGCGCTAGAAAGCCCCTTGCTCGCTCGCTGCGCTCACCACTGCAGGCACGGTGGCTCGCTATGCTCTCCACAGTTTATATTCTCCCTCTATGTATGTCGTGGACACCCACAGAGGGAGAATAGCCTGTGTCATCTGTATTCTGGCGGCGGCATTTAACCGCATGTTGGGATTGCAGCGTTGGTATTGTAATGTAGATCTTTGTAAGGACCCCTTTCACCAATGGTGAAAAATGTATATAATACACGTAAATTTGATAGGGAAGGTGGGCCCCCTCAGCTCGGGCCCCATAGTAACTGCACTATCTGCACCTATGGTAGCTACGCCCTGGCACCCATGTACCAGATATCAGTTACCAGCCATGTACTTGCTATCAGCTACCACCCATGTAGCTGCTATTAGCTGTGGAAGTCACCGATGCTGCTCCCCTTGTGGTGTCATATTTCTAGTCAGCTGGGAGACTAACCATAAAGACTGATACATAAAGCTTCTATACAGTCACAGTAGGAAAGCATTCAGTGTCTGACACTAGCCTTTAAATGGCAGTCTTTTTTTAGTACACTCTTCACGTTCCTTGGCATTAGCTGGAAATGGATTTATAAACTAATTTCAAACTCGTTTAGCTGGAGATACCAGATATACTTCATAATTCAGGAAATTAGTTTGGACAGAGTTATCATCATTATAATACACCAGATTTTCTTTCCTTACAAAAAGAGCTGTAATTAATAGCTGCATTGTATGTTCATTGATTAGTTACTCTATACTCTTTTAGTTACAAATGTGTTCTAAATAAATAAATGTTGCTTTAGTCTACCTTTTACAACAGTACATTTTTTCCCACTATGGACATAGGGAAGTACTCTGTGACTGTATGGGCCGACTTCAATTAGACACAAAATCGCGGTATGTGTGCTCCCGCGATTTGCCTATTCAATTGAAATTTGTGAAAACTGGATTACGGCAAAAATTGTTGCAGGCATTGAAAAGTGAAAAATGGATACATTTGCCTGTAACCCCCAAAAAAGCTAAACTAACATTGGATAACATTCTAAAAGTTTATTATTGGTTATAATAAAAGTATCTCTGGTACTTAAATTGGGTCAAATGGCTGTTATGTGCATTTTTTTGAAAAAATGGGGAAAAAAATGATAGAAAGCATTTTTTTTAGCAAAATAAGTGCTAAAAATTACTTGGGGTACATAAAAATGGGTATAAATATATGTTTGGGTCATTTTAGAGGATTTAAAAAAAAAAAGGGTAAACAGACAGATTACTCCCACCTGCAAGTCTCAAAACACTCTTCACACTCATAAAGCACCCAAATATACCTGTCCCATACAGTGCAAACCAATTTCCATCATTTTGCACTTTTTCACCCCAAAAATTACATGTCATTATTGGCCAATTAAAATAATTAAAAAGACTTCTATGTGCGTAAAAAATCATTCAGGGTGTCCCCCAGTGGTTCTGAACCAAATCCCAACATTTTAAACTTAAAATAGTAATTTTCCCAAAGTTTATCACCTGCTCAGATGTGGTGAATTGAAATATGCAATAAAATTACAGCAAATTCGTATTCGCGGACAATTGTATAGGCGCATTTCACAATTAGCTTTAAATATGTATTTTTTTCATGGCTAATCAAATTCGACACTATGGGGGATATTCAAATGTTTGAAAAGTCGATTGGCTGTCTGTTTTTTCCTGTCTATTGGATAGGAAAAAACAGACACACAACTGACTTTTCAAACAATTGAATCTCCCCCCTTTATCTTATTATACAAACCATCAATTACTCCTCGCCCATCTGCAGGCAGACTGTGTGAACCTGGGAACCTGGCTCCACCCCAGCCCCCTAACTCATGCAGTGAAGGATGGAGCACCAATATTACAGTAGAGGGAGAAGCAGCAGGTCAGACCAGATGCTAAGATAAAAAGAGAGGGGTCACCCGCAGTGCACCAGATATGACAGAAGGAGACAGATATAGGAAACCCAGTAACAATAAATTATTTACATTGTTTAATAAAATCATTACAGATTGTCATTGTGGTGAGGGTGCTGCTGTCTGTAAATGCCCCAAAACTGACTGAGGCTTTGACACTGATAGTGTGTCCTGCAGGAGGCTGGGCAGGCTCAGTACTGCTCCTCGGCAGAGGCGGCAGGAGAAAAGGAAGTACTGATGCTGCACTGCAGCGCGGCATCAGCATCATGACACCAGCACCACTGGGAATGAACCAAGTGACTGGTAATCGGAGGAGGGGCGCATTTAGTGCTGCTGCGGCTGACTGGTTAATTTTTTTAGTTATTTAGTGGACTGGCAGAGCAGGTACTTTAAAAAGTGTTAATAGTGCTGCTAAACCATTTTTTGTCTCCCTGAACCTTGGGGGCCCCTCTGACTCACAAGGCCCGGTACAAGTGTCCCCTTTGTCCCACCCTGTTACTGGGTCTGCACAGACTATTACATAAAGCTCCTAGTCTATTTCTGATTATAAAGGGTCAGGGCATTGACGCACACAAGGGGGGTGTTTCTGAGTACTCAGTAACCCCCATGAAGGTCTAGATTTTTTTTTTCTGAGAAAGCTTTGTCTCTGTCACTGCATGGCCATGAGCCTGCAGCCCACAATTGAAGCCCAACCCTCTTGCATATAATTCTCTGATTTGTGGGTCTATGGGAAGGGGCCATTATGATGCAATTCTATTAGAATTGTATGAGAAAGCTTGCGAGCAGGGCCTTCCTACCTCTATGTCTGATTGTTGATACCTGGTTTGTTCTATCGCTGTTTCCAATTGTAAAGCACAACAAAATATGCTGCACTATATAATAAACTTAATAATAATTTTGGATCTGGCCCTTTCCCATAGAGTCATGAACAGCAGCATTACACTTTGATAGGCAGGGATTAATATGGTTAAGTGCCTGGCCCCACTCCCATCAGTGACCACCTGCTGGTGAAGTAAGTGTCCAAATTCGACACTTTAGCCATAATAACTGCGTGTTCACTGTATGTTCAGTCATAGAAGAAAGTATAACAGATATATATGAAGCCTGAGTGTGGTATTGAAAGTCGACAGTAACTAGGTCGACAATGTCTAGGTCGACCACTATTGGTCAACAGTAACTAGGTCGACAGGGTGTCTAGGTCGACAGGGTCTTTAAGTCGACATGTTCTAGGTCGACAGGTCAAAAGGTCGACATGAGTTTTTAATGTTATTTTGGTGTCGTTTTCTTCGTAGAGTGACCGGGATCCCCAATTAGTGCACCGCGTCCCCTCGCATGGCTCGCTTCGCTCGCCATGCTTCGGGCATGGTGCCTTCGCTCCGCTACCGCTTTGCTCGGCACAGATTACCGTTCCAATCGTAGTCCACGTGGATCGTTAAGTATGAAAAGGTTCAAAAAAAGAAAAACATTGTGAAAAACTCATGTCGACCTTTTGACCTGTCGACCTAGAACATGTCGACCTAAAGACCCTGTCGACCTAGACACCCTGTCGACCTAGTTACTGTCGACCAATAGTGGTCGACCTAGACATTGTCAACCTAGTTACTGTCGACTTTCAATCCGGATCCCATGAAGCCTATGGGCCAGATTCAATTACTTTGTAAATTATATAAGTGCCAAAAAACATGTGGTTTTGCTAAAGAACACTTTAACAAACTTTCCCCTAACACTTATCTTGTTATTGTTTCTAATAATATTGTTAATATGTTCACTTTGTTTTGCTTGCCATTTATACAGTAAAAAATGTGAAGTTGGGTCTGGCATGGGTACTTATTAGTTATTAATATAGGTCATATTTAGTAAAAGTGAGAGAAGAAGCATCTTGCCTGATGAGTGTCAAAGAAATTGTGAAAAATTGTGACGTTTCGCCACAAACTCTACACAATTGACTGAACTGATAATGAAGTCACTATAGAAATTAAGCAGAATAAAAGTGACCAATTATTTGATTTCCTTGATAATGTTAATTAAATGTACCCTTAGCCATATTTATGTTCGGCTTGTTTCATTTATACATGTGATAACCTGATTTGTTCATATTGTTTATTTGTACAGATACATTATAGAGTGTCCTTTACTAAATTATTCTGATACTGCTCACACTGGACCTCAATTTAGAGTTAGAGTTAATCTCTTCTCTCCAGTTTTCAATTAGCTCTGTGTATAAATGAATTTTATATAAAGTCAAAATTTACCATACAAATTGGATAGCTTGCAAGAAATATTATAATGGGGTCTACACCAATCATACTCAGCTGCTGGCACATTTACAAAGAGAGTAAATTAGCAATTAAACACAATTAAAGGAAGAAAGTCAAATTCACTGCTAAGAAAACATTTAAGCAACATTGTAATTATGTAAATCAGCTGGCTAATATAACATTTTCAGGTAGTATTTAGTCACTTTTCACTTTAATATTCATATAGTTTATTTTTAATTTGTTCTTGAAGTAGAATGTTTACTAGCTTTCAAACTTAAAAGTTTAGTTGGGCTAAATAGTTTAAAAAAACAGTTAATAATGAGCTAAAATAGTTTAAAATTTAAAATTAACATCAATTCTTGGTGATTGGGTTGCGTGCAAATTATTTTTATTGTTACCCAATATCCGAACAGTCCACAATTGGAAAATATAGAGACTTATGCTTCTAAAATAGTTTTATTTTTTTATTACATTATATTTTATTAATGGAAAATCAGATTAAAATAAAATGAACAATTGTAATACTTTCACAGAACATGAAGACATTCACACAGACAAACAGTCTGATTCTTTCAGATGTAGGTCACCTTCAGAGTGTATAAACACATTTATCATTTATCACTTCTCTTTTAATAAACTGAAACAATCCAATAATAACTATTACTACAATTGTGTTAGACATGAAGGTGCTTCCTAATCCTCCACAATCAGAAGAAACACTGAAATGGTACCTGAATGATGGGTGGAGAACTTATTGGTAAGATGGACTCATCCACAAACTGAGATAACCCCTACATGTAATGTGATGACAGAAAAATAAGGGAAACAGAAATTACTTAGATGACAGTGACAGATATAAACAGAGTGAAGGCATATTCTCTAACATTAGATTTACCTGAAGAAAAAGCTCAGAAAGGAAATTCTTGAAAATTATTTTATTCCTGTAGATAGCGCATCTCATCAAGAAAATAGTTGCATATCCCGAATATGTAGAAACACTATCATGACAGGAGCAGCTTGCACAGTGATATATCTTGATTGATAAAGTACCGTAATGTACAATTACATGTTATATGCACTTCATGTAATCTTACCTGTTCTGCACAAAAAATGTGTCATACTTCACTGAAGAAGATCAAGTTGGATCTTTCATTGCTAAATATACTGTAAGTCATTTTGAGGACTCCGTGAAACTATATATTATAGTGTGTGATATGTGTACCATGGACACAGTCTTTTGTGTCCATGTTTCTGCACATCTATACAGTATATATATATATATATATATATAAAATAGAAAATGTAGGTATAGAGGAAGCTGTATTTACAACACAATATAGGCAAATACAGACTACAGTAACACCACATAGAGTGGCCCCCATTCTACACGATTAAGATCTTTGAATTCTTCTGTCACAAGTTACAAAAGAAAGAAATGATTAGATACTAAATTTCTAGTAGACAAGTAGTAATATTGTTGAAATGTAAACAATGTATCTGACCGGTGTATACTGTTGTCAGTGCTTATATATACAATAGGAAATCAGTGAAAAATACGCTGACTTCATTAGCAACACATGTGCAATACCTTTGTAGCACTGCCACTTTTACTCTGGGGACTTATAAACCACCTAAGCCTCAGTTCATTGTGATACAGAAGTCAACACAGAATCTTATCCATAAAGTGCACTGAACAAAGGGGTTGTAGTTAAAATACCCTGGACAGGATCTCAGTGGTCTAAATACTGATGCTGGAATCCAGAACGACAGCACGAGACCGGCGTCAAAATACTAGCAGAGCTCGGGATCTCCGCGTCAAAATACCGATGCCTGGAATCCAGATCGTTCTTTCAGCAGGACGTGCGCATGTCCTGCCGTGGGGGTGGGGGTGTTAGGTTTAGGCATTAGAAGGGG
The DNA here is from genome assembly GCF_028390025.1 of Pseudophryne corroboree. NCBI lineage: Eukaryota > Metazoa > Chordata > Amphibia > Anura > Myobatrachidae > Pseudophryne > Pseudophryne corroboree. The sequence continues at coordinate 469,646,295 of NC_086449.1, forward strand.
GGTTAGGCTTACAATGCAAAGATGGGAAGGATATGGTTATGTATAGGGGAGGGGGGGTTAGCGTTAGATACTTGGAAGAGGAGGTAAGGCACCAAGTGGGGAGGGTTAGGTTTAGGCAGTGGGGAAGGGAGGATTAGGGCAAGGATTAGGGTTAGGCACCACTGAGCAGGGTTAGGCACCAATGGGGAGGGTTAGGCACCCACAAGGGAAGGTTAGGGTTAGGGTAGAGGGCAGGGGAGGGTTAAGGTACTCTTGGAGGGGCTGACGGGATTCTTATGGTCAGGATGCCGCTGTCAGAATTCTGACCGCCGGCATCCCGTGCATCTGGATATCATACTGAATCTGAATGAAGTACTTTGGACATGAACTTTGGGATTGCTGTAGTGCATCTTGACTCTCTTGTGAAGAGACTTTGTAAACTATCATTGCACCTACAGTGCCTGTACACATAAGTAAGAAGATCTGCTCCTACACAAATCCTGCTATCTTGCATAGCCTGCCTATGTGCACTGGTGAAAAGCTGGGCAAAACTGTAACAAATCACATCCACAGAGCCACTAAAGAAGATTTTGTGTTGAGCCTGACCTGGTTTGCCTTATTAATGAAGCCCACACTCTCATCAAAAACTGCCTGAGGGCAGTCACACATTAAATGTATAATATGGTACTTCCCTATAAACACGTCTCATCTTCATTCTATTTCGATACGTCTGCTGAATTATATCCTGGAATACATATCTATAAAATGGAAAAATCAAGATTTCTAGGACAGTTTTTCCAAATGCATGAATTAGTAAAGAGCAACACAAAAAGAAACCTAGCTGCAGACCTGCTTCTTTTGGTTTGTTAGATTCAGTAGTAAGTGGACCTGCACATGGTGATAACCATATAGCACTGATGTCAGAAAGCTCAATCAATCATCAAGCCTCTCCAAAACATTCCTTATCTAATAATGACATTGACATCAGACCAGCTTCCACATCAAAGGAGCCACGATGCCCTTGGACTTCCTGAAAAAGGAATTGCCACTCCCTAGCAAATTACTTAGTCCCATAATGATGGTGAGTGCTGCAGCTGGGATATTCTGGCTTTAGACATTCTGCTTTTTTAAACACATTGTTCTTGTGTCCTTAAGTCCTGTTCCTGACATCGACTACTACAGTATGTGCTGTATAGGGAACTCAGAATAGAAAGGGAGGACCAACCCATAGCACCAATGCCAGTCAGTTTGTAAGAAAAGTATAAGATTCAAGCATAGGGATGTTTTTGGACAGTTAGATTCCCTCACCAAGTGTGCACCTAGTAGAGGAGAGTGAATGCAGAGTACTGCGGCTGCATTACTGACACTTTAATAGCTGAAACAGAACACTGGTTTTGGTATAGACTGGAAAGGTTTTTTTTGGCCAACTGGAAACCCCCAATGAAATATGTGCCAGCATGCTATCCAAGTTTTCCTAATTTCTTCCTCTGGGATACTTTCCTACTACATGAGGCAGTACAGGGGTATATGGCTTTATAGAACAGCACACAGACTCAGTCTCATAAGCACCATTCCCCTGCTTCACAGACTATGAACTATGCCTAGGTACCACAAATGCCTGTACAGATTGCTCTTGCTGATTCCTTTCTCAAACATTTTACCATGACAGTCCATGGAAAGCAAGACTTGGAATGCTGGTCCCAGTAGCTGCTACACAAGGAAAATTTGCCTTCCATTGTTGCTGTTGCTAACATCATTGTATAAACCTTGCCATTAAAATTATATAATAGTGCCTTTATTTATTTTGTTATTCAACTCATACAATGTGATTTGGTCAGAATGCATGATCCTGCTCATTGAATATATTCTGTATTTTGCATTAAGTACCATAAAACATAACAAATAGAGCAAATAAAGCATTTAAGCCTGTTAAGTTAAAAAGTAATGGCTCTTCTAGGTAATTTCTAATATAGTTAAAATATAATGCAAAAGTATGTTCTCTACAGAAGGTTGTCTTACATATTAACTATTTTCTGATTCATGTGGGATAATTCTACAAAGCAACAGATTTTAAATGAACCTACTGTAATTAAAAATGTAAACAAATTCAAAGATATAGTAAAATTTACTTTAGCGTTTATAGATTTTTATTTTTTAAATAAAAATGTAGTTCAAATCTATGAAATATATCAAAATCAAGAATTTACATTACTATTTTTCCAAGATAATTTTGACTTTTACATTGAAACTGTATTTTTATTAACTTATGTATTTGCATTGTTTCTGTGTTTTAATTAATTGATTCCCTACATACCTTTAAAAGAGTACATTAGTAAAGATTTCAAATATATCATTAGCAAACAACAAATTGAAACTTGAAATTTCAGAGTGCCATCCACATAGCAACATTTTTGTTACAATTGTATTTGTTGGGTGACTTATGTTTGGAAAATGGGATCATCCTACAAAGTCTATGGCTTTTTGAAAAGTTTGGTCTGGACCACAAGTTGGAAAATCCTTCACCATACTGTAGTTTGAAAAACACATGCTGTGCAGTATGTTTTACTTGATCCTGTTTTGTGAACATTTGGCCACAAGTACTTTCAACTTGCTAAAATATCAAGCACTGTAAGTCAGGGTGAAGCAAGATGATGGAAGTTTACTATTATATTGTTTTTGCCTTTTTTTAAATTGATTACATAAGGAAATATAACATTGAAAATAATAATATATAATGATTTTAATTTGAGATGTTTTGCCATAGAACAGGCTCACAGAGGATCAAAATGAAAGCAAAATATTCAAGTTCTGCTTTTTCATTTTGTGGAATACCACTCGCTCTGTTTTTTCTTAAATTAGCCTCGCTCAGAATTTACAGTCTGCAAATAGGGCTAGGATGATGATGATCTATATATTCTGCTGTGCAATGTGGTTGGGGTACAACTGGGTATAACACTTTGTGTTAGAGTTAAAAATAATATAAAAAAAAAAAAGGGGGCAGACTAGATGGGCCAAGTGGTTCTTATCTGCCGACAAATTCTATGTTTCTATGTTTCTATGTTTGTCAAAATGTATTGGCAGAAGGTGCACAATTTTGACAGCAATTTCAGAATGAGAATATATTACAGAAACGTTTTTAACATTTTGTTTGAGTAATGCTGTCATCATATACAGTAAATACTTGATAATTTTGATATACAAATCTAATGATCAAGAGAAAATTGCTTTCCTACCGTTGTTTTCTCCAGACAATGAAGCAGGTGATAATGTTGTGTTGCAAATGTAGATCCAGATTTGTTTATAAAAGCTTGTTCCTCTTCACTGGAACCCTGTAAATTAAAAACAAAATATACATATATATACCTTTTTAATATTTGTCTAATACTCTTTTCTTCATATATGATAAATTGACTAAACTCTTTGAGTTATCACACCGCTGTATTACACTGAACATTTTTCTTTCAGTAAACTCCATTCCTGTGTCCCTTATTCATTTTAAATTATAAGGTCACAATAATTTCCAAATTATTTCTGTGGACAGATTGCTTTAACCACAATTTATAAACAGTTATTGACCTGGGAATTGAAACCATGTGGAAAAGTAAAATAACATTCCATACATTTTTTAACATATTGATGGTATACAATTATATTACAAACTTCTTTTTTAGCCTTATGTTTACATAAATCTAGTAAAGATCTCACCTATCAATGTAAATTAACACCAGACGTTAGCTACTGTATGTCATTGTGGGGACATTGGACAAAAAGTTTTCTATTGGAAATTAGGTTTCAGGACCCTATCACAAAGCTGGATAATACAAGTCCCTTGAAGAAAAGGTTTTGCTGCTTGCTATATCTGTGGAACACTTCCTTTAAATGTATGCTCCACCCCTGCAACTGAAGCTTATTAGACACTTTCACTGCTGAGAAATTTTCTCACCCCTATGACGCAGCCATTTTTCAACTTTTGCCCTTGTCTCATTCGAAAATCAATGTCAATACAAAATTGTTGATATTGATTTTGCAGTGCCCACATAAATTTTACTTTGTTTTCTTTCAAAAGGTTTTGCATTTTCAGAAAATACCATTAGTTGTATTACTCATTCTAACACATTCATTAAAACGTCCAAAAAAGTGTTTTATTTCAATTGAAATATCAAAGAAGTGAACTAAAAAATTTTTTATTTTGATTTTATTTTTTAAAAACCACAAACATCCCATATCCAAATCTTGATAGTGATACTTTTGCTTTCTGATAGTTTAATGGGGGTCATTCAGAGCTGATCGCTGTTGTGCGTTTTCACAAAGCGGGCAATCAGGTACTAACTGCGCATGTGTATGCACTGCAATGCGCATGTGCATTAGGCAGCAACAAAGGGCATTGCTGGTCAGCGACGGGATGGTGCGAAAAATCTATTCGCATGGGCGTCGCAAGGTGATTGACAAGAATCTATCTCTTACAGATGCCTCCTGCTGGCTTTGCATTTTAATCACATGAATTGTACAGCTGCTTCCTTGAATCTGTGCAACTCCTTACAAACATGAATTGGTCCCGCTGTAAGTAACTCATGCACTCATTGGACCATCTTTATTTTAAAGAAAATGGTTATGAGGTAGGTGGGTAACAAAGGGGATCAAATAATAACTCTGTTAGTATTGCTGCATAGAAGTATTTTAAGGCTTACCGGCTAAAAGCAGACTATGGGGGAGATTCAAATGTTTGAAAAGTCGGTTGGGTGTCTGTTTTTTTCCTGTCTATTTGATAGGAAAATACGGACTCCCAACTGACTTTTCAAACATTTGAATCTCCCCCATTGAGTCAATAGGACAATGGTAGTGCTGTGCACGTAAAATATCAGAAATTATAGTAAACAAAACCGCAGAATAGTCAGAGTAGTGGGTTGGTAGACCAACAATGACAAAAGTAGGAACAAGGAGAGGAGGAATCATTTATTCTTCCTAATTTTCTCTCTATTTGGCAATATGCCTCAATCTCTAATCAGTGACAGAACTGTGTCTAAGCAGCCAAGGCCGACACATTATTATCAGATAATGAGAACGACTTAGACAATGGAGGTTATTTAGAAAGCACATCCAAGGAACTGTATACTGAGGAACAATATCTTGCCCAGCTCAGGAGAATAGCAGTGTGCCCTGATGTTTAGAGCAGCATAAAAAGGCAGAATAGAACCGCTGTTGATTTTTACTTCTTTTTTTCCTTAGGAAAGATGATTTTGACGGGTGATCATGTAAACTTGCAGACAGTATTTGCCTGAGGAGAATCATCCACATTCAGTTATTCTCAGCCACAAGCAGGGGTCAACAAGTATATCCCAATAGCAGGTAGGTTTACACGTGTTTATTGAATAAAATTGCTAGCTTTAATGGTCTTAGTAACCAGAAACCCAATTTACGCTAGACACATACTATATATCACAGTTGCTAATCTAAAATACTGCCACAGGTAATCAATTATGGATGTTTAGCGCTCTTGTAGTTACTTCTGCATTCACTTCTTCCACTGTACTCAGAATGAACACTGCAATGTGCTTCAGGCAGAGACCATTTAAAGGGGTTGATGGTTTAGTAAACTGGTTTATTTTGTTCTATATTTGCACTCACATACTGTAAACAGCAGAAATAAAGTAAAAGATAAAAACTGGACTTCACCTGAAAAGTCTCGTTTAGCAAGCCATTGCGCTTGCTTTGTAAGAAGGCATTAGCACTTCCACTTTTTGCCACACGAATTCTTGCAAGTCTTGCTTTCTGTGAAATAAAATAACAATATAAGTACATGTAAAGACATATTCAAATATATATTTATTCTTTAAATGTTGTTATGTTATTATGTATGCATTTATCAATTTATGATGCCAGCATACAAATAGCTGCTGTGAGCATTATGATAAGCTCTTAGAGGTTGTTTTATCCCACCTATATCAAAACTGTGGATACACTGACATGCAGGAGAATGAAGAATGATACAGAAACACCAAGGCACATTTTTAATTCAATTAAAATAAAAAATAAAATACTGTATTACTATAAAATGTTCAACTATTTTAGCCAAATACACCTACATAACCCCTGGTTCATCAGTTGTATTTAGAAGTCACATTAAGTGAATAGAATCTAACATTTATTTTTTTTAAATTAGTACACCTGTGTGTGAGAGGTCCCATAGTCGGTTAGTGCATTTCCAAACAAGCTTCCTCATGAAGACCAATGAATATTTAATGCAAATTTGAGGAGAGGCTACTGAATGTAAGGATACAGATACATTATCTAAAAAACTTTAAATAGTCCACAGAGCACTGTCATGTCCATCATAAAGAGATTATAGTGTAACTGTAATTATCGAGAATAGGCCAACCACTACAACTGTTCTTTCATATGAGAAAAGCATTTGAAAGGCTCATGGCAACTCTGACAGAGTTACACGTTGCCTGACAGACACAAGAGAAATTGTCCATGGAACAACAAATCTGGTCACTTAAAAAAATCTCTGTACTGTATGTTAGCTTTCACAATTACAGTAGGGACCTCTTTTTGTCCTATCTCCTGTCCTCTCCTCCTAATGTAAAGGTTTCTTTATGTACAGTATTGCTTTATATTAATTGCTATTTTGTCATTTCTTGTAGTGGATTTTACTGATGCAATTGTTTGTTGCGCTTGTATGTATTTGTATGATGTAACTGGTACATTTCCATATTAATTTGTTTTGTTTTGACTATTGCTGACAGTATGGCCTCTCAAAAAAAAAAAAGTTGAGGATGATGATAATGAGAGGGCCAAAAGAGAACCATTGACTCACATAAACCGTCATCTTTAGTTTACCATAAAGCAGTTGAGACCCTCATATAAAGTGGAAGAAGTGTCTATGGTCTGATAAAACCAAGACTGAAATATAATGACTCAGTGCTAGGCAATTTTTGGCACAAGCCCAAACCTGTCATCATCCCAAGTATACTATCCCTACTGTGAATCATGATACAAGGAGCATATTTCTACTGGGATGTTTCATGGATTGAAGGACTTGGAATCTTGCTATACTGTAACTGTGTTCTAAATGGATCGAACACAAAATTAAAAAATCTCGAGAAAACTTGCTGCAGTCTGGAAGAGCGCAAGGATACCATCAGGACAACAACCCAAAGTAAAAGCCACCTTGGATTGTCTTGAATTAAAACAATAAATATCCTAGAGGCCCAGACCTTAATGCCACAAAGCATACAGTATAAGGAATGATTGAAACTACTGCTCACCAATGGTCCTCATCCAACCCGATGAAAGTCAAACACTATTGCAAAGAAAAATGGGTGAAAATGTCAGCATCCAGATGTGCAATGCTGGTAAAGACTTACCCAAACAGACTCAATGCTGTAAATGCAAGTAACATTTCTTCTACCACGTATAGAAAGGGAGCTTATATAATTATGTATTGTCTAGTTTTTATTTGGAACTATTTAAGAAAAATCTTTAGAGGTTTTTTTAACTGAAATTACAAAGCATTTTATGTTAGTCATGGTAAGAATTACATTTTGATTCTAATATACTGTAAGAAAATAAAATGTATGTGAATATACAGTGATTTATAACCACTGTATACAGTATGTCATTACAGATGGATGCTATGTAAAATCTCTAAATTTGATGAAAAAATAATTATACCATTCCTTCTGTATAATTACAGGTAATGTATTTCACATAATTGTAATATTGGACCATTCAACAAGGGGTAACTCCACCAAAATGGAACTATGTAATACTGAACTCTGCTTATCTGGAATTTGGTTTCCTTCTGGTTGAACATGAAGCTTGTTCAGCACTGCAACCCTGTCTACTATTGTGTTGTTGTTGTTGTTGTTATTGTTTTTTTTAACAAACAGTGGCGTTATCAGTGCCCCTTATCAGAGGGCTGTTACAGACATTGGGTCTCTGCTGAATGTGGGAATGTTATCAGTATTACATTGTAGTACAATGTACTAAACTCTCCCCAAAACATGGATTCCAGTTTTGGATGTAACTCATCTTTTATTTGAAGAACAATATGAAAGAAAGTAGGCCTGCTGTACAGTACCTACACTTATTGCCACTCATATCAGTTGCAAAATGCACATCTTATGTGTCGCGAAGCAACTCGCTACTAATTATGTAGTATAGGTAATGCAGAAATGTACATCAATTACAGGCTGCAATAGAAGAAATGTGATGTTTTATTTCTCAGTCCTCATTCCTACAAATAAATTATTATGGCTACATTAATTAGAATTATATTCTCTTGAAATGTCAGGCAATTTTTTTTTCATGGAGTCCAATTTCTTTCCTTTTTCTTATATGTCTTACTCTTAAAAGAGAGAATTAACTGCTAGCACTTTGACATCTGGTTTTTTAGAAAGGCAAATTGATTTGTTCATAAATTACTCCCTAGTTGCTCATATGGCTGATGTATTAGCTCAGCAGTGGAGATCCTAGTTAAAAGTGTGAAAGTAATTGTTCATTGTATTCCTATTGTAGCGTGTCTCTCTACCTTGCCACTGCGGTGAAACATTCATTGACTAAGGCGAAAATCAGATATCAACACTGAAGTAGAGTCAATAGCAATGCAGCCCAATGCCTAATCAAGAAAGACTTAGTTTTATAGATTTCCATGTTGGTGACTAAGAACTTTTTAAACCACTTTAGTAAAACTAATTGATTGTTTTATAGAAAATACTTTTAACTTTAAGTATTACGACGATTCATGATAAAGAGGTCTGAGTTGTGTTGTTACAATGTATGTTTAAAGAAAGTTTGCTTAAAAATAATTAATTTGGGGTCTCCTTGTGTGATTTGTAAATTCTTAGTACTCTCTAAGTTACCTTGTAGCACTGCTCGTTGGGTCAGTGTAGCCTTGAAGACTGCACTGATGACACTGATGATACTGATTATAATTTATCATCAATGCCTTTGGGGTTGGACAATCATATCTAATAAGGCAAACAATATTGAGGTTTGGGAAATTAAGTCTGACAATTAAATGTTTGGGTCCCAGAAATTGTACTGACCTGATTGGCCTGGTTGGTGATTGTCAGCAATGTTAAAAAAGAGTTACACATTTCTGTTAGATAGATTTAGGTCTTATATATTTACTTGTTTGACAGAAAATAAGAACATTCATGTGACATAAATGTTGTCTAAGCACTGCATTTGAAATAGTAATACTTTTTACACTGGCTACATATTGAGCTTTGCTTTACAACAATAGTACTCTGTGGTGGCTAGATTTAACATTTTCCCCATGTCAGCAATTGTATGTATTAAACACGATGATAATGATTAAATCAATTGTGCTTATGTGGGAGTATACACAAATCCTATTCTGTGTGTGTCTATTGAGCCCTGAACATGACAACCTTTGCATTACAGTACTGTACACCCCTGTGAGACCAACTGTTGCACTTTTCCTGCTGAGAGATTGATTAAAGCACTTAGATTACAATTTTGCAGTCAATGTATCCTTCTGAATACAAACTGTTCTGCACCCAGTATGCTTTGATACTAAACCAATACACATTTTTCCACAACTCATTGTTAATTATTGTTGTAGGTTTTTAAATATAGAGTAAGGTATATGTATATTTAGAAGAAATTATTCTTTTATTACCTTTTGTGCTCTGCGTTTGTCTGCTCGTTGATTCTGGTGGTAGATCCGGCTAAAGTTGGAAACGATTACAGGAACTGGTAATGCAATGACCAACACACCACTCAGAGAACAAATGGAACCAAAAATCTTTCCGGCTATTGTCTTTGGAACCATATCACCATACCTGCAGAAACCAAGACAACATGCGTAATTAGCACACAAATTTCATCAAAGTAGAATTTAAATAATTTAAGTAAATGGACCAAAAATATAAAAATAACATTTATCAGTCTACTTTTAGAATTCATTAACATCTACAATGACGCAGAATACAACATCAAAACATGCTATTAGCAAAAGAATAATTATATGCATTGGGTATGGATTCATAAAATATAGAACAAAAAGCCAAATATGCTGTGCCAAGTTTTCCATTTGGCAAATGCTGATAGATTTATTCAGTAGTAAAATGAATATGCATTGTGCTTATTTTTTTGTTGAAAGATCTTTACAGTGTCATAAGGCCCTATTGCATTAAGCAGGTATAAACTGGCTCTACCAGGGGTGTGCAATACATTTCTGGATGCACAAAAAGTATATTTACAAACAAAGTAAACATTCTATGCCAAGTTGCATGTGCTCAAACAACTTGGCGAAGCAGCTGTATCAGTCCAAAGCACTGTATGTCTTCTACATGCTGGATAAAGGTCTTCACTGCAGCTTCCAGTGACTCAAAACAAATTCTATGCACCTTGCGCTTAGTTTGTGGGAAGTCACAGGGGGCCTGTTCTGGACTGTTCGATGGATGACCAAGCTCCTGTATGTGTTCATGAACCAGAAAATCCACAATTTTCCTGGACTTGTGGGCAGGTGAATTGTTATACTGGAGAAGGTCATCATGAGTGTGAGTTCTTGGACGGTGTCTGGAAATGGCTTCCAGCAGTTGTGGCAGGCATTGGTTGACGTGCCAGTCTCCAGTGACAGTGCGCTGCTGCATGAGTGGTTAGGTAGGTACATGACCAGCCTTGGCCACAAAAACAGTAAAAATCTGCTTGCCCATGCTATGCGCACATTGGAACTTCTGTGGTGGTGCACCTCCAACTGGGGTCCACTTGACCAACTGTTGTTTGGTGTCAGGGTCGAAACTGTAGATCCAGGATTCACTGCCTCTGATGATCTTCCAGGCAGAGTTGAGCAGTCACCATCAAAACTGGCCAATATGATGTGGCACCAAATCACCCGAGCCTCCTTCTGCTTTCGAGTCAGCTAATGGGGCACCCGGCTTGCAGAAATCTTGCTCAGGCCAAGCTTTCATGGAGTATCAAGCAGATGGATCCCGATGAAATGCCTATCTTCTTTTCCAACTCGGCTATGGTCACCCTGGTGTCCACCTCAACTATAGCCAGCTTGGCAGCAACAATGTCTTCACTACTGATGAAAATAGGTCGGGCACATCTCTCTTCTCCACTCTTCCAGAGACCATCTTCCTCACCAAAATTATGGAAACCACTATATATATATCCTAAATGGGCAAATTAGCAACAAGATTATCCAGGAAGAGGATTTAGCACTTCAGAAATTGGAAATTTATTGAACATCCCGTTTACTTACTCAAATACAAGAATGGGTACCCTCTGTAGCTCCCAAACCCTGGATTCTTCTAGAGAAAGCTGTGCAAGGAACCCATAAAGGATTTGCTACAGTTGGTTGCCTAAACCCAGTAGAATATTCTCCTCATCTACTCTACCTGTAAGGCTATGATCCTTACTCTTAGGGGAGCACTGACAGCGGTGGTACTAAAGTGGTGGTTTTCAAAAGAGGATATATTAACCATAGCATCCAATCAAATTCTATCTATCATCTCCTAGAAGGTGCTAGATAAATGAAAAGTACAAACTGACTGGTTGCTATGGGCAACATCTCCACTTCCGAAAACTCACACTTTAGTAAATATACCCCTTGGAGTGAAGGAGAAGATACAGAAGAAATAAAGAGACTGAAGAAACTCTTTTTGTGGGGGCACTCGTAATTTTTTTTTGAACAGTTAAAACTCAATTTTATTAGTCAGAAACTAAAGTCTGATCGAAAAACAGACAAGTCAAACACATAAATGAGAGTACTATTATAAAAATAAAATAAATCTCAACTCCTGCAGAGGAGCCCCCCTGCAGCTGTACAGTGGGAGAAAACCACAATGTTGGTAACACTGGGTTGTGATTGGACAATTGGTAATAGTATTTTGTTATCCCTCTGTGATCGACAGTATCTGAATTACACTGTGTAGCAAGATTCCTATATTTACAGGGGAACTTCTGATACAATGTTGCACATAATTTCTAATTTAAAACAGCATTAGATCAGATGGGTGTGATACAGGAGGCCGGCGATCGGGATGCCGGTGGTCACATGACTGACACTGGCATCCCGACATTTACAATGCCAACAGGGAATGGGGTAATTATATACCAGAGCAGGGCATATACTGTATATGTGTTTCTTGTACGTATCCCACTGGTATATTTAAACGAAGAAAAAAAAGTGACATTATGGTAATAATAGATCATATATCAAGTATGGAAGACAGAGAATATATAGCTGCACATGTCAAATAATGTAATTTACATAATTAGCATCCAATTATAACCCCAGATCTTTAATATAGAGTTTTTATACATCATCCAGGGCCGGTGCAAGGTCTCTTTGCAACCTAGGCAAAGCTTCAGCCTAGTGTCCCTTAATCTGCAAAGCCACCACCACCTCCTGGAGGGGAGATGCATGTGGCCACTAGGTAGGCTGGGGTAAATTGCATCATTATGCATATACAGAGAAAAGGGACAACACTCAAGGATTTTTAAAGTAAAAGGATATTGCCAACACGTCACAAAATGTTGTGACTTTGGGGGTCATTCCGACCTGATCGCTCGCTGCAGTTTGTCGCAGTGCAGCGATCGGGTCAGAACTGCGCATGCCCCAGCACCGCAGTGCGCCGACGCATGGCAGCCGTCGCATGGCAGCCGTCGGTGTCCAGTGATCAGAGGCGGTCGCTGGATGGGAGGGGGCTGAATGATGGCGTTAAGCCGCCGTTTAGTAGGCACGGTCCGGCCAACGCAGGTGTGGCCGGACCGTTGGGGGGGGGGGGTGGCGCAATGGCTGCGTGACATCTCATGCAGCCACTGCGGCCAGCGGCAGTGACACACAACTCCCGGCCAGCCGCAGGAGCTGCGCTGGCCGGGAGTTACTCCACAGATACAAAGGCATCGCCTCTGTGCGATGCTTTTGTATTTGTGTGTGTGGGGTGGGGGGCAGCACTGACATGCGGGGTAGACTAGCCCTGTGCTGGGCGTCCCCCCGCATGTCTAAGTTTACAATCGTAGCTGTGCTAAATTTAGCACAGCTACGATCAACTCGGAATGACTCCCTTTGTTAACAATATACTACTATTCTTTATATACTGTACAATATTGTATATTATGTTAACTGGAGATGTTTAATTGGGGTTGGGTACAGAATTCCGCCATTCATAATGCAGACAGTGGCATCCAGACCACCACAATACTGACACTTTGAATGAAATAAATTAAACTTACCTCTTATCCTAAAGGTGGGTACACACTAGTAGATATATCTGCAGATCAATTGATCTGTAGATATATCTATGGATGGATCGGGCAGTGTGTTGAGCATATACACTGCCCGATCCGTCGGGGACTGACGTCATGAACTGGGTGGGCGTGTACACATGCCCGCCCAGTATAGCTGTCAATCACCGCCGGCCGCCGCAGCATGTGTATGGGCGGTCGGCCGACCGCCGTACACACACAGCGACGTGCCAATATATTGGTAGATATATTGGCCGTCGGCTGTGCTGCGGGGCCGACGCGATACGTGTCTCTTGAACTCAGGCCCTGAGTTCAAGAGAAACGGCCGATATATCGGCCAGTGTATACAGGCCTTAACTCTCCCTCCCCGCAGCCTGACCCTAACCCTCCCCGGCATATTAACATTCAGGATGCCGGCTGTCGGGATTCGCCACCATATTCTGAACGCCGACATCTTGTCCGCTAGGATGCCAACTACATCCCTTTAATTGTATGTGTATACATACATATATATCCACAGACATACATATATTTATATGCTCCTTATTATGTTCTATCCCCCATCTGTAAGTTTATTACTAACCCACATACAGAGACATCCTTCAGTTTTTTGCTAGATGAATTCGGTGATGCCCTGCAGTGGCCGGCGCTCCTAGGCAGCCGCCTAAAGTTGCCTAATGGTAGAGCCGGCCCTGACATCATCATAGGCATATATATTGGATATGTGTGTCTCAGAACAGGATATACAGTACATAAGAGTGACAGTAAAGTATATAAAAGATTTAACTCCAGGTGAGTTAATTATTACTGTTCACCATTGTATCCTAGGATATTGAATAGTGAATGAGTAGATCAAAACACCTACAGTATCTGTTAAATATAATAGATTAAAAAATAAGTAAGGTACTGTAGCTATATTAAGAAAAGACTCAGTAACTAGGATGTCCAGCATCTGCTGGGACCCCCTCATCCATCCAATTGTAAGCACAGTGGAGAGGGACATGAGACATGATGCATCTGATATTGGCTAAATTCAGGTGATTCTGGACAAGTAGTCTGCGAATGAAAGTGCAGTTAAAAAAGATCTGTTTACCTGTTCTGATGAGAAGTACACATTCATAGATAGAAGGTTTGTGAGCCTGAGTCCCGCTGTGCGGACAGCGGGAAACTGTTCCCCAATGATCATTTCACCTAAGGCTTGGTCAAGGTAGTGAACTACTATGACCAAGCCTTAGACAGATTAAATGTTCTTGCTATAATATACGATAAGATCTCTGAAATATTGAAACAATTAATTCTACCTCTAGCTATCCTTCTAATACATAGGTTCTCAAGCTTGGTCCCCATGACCACAAACAGTTAATTTTTTCCAGGTCTCCTCACAGAATCTCGGGCGTGTTTCTTGGAGCACTATGCCCATGTAAAGGACGCAGTGTCTAAGAGCTTTATCACCCTCACTGCAGCTAATAATCTGCCCATCCCAGTGGTGGGGGTGGTGTGGATGGAGATGGAAGTCTGCGGCCAGAACCTGGGGAAGAAGGGGCTGCTGGTGATTATTGGTATGAATGTACTATGACATCTGGACCAACTACTGTTCCAGGAAAATGGGCCGCGGTACTGGAAAAGTTTGGGAGTTCAGCATCCTGTCCAGCAGGCATTCCAACAGGTAGGCTGGTGACAATGGACCAGAGGCCAGGGAATGATCGATGAACATCTGGGCCTCATAAAGATCGGTCACCACCAGTGCCTTGAATTACCCCCTCGTCAGGAGACCATTATCCCTTGGAGGTGCGGACTCATCAGCGCCTGAATGGCATGGAAGTGATGGTGGAACCCACAGATATGTTGGGAATAGGATCTGGGGTGATGGCGGCCTGAACTGTGTCAGTGGTTTCCAGAGGGAAAGTTTACATCTGGTTCTACAATCGTAGAGATCGACTGTGGCGGATTCCGGCGGGAAGAGTTATTGCTCAGGTGGCGGCTATCGATGAAGGCAGCGTTCAGGGAATGCAAAAACTTTCCCTACAACCAAAGGCTTTGGAAACATGGGCAATGTCTGTTTGAGTGGAGGGAGGAGGGGAACCCAGCCCCGAATGGAACGGCACAGTTATCCGAGAACAGATGGATGTGTCACTGGAGGAGTGTAATGCCAGGGATAAAACCAAGTTGGATCAGATGCTCTGGGACCAACAGAAAGTTTTTTCCCGTCATGAGGAGGATTTTAGGTACACCGATGACCTGCAACATGAGATTCGCACAGGGGATGCCTTACCTGTTCGGGAATGGTACCGGCCGATTCCTCCCCGGTTATACCAGGAAGTCAAGACAATGCTGCATCAGATGTTGGACAACCACGTGATACAGGAGAGCAAGAGTCCGTGGGCTGTTTCCATAGTCCTTGTCAGGAAGAAAGATGGGACCATTTGTTTTTGTGTGGACTATCGGAAGTTGAATAGCTGCACTGTCCGTGATGCTTATTCCCACACTAGGATTGAGGAGTCCTTAGCTGCACTGGGCAATGCAAGATTTTTCTTCACCTTGGACTTGGCCAGTGGATACTGGCAACTTCCCATGACCCCACAGGATCAGGAGAAAACCACGTTTGTTATGCCCATGTGGTTGTTTGAGTTCTATCGCATGCCATTTGGGTTGACCAATGCGCCTGCCACCTTCCAGTGGATAATGGAAAGATGCTTGGGGGATTTGAACTTTGAGGCCTTGCTGATTTACCTAGACGATATCATTGTGTTTGCAGCAACATTGGAGGAACACTTTGCTCATCTTGATATAGTTATACAGCAGTTAGAGAAGTATGGCCTAAAGCTTAAACCCCGGAAGTGCCATCTGTTGAAGTCCAGTTTGGAGTATCTCGGGCATGTGGTGTCCCGTGATGGGGTGTACCCTACATACAGCAGAATTGCAACAGTTCAAGATTGGAAGGTACCCACCACTGTTACGGAACTCTAGGTTTTCTTGGGTTTTGTTGGGTATTACTGACGCTTCGTCAAGGATTTTGCCCAGATAACAGAATATCTTCATGCGTTGCTTCGAGGGATCGCTACCATGTAGAGAGCAAACCGGGAGATGTGGGGGGAAGCACAGGACCATGCCTTTAACCGGTTGAAGAAAAGCCTCACGGAGGCTCCGGTGTTAGGGTATGCTGATTTCGAGAGACCATTCATTCTGCACATGGATGGAAGTTTACAAGGACTGGTTGCGGTTTTGGCTAAAGTTCAGGATGGCCAGAAGCGGGTGATCTCCTATGGCAGTCGTAGCTTGCGGGAGACAAAGAGAAATCCGGACAACTACAGTTCCTTCAAGCTGGAGTTGTTGGCGGTAGTTTGGGCTGTAACTGAAAAATTTGTTGAGTACTTGACAGCGGCCCATGTGGACATTTATCCAGACAACAACCCCTTGGTGTATCTGGAGACCGCCAATCTGGGCGCCTTAGAATAATGATGGGTGGCCAGTTTGGACAAGTTTTCCTATAAGTTCCACTATTGGCCGGGGAAGAGAACGCCAATGCGGATGATAGTGTAGAGGTGCCGGATCTAACCCTGAGAGGTATGTCCGGTGAAGATACAAGCCATGCTGCTTCGACACATGGAAGAGGACTGGGCACAGGAGCAGCAGCAAGACAACTGTCTGAAACTCATTCGACAATGGAAACATGAAGGTCGTCGGCCTTCCCAGCAAGAGCAGAACGAGCTGACTGTGTTCTGCAGAAAGCTGATGCATCACTGGGAACAATTGCGGGTCTATTCTGGTACCTTGTGAAGACAGTGCTATTTGGAAAAGGAGTTTTGTACTGTTGAACAGGTAGTGGTGCCAGAAGCCTGGATGCAAGCACTGGTGGAAAAGGCGCACAAGCAGGGGGCTCATTTGGGAACCAATAAGACATATCATTGGTTGCGACGCCAGTACTTTGCCCCTCATCTGCAAACTGTAGTGGAGCAAGTGTGTCGGGAATGTAGGAAATGTGCGGTAGTTAAGCCACAGGAGCACCTTGCACCCATTCAGTCTATTCGGACAAGTTGGGCATTGGAATTGCTGATGATCGATTATGTTTTGATCGGGGAGTCGGTCAGTGGACACCAGTATGCCTTTGTGATGACTGACTACTTCACCAAGTTTACAGTAGTGGTCCCCACTCAGAACCAAACTGCTGAATCAGCAACAAGGGCGATCATTGAGCACTTCATTCAACAGAACAGTTGCCCTGAATGGATTGTTTTCAAGGACAGTTGATGGAATGCCTTTGCCATCTCTATGGTGTCCAGAAGGCCCGTACAATGCCTTACCACCTGCAGGGGAAAGGAGCCTGTGAGAGGTTTAACTGGACCTTGCTGCAAATGCTCCATGTGCTGGAGGGGGAAAAGAAGCACCGGTGGCCCGAACACATGCAGGAGTTAGTCTGGACCTATAACAACCGGATCCATCACACCACCGGGTTCTCTCATTTCTTCCTGCTGTTTGGTCGGGCCAGGGCAGGAAGCACATGATTTACAGTTGTCCGGTACTGAAGAGGGGGTTCCCCTATCTCCAGTTGGTTGGGTGGAGGAGCATCGACTGTGCCTGAAGGCAGCCCACGAGTTAGCTGGGAAACTTATCGAGGATCATCACAATGCACCTGCGAGGTCTTGAGAAGCTGAGCCATTGGCGGTACGCCAGCGGGTCTTGGTGCGTAAGGTCCATCCTGGGGGAAAAATGTCAGAACGATGGGAAGTTACCCCTTACGTTATTCGCCATTGTCTGTCTCCATAATAGTCCAGTTTATCAAGTAGAGTCAACCGATGGGACTGGACATCTACGTAGGTTACATCGGGATAAACTACGACCTTATCCTTTTCCTGACCCCAGTGAGGGGGGTGTGACTCCTGACTGGGAAGTTCCAATTCCTGTGCCGGAAGTAGAGTGGTGGCTGCCTGCTGAGGAGTATCAGCCGGGTGAGTCGCCGGGGACTCAACCCCCGACTGATGTGGTCACCCCACCTTTGTCAAGGTGCTCTCAGCATTCTAACCATGGTGTTCCTGGCCTCCGATACGCGGACCCTGACTTTGTGTAGTCAGACTCTTGCTTTGTAGGGGGGGAAATGTGAAGAGTGGTCTGTGTGGGTGACATGCTGGGGACAGAGTGGAGGGTACTTACCTCCGTTCCCCTTTGGTGGGCAGTGTCTCACGGCGGGCTTCGGCGCGGCAGCTGGCTTCCGGCATGGAGGGACTTGCATTCATTAGGATTCAAGTCCCTCCAATTGGATTGCAGCAGTTTGAATGGTGCGACAAGCGCGAGCAATCAGGGCTCACACATTGTCAGCCAATGGAGAAAGGCAGTAGCGAGC
The DNA here is from genome assembly GCF_028390025.1 of Pseudophryne corroboree. Lineage (NCBI taxonomy): Eukaryota > Metazoa > Chordata > Amphibia > Anura > Myobatrachidae > Pseudophryne > Pseudophryne corroboree. The sequence goes on from NC_086449.1 coordinate 469,664,839, forward strand.
CAATCAGGGCTCACTGCATCATAGCTCCGCCCTCTCCCAGCATCAAATACGAGATGCTGCGGAGCGGGAGAGCTCAGTTGGGCACCTGGCACTGAAGCAAGAGCTCCAAAAGAAGAAGAAGAAGAAAAAGAAGCACCGGCGGAGGCAGAAAAGAAGATAGAAGAAGAAGCGGAAGGAGAGGCAGCCAAGAAGAAGATAGAGGAAGAAGTGGCTGGAGAACTGGCAGCAGAGAAGACCAAGGAAGTGGAGGAAGGAGCCCAGTCGCGGAGGACAGGCGGAGATTGCTGCCTCTCCCACCGAGTCGGGTACGTGGCCTTGGGACACCAGTACTTATATTTAATCCTCCCTAGAGCACAAGGGTTCAGGCATTAGGCCTGTGGGTATAGTCAGAGACGCTGCGGAGCGTGAGAGCTCAGTCGCGCGCCGTGCGCTGAAGCAAGAAGAGCTCCAGAAGAAGAAGAAGCGGAGGTGGAGAAGTAGATAGAAGAAGCGGCTACAGATGGGAGGAGAAGACGATAGAGGAAGAAGTGGCGGGAGAAGCGGCGACGGAGAAGACCAAGGAAGCGGAGGAAGGAGCCCAGCGGCGGACTGGCAGAGAGTGCTGCAGCATGTGGGAAGCAAAATAGCTGACAAAGCTCCCCGCTGCAGCCTCTCCCACCGAGTCAGGTAGGCAGCCTTGGGCAACCAGTACTTATAATTAATCCTCCCTAGAGAACCAGGGTTCAGGCATTAGGCCTATGGGTGTAGTGAGGCACCGCCGGCCTGTGCTCATATAGTCAGGCCCCTCCGGCATGTGCCCTTATTCAGGACCCTCTCTCCTGTGCCCTAACTCAGGCCCCCCTCTGGCCTGTGCGCTAATTCATGCCTCTGGATTGTGCCCGCACTCCAGGCCTCTGGCCTGTGCCCTCACTCCAGGCCTCCGGCCTGTGCCCTCACTCCAGGCCTCCGGCCTGCTCCGTCACAAAGCCTGATCTTAACAGGGAAGACCCCAGCCTGGATTTGTATAGACTGTGTGTCCTGTGAGTGCGATATTCCATAGGACATTCAGGACAAAGGTTGCAGTGTGCAGGGTCATGCCCAGACGAGATTCCGCTGGGAGTGGGTCTGTGCGGTAGCTCACTGAGGATCTGCGTCTGGCCGGGTGTGAGGTAGCGGCTGGTTCCCACGCTGTGCACACTCTAAGGGATTGGAGGGGCTGTGGAGTAACGGACCCGTCCCACATGCCTTAACTTCCCGTTAACCTGGAGTGGACGGCTGTCCACAACAGAGAATCCTATTCACGCTCGCATAAAGGGGAGAGCACTCGCAGTGCCTGTTAACCGGTGAGCGAAGCCGGCCATACGGGACTATCATATATCATCGCGCAGGGGTATTATTCAATCTGTTTCGTTGCATTGTGGTTGTACATTGATGGTGTGATCTCTGTTAGTTAGAGCTAGGAACAGTAGTCCCAGTTGTATTTATTGTATTGTTCGGCAGGTGAAGTTAGGCAGACGGTTGTTGTTAGCTGTTAGTTAAATAAGCCTGCAGTTAGGGAGGCTGCTCTTCTTTCCTCTACAGAATCAGAGATCTGCTTCAATCAAGGTGACCAGTAAGTTGGAAGTGAGTATTGGTCCGTGTCTGTTTGTTACCCACCCCCCGTGCACCGGTCTGGAGGGTGTGAGTGTGTGAGAATTGGGTAGCTGAGGCTTCTAGCCAATGATGACCTTTCACCCAACCGGTGAAGGTCACCGCTGCCCCTGACGCATACCCTTCTCCACCAAGAGAAAGGGTCGATACTACTTAATTAGTTCGCTTTCCTTCCTAGATTGACCGACGACCGCTTTGGGAGGAGGGATCTGTGCTCCGGATTTATCTGGAGGCCCTGGTTCAGTAAGACTTGTGTCCTGCCAGTGAGAGGGTGGGCCACATGTAAGCAGTGGGACTACACCTGCATGGTAGCAAGCACTGCATCGTTATTCACCCCATTACACGCAGTAGATAGTAAGGGGTATATTTACTAAAGTGTGGGGTTATAGAAGTGGAGATGTTGCCCACAGCAACCAATGAGATACTAGCTAATATCTTTTAAAAGGTGCTAGATAAATGATAAGTAGAATCTGATTAGTTGCTATTGGCAACATCTCCACTTTTATAAACCCTCACCTTAGTATATATACCCCTAAGAGTCTCTGTTTAGGGTATATAGTCAGCATATTGACATTCATAATATCGACATTTCCAAATGTCGACAACATCATGTTGTCATGTTAACTATGTTGATATTTAACACATCGACAATCAAACTGATGAAATGTCAACCCATGACTATTAGAGTACAACTGAGCTGATGGATACTTATGAATATTCAATTACGGTACTTTAGTCGTATTTCCTAGAGAAGCTTATGCAAGAGGAAACAAGATATTGAATGCTGTGACAGATGAAGTGATAGAGGGGAAGTTGAAATGATGAGGTTGGAAATAGAAAAGAGAATGATAAACAAGAATCAGATTCCCCATCTTTATGCTGTATGAAAGAGAGTTGGCCAATTCAGTCTTTTACAACACAGCCAAACTACCACATCTGTGGTCAGTTTATTAATCCATTTACGAATTCACACCGTCATTGATTGACCATACATTTTGACCTGTTTGATCCTAATCTGTCAGATCCAAAGATACAGGGGTGGGGGAGGGGAGGTGGTGTTAACAAATTTATGATAGTATGTGCCATACTGTTGATAAACAAATTGGTTGACAGGATCACAGTATGTGAGACAACACTAGTTAATTAATGAAGGCTGAAAGAGTTTACAGCAGGGGAAATATAAAGTCTAATGTTCATTTATCTATTTATGCTGATTACTGAGCAAGTCTTACTTGATTTAGGTGCTGATTCAGACCCTGACACTGATGTGCAAAAATCACTATGAAGTGTTTTCTGCACATCTGCGAATGCCCGTATGCCGGTACGCACATGTGGAAGGCCCTAAACTGCGTTCTCCTCAGAACGCAGTTTAAGACCTGGAGGGGGTGGAACGGGGCCTTCAATGCTGCATCTTCTGGGCGTCGTTGCTCCATTTTAGGGGCGCGATCCGCACAATGCAGGCATGTCCGGACCGTTTGTGGGGTGGTCAGCATCGGCTGCACGACGTCACACAAAGCTGATGCGACCCTTAACATGGTGGGTAACTGTCTGCCTTCAAAGGGCTGCGCAGGCAAAGGGCTACTCTAAACATGTGAAAGCATTGCCGCCATGCGATGCTCTCGCATGTCTGCAGGCGGAGCTGATTCTGGCATGCAAGATGGACTTGCTCTGTGCTGGGCGTCCCCCCACAAATTGATCGTAGATGTGCGTTTATGATCAGGTCTGAATTAGGACCTTAGTTTTGCAGTAAGTTAAAAATAACTTCAAACAAATTGATAAAATATACAGGTTCCTACTGCACTTCTTGTTAAGTATTTGACTGAGACCGGCTGATTGAGAGGTAAAAAATATATAGTGTTATGGGACTTTGAATAGACAAAATGCTGCAAAATGCTGTTATTATGTCATAGATTCACAGGACACATATACAGTATATTATGTTTCAGAAAGGGAAATGGCCAGCAGATGGCATAAAGCACCATTAGAGACAAGTTTTATTTTAAACTACAGAAACACACAGATTGCTTATTACAGTGACACTCATGCTGAGACTTTGTTGATGTTATTGAATCTTTATTTAAATTTAAGTTCTTAGAACCATATTTTGGATTTATTACAAACAATACACAGCATCTAATGAAGCTTAAAGTTAATATTACTTTTTTTTTCTGTCAGTTAACACTTTGGCTAAGGATTTTTTTAATTATTTATACTGTATATAAACCACAAGGACTACAGTAAGTCTGTAAAGAGAGTGGGGGGTGAACATACGGCAGTTAAGTGGTGTTAACCGAGCAGTGACATGGATGGGAGTGGAGGATTGCACAGCACTGCAGGCAGGTCCGGCCCTAGCTTATTTCTTTTAGTAAGCAAAAATCTATTTTAGCGCCCCTTGATTGGATAAACTTTCTAAAGGGACAGTGAGCGCGGAAGGGCGATAGTGGGTGACAGGGAGATAGTGAGGCAGGAGTGGCAGGGAGTTATGGGGTGACTGGTGAGGCAGGGCTGACAGGGATATAGTGGGTAACTGAGGTAGGGTGACATTGATATAGTAGGTGAATGAGGCGATCTATGCAGCTGCGTAGTCCGCGTATGCGTCGGGCCAGCCCTGACTGCAGGGGAGAGTGACGCATTATTACCCCTGACAGGCTTCAAGGCATTGTAGTAGCCACCCTCCTGAAGTAATCTGAAGCTATTCAGCAGGGATTTGAGGAAAGAAGGTAGACACGTGTCCTGGGTTTGGATCATTGGGTCGACCAGTATTAGGTCGACAGTCAATAATTCAACCCCATATGGTTGACTTGGAACATTTCGACAGGGTCAAAAAGTCGACAGGGTTAATAGGTCGACATGTAAAAGGTAGACACCTGAAAAGTTTGACAGTTATAAAAGGTCGAAATATTCATAAGGTCGACATGGAAATAGTCGACACAAAAAGGTCAACACAAGCTTTTTTTTATTTTAGGGTGCCATTTACCATTTTAAGCCACATATGACCCCAATTAGTGTACCACATCCTCATGTGTGTGAAAGGGCAAGGTTACTATTCCCAATATTGTCCACATAGATGGTAAAGGATGAAAAAGTTTAAAAAAATTAAAAATGTTTTAAAAAACTTTTGACAACAGTATGTGTATCAACCACTGAAAAAAATTAAAAATGTTTTAGAAAACTTTTGTCGACAATACGTGTATCAACCATTGCCATGTCAACCATTTGAACCTGTTGACTTTTTGTAGCTGTTGACTTTAAGCACTGTTGACTTTTTACATGTCGACCTATTGACTATGTCAACCTTTTGTACCTGTTGACCTAATGTATGTTGACCATATCAGGTCAACTTGTTGACTGTCGACCTATCATCTGGATTAGTTCAGTATGTTTGCGCAGCAGACGGGATGCCGACTGTCACCATACAAATCTTTGAGATCCTGACAGGGGCGAGGTGGGTATGTTAACCCCTCTCCCCTACTCCGTAACCCTCCCTTCCTGCAGCCTAACCCTAACCTTATCCTTAGTGCCTAACCCTAACCTCCTCCTGGTGGTGCCTAAACCTAACCCCCCCTTCCCTTCCCCGCAGCCTAACCCTAACCCTTAGTGCCTAAACCTAACCTTCCTCCAGTGGTGCCTAACACACAGCCTAACCCTAACCTCTCCGCTGCTCATAAATTCTGAAGATAATTTCCAGGTATCTCAAGTAATATCAATGTGAGTAAAGATGTACATTTATGTCTGAGATTAAAAGATTGATTACATGTGGCAACTCATTTTTTAGGTAGAGTTCTAATGTTAAATAATTGGTCCTTAGTTTTTTTTTTCTAGATGTGCTACTCTACCTCATGACATCTGTTCTTGTGAAGGGGTGTTAGAGGCACAACATTTATTTTGCCCCCGGGCATATGGGATACACCACTGACTGAGGCAGAACTCGACAGGCATCCCAGCGGCCAATCAAATAAATAGCCATGCATATTGCAGAGAAGTGGCCTTGGAGCTCTCAGTATCAAAAATTTAATTATTATATTGCTAGTTCATCTCTAACATCAATAGTGGTTGGCTGTGGTGTGGTGCTTTTATGCCATCACTGGAAGAGAGCTGGTGGTGATGCAGAATCATTTTTTTTTGGTGGGGGGGGGGGGGGGGGGGGGGGTTAGAGCTGCACAGTGAACAGCCCTCCTTCTCTGATTGACTCCTTGTTGTCCTCCAGTGATGTCTATTGATGTTTTGAACCAGTAATGGGGTTCCAACCATCGATGGAGAGTATTGATGGTGCCAGGCACTAATACTACACACAGCATGCAGACAACATTACAAAGCACTGTTTTTTTCAATAAATAAATAAATATATTTATTTAGAGTATAAATGTGACTCTGATATATGAGTCTTATTCTGAGTTGTGCAGATTTCTCTTAATGGACGACAATGGGTTGTTGCATAAAGTGCATGTCCACATGTGAATTTACACATCTTTTGCCATACATTACCTCCCAACTTTTAAGTTGTAATCAGGACCCTTGGCGAGTTGAAGACTGGCTTGTCCAGAAAGGGTGTGGGATCCTTGCGGAAAGGTGATGGGGGAATCGTGTCCATTAGGTCACACCCCTTGATAGATGTGATGGATGCCATTTTAGTCCCCTTTGCACATTAAGCTGGAGACAGACCAGCTCTCCGTCAGAGGCTGGATTTTCCCCAGCCTCCTCCTGGCACTGGATGTAAGCTACCTGCTTGCACTCTGTGTCTATTCACCCCACTGCTCTGCACAGGCTGCAGCAGCTAAAGCCGTGGTGTGATAAGTGTCTCCGAGCCTTACGCCCACCTACGCGACACTGTCACCCACAGGTGAGACAGTGGGACAGTGCCTTAAAAACATGACTCTCCCGCTGAAATCGGGGAAATCGGGACAGTTGGAAGGCATGTATTTCTGTATGTACACCCTTTTCTGAGGCTGACAAAACTTGGCCACACCTGTCATTCTGTGAAATAGGGCATTTCGGTGTGTGAACTGAGTAGTGACACTGCAATTGCACGTAACCACCCTGACTTGTGAGAGTATCATGAGAATGTCTTAGGCGTGTATCAAAAGCTCTGTGCAATTCTGCGTCATGTATACAGGGAGGAGAAGCCTGCTTCAGATGTATCTTTGTGGGCAGAATGGGTTTCCTATTGCACACACCTTGACCCCCACATTAGTTGAACAGATACTCACATTTGCATATGGCAGTAAATCTGGCTTCTGCAACTGCCTGCAACTACAGCCACTTTGTATATGACAGTCCCAATATGAGAACATTTACTGTACCAATGTAGTGTGTGTGTGTGTGTGTGTGTGTGTGTGTGTGTGTGTGTGTGTGTGTGTGTGTGTGTGCGTGCATGTTTAGTTCTGTTTAGAATAAACCTTTTTCAATAATTTTAGAGGTGTAACAAACTTTGGGGGAATTCATTTGACTATCATGCCCGATCTCCCATCTAAGGTGATAGGAGATCGCAGGGGGCTAATTTCAATTAGGTCCTGTTATTCGCTGATCACCCTCATAGAGTTTGGTTTTAGACGTGTTAAGCGACTAAACACCCGACCAGAGTGCTAGGCGCGATTGCGAAAAGTGCAGTTTGGGCGCCCAAACGGGTCACTTTTCGCACATTTCAGCTCACTGCCCACAGGGTGGTGCGAGCTGAAATGCAGACTCCGGCAGCCAATTGCGCTACAATTAAATAGCTCACTTTAGACGCCATCTACTTGAGGTTGGCAGAACAACATTTGAATCTCTCCATTTATGTATTCTGTGCAGGAGCACTTACCTGCTTATCTGTTTTCTTTAGCCCTATGTACAGTATGCATGCTTTACGAAACAGTAGGAGGGTGACATTTACTCTTATGCTTTGAATTTCTGTAATATTACCCTTAAAAAAGTTTTTTTTTTATGAACATTGCTCGAAAGTGCATAATAACATTAAAAGTATAGCAACGAATCGGCATTAGCTATGTGAAAGTTTGATCAACATTAGTAAGTTAGTAATTTGTTTCACAGTCATTTGCACATATCACATGCAGAATTTATGCACAAAAGGAGAGCAAAATGAATCACATAGGTTATAATAAGTTGTTTTTACCGTGACAACAAATGGATGTTGATACATTGGTAATGCACACTGTAAATGACCTTGTCACTGATTTCTAATTATACTGTAAGTCATATAAACATATACTCAGCTATTAAGCTGGGAATTATTGTTAGTGGTTAATGGTAACAACTATTTTCGTGGAGGGCACTGAGCTCTGGAAAGTGACTCACCATTTACTAGTCATGCCTCCAACACAGTATAGACTGGCCCTTCTTTCTGCTGGCGTGTTTGTTATGAAAACCTAATTAACCATACTGTATGAATCATAATTGGCCATACTGTATGATTCATATCATATTTTAGTTACCCTTTAATCACTGGTTCAGTATTTACAAATTGAAAAATATGTGTTACAACATATTACTCCTATTTGTACAACAGCACTTAATTGCCTGACATATCTATCTATATATCTATCTATATATCTATCTATCTATATATATATATATATATATATATATATATATATATATATATATATATATATACAGAAAACTAAGACAATGTTTTTTTTTCAGGACTTTGGAATAAGCAGTCTGTAATACATATTGTTAGAACACGTCTGGAAGATTGCTAGGCAACTGTCAGATTGCATACACATTCTGTGACTATTCACTGTACAATCCAACACATACTGGGCCTAAGTCAGCTGTGGTTGGAGTAGCTATCACTGCTGTATATATAGAAGTAGCAGCGGTAGCACTAATATGGTAAATCATACTGAATCCGTCACGCCTCCTGCATGAATTACTGATCTGAGCTGCGTCCAAGGATGCAGTATTGGTTCATATGAAACACCTTCGTTCAGCTGCATGACCCATTGGGTCATGCAAGCCAGCCTGTCACAGGAGCTGCCAAGCAAAGGAGGCTGTCGCCACCCCATCTCCCCCCCCAAACGGCATCAGACTGTCAATCGCTGAGAGTCTGATGCTGCCTTTCATCCGCCGTCACAGACACATACTGCACATGCGCAGTACATGTTCATCACATGCGCCGCTTATGCGTTGGTACTTGAATAAGGCCCACTGTATGTTTCAGCCACATTCTGTGATCTTTCCATGTTGTATATATAAATATCCCATATGCGTACTGTATGTAATATGGACACTCTCCTCATTGGATGAGCATTGAATAAATAGACGTTCCTACATCTTTTCAGTGCTGGTTTTATTTCTTCTTGCCTGTGGTTACCCATTCTGTGCTTTCAAGTCTACCATACGGACCTCGCCAGCCAGTAGACATCAGGTAGGATATGGAAAGTTAGTGAGCCTCTCAGTCTCTACCACCAGTACCATGGCAACAATTGCAGCAGACTCAAACGGCTACCGGCCAAAAAGCAAATAAACACACAAATGGACTTAAACATTGATAAATTTATGCTTGTTTCTTTTATACAATTTATTGATTTCAATGTTCAGCAATTTTTTTAAAAACACATAGTTGCTTACACACATACCTCTTCCACAGTGTAATATAGCGCTCCTTTTTAACCTATAATTTCTACCTGACTCTAGCTGCTGACTTGGATTGTCCTGTCAACCTTTCTCTGGTGGAAAGAGTCTTGAGCAGGGCTCATAAACACACCCAATCCCAGCCATAGGAGACACACAACAACAAAATTGGATGAATCTACTACTACTCTCTCACCCTTCCACACACACTCCTCCTCATGGAAGAAGAAGGACCAAAAAGGACACATCGACCATCCCATGCTCACCCCCTCCCCCATCCCTTGGAGATAGTCATGAACCAGGCACATCCACAGTATTACTGAGTCCAGCAGTCTACAAGCTAACCCCAACTCTTCAATCCTATAACTTGTCTGCATCCTACCTGATAATGTAACTTAAGAAAGTTTACAAGTCATTGTCACTATACTATCACGTTTCTTTACCCCTGTCACCTGTATTCTCACTACATCTAGCCTAGGGAGCCTCTCAATACATGGCTTAAAGTATCTGCTTGCTGCTGTTTTTCAACATTAAATCTCACTAAAGGTGGTCAGGAGTCTTTGCAGACCCTGACTCTTCTTTACTCACTTGGGGATGAAACATTATTTTGTTGTGGAATCAAATTCCATGCACATTCCCAGCCAGAGTTAGACCCGGAGGAGTGGAGCAGGGGATAACTGAGCCTTCTTTGAAAATATTACAGATGAGCTATTCCGTTTTGACTTGATTCTGCCTGCCAAAATCGGATCTTGAGGCAAAATATCTTTTATGGATATCATTTTTTGGAAGATGATATTTTGGCGGGAACAACTGCGTTAAGACCGAACCACTCATGTCTAGCGTATATTATCTGTTTCAATCTATTCCGCAATAAAGCAGTCCCCATAAAAACCTCTGGGGACGGATTTTGCAAGTGAAAAAACAGGAGACTGCCCCCGCACCTACATTTGGGGGGAAACAAACATAATATTTGTGATTACCCCTTAAAAGGCCCCAAGCTCTTCTATATAGCTTCAGCGGGTGGAAGGTTCGCATTTCATTAGAACACTTTGGGTAATGTGATCAGTGGTGCAGAGTGGGGGGGGAGCAGTTACCCTTTACCTGGCCGTGGGCCTGTTGGAGGGGCCCATATGGGGTCCTCGGCATGCTGCCCCCCTCCCCCTTTCCTATTGCAGAAAGGCGGACAGGAGAGAGATAACTGACTGCCGCTGCAGCAGCCGCTCTCCCCAGCCCAACACACGCTGCTCAGTGCTGCGTGGGTATAGGAGCAAGCGATTACATCCCGCACAATGCTGCCCTCTGTGGTATGCGCAGGACTGCTTCACGCCAACACAGAACATTTTCTTTTTGTTTTTCATGGAGCAAAACTCATCACGCCACCTCCATGTGGCCACACCCCTTCCTTGTACCAGGGCCTGCCAGAACAGTTGGTGGCCCTTAATGTGATCATTTTGTGCATACAGTACTTCCTGCTTGCTGATCACTAAATTCCTCCTTACATATCTAGTTATACTTTATGTGGAGTTCTAAAATTAATGAAACCTTACTTATTTTTTATTTTTCCTATGTTAATTTGCTTTACTGCATTTTGCAAATACCAAAAATTAATTTATGCTAAAAGAACCAAGAACCAAGTACAGTAAGTGCATAATTTATTTAAAGGATTCTACACTTATTTGATGCAATATTTGGTATAACGCTAAATATGTTACTATACTTGCAAACCTGCACCTAAATATGTTATTCTTTTTCATTTTAATGCTTGCTTGTGTTTATAATGTCATTGAATTTACATTTGATATTTTTAATTATGACACCTTCGGGCTACCTAATAACTTTCTTTTATTTTTGAGAAAGTAAATGAATAGTGCCATGAAGTAATGGGTTTTATGCAACCAAATACCTGCACTATAAATGTATTGTTATAATTTGCTATATTTGTACCTGTTCTCTGTACTTTATTTACTCCTGCAAGTTCCAGTGTGCCAATCTGTCATGAGCAGATGCTAGAGATGTATGCATTAAAGACGTTACAGGGGATTGTTGGCAGAAGTCCTGAATATACATTGATGCACCTGCAAGACTTGCTTGTATGAAACAGATACAATTTTATTACAACTCATTCTGATTTTAATAATGCATCATAAACAGGGGCTTTAGGGCCTTCATGTACAATGCCTGGGGTGTATACAGAATGGACCACAATCCCAATAATAAACAGTTATTCTGAGGATAGAAACACACCATTCATTATTAAAGGAGACTGGCGCAACTTGTGTAGATTAACAGTCAGTTTTCAGAATATCAGCTAACAGCTGAGTATAAGTAATGTCTAATACAGGTTGAGTATCCCTTATCCAAAATGCTTGGGACCAGAGGAATTTTGGATATCGGATTTTTCCGTATTTTGGAATAATTTCATACCATAATGAGATATTATGGTGATGGGACCTAAATCTAAGCACAGAATGCATTTATGTCACATATACACCATATACACACAGCCTGAAGGTAATTTTAGCCAATATTTTTATAACTTTGTGCATTAAACAAATTGTGTGTACAGTCACACAATTCATTTATGTTTCATATTCACCTTATGCACACAGCCTGAAGGTCATTTAATACAATATTTTTACTAACTTTGTGTATTAAACAAAGTTTGTGTACATTGAGCCATCAAAAAACAAAGGTTTCACTATCTCAGTCTCACGCAAAAAAGTCCGTATTTCGGAATATTTGGATATGGGATACTCAACCTGTAGTATGTAAGATAGTGCCAGATTCAGATGTGGATGGAGTTGTTATCACTGCTACTTGCATAAAAGCAGCAGTAGCGACAGCACTAATATGGTAATGCAGCAGGCGGCTTCACGCCCCCTGCATGCATTACTGATCCGAACTGTCTCTAAGGGGACAGTAATGGATCTACCCCAGCACCATCGAGCTGCTTTCAACGCTCATAGGGACACGTAAGTCGCCCATCATAGAGGCCAGAAAATCTCTGTGTAACAGAGATTCCTGGTCTCTTCTCTCCCCCTAAACAGTGGCCATCGCCACCCTCTCCCCACCCCCAAACAGCAGCAGACTGTCAATCACTGACAGTCTGCTGTCATCCTGTGTTGCAGGACATGCTTGCGCATGAGCAGAATGGGTCCTGCGCATGCGCAAAGTTCAGATAATTGGTACTTTGTGGCGCATGGTGCACCTACAACCACATATGAATCAGGCCCCATAGTCAGGTGAAGCTAGGTACACACCTCAGCAATGTGGCAACCATGTAAAGTGTTGTAACGATATATGGCATCACCATACACACTACACAATCCCACTTATGGCAACGCAATATATTTTTATATGCTTAATGTTACACCACATTGTCTGTAGCATCTTCCCATCCGATGTGCAGCACATTGTTTGATGAATTGGTTGAATTTGGGGATACACACTATACAATGGTTAATAAAATGCGTTGCAATACATTGTATGGTGTGTACCCACCTATAGCTGTAGTTTTTATCTTCTGGTGCCCATTACCCATAGAACTGAATGTGTTCAAATATATTTAGTTGAACTCAGTATCATAAGGTTGCATTATGAGGCAAGTCAGGAAAACATGCACATGCAAGGTTAGTTCAATGGTCTATCCACAACCAGATCATCAGGCAAAATCAGGGTCAGAATCAGAGGCAGTAATGGTTGAGTAGTGAAATGAACTAAGGAATCAAAATCTTTAACAGGTGCCTAAAGGCCCATACACACTGGGTGATTTTGAGCTCAAAGTAACTAACTTTTGGCGTTTTGAGCTACTTTGAGCTCAAACTCGGCCAGTGTGTATGGTCAGGCGATGAGCGGTGAGTGCTGATGCGCATTCCCGCATCATCGCTGGCCGCCGCTGGCCGTAGGGCTGTTTTACCAGCTGAGTGAAGCACTTTCCACAGTCTCCTACTGTGGTAAGTGGTTCACCCTCGTGAACATCGCTGGGCACAGTGAAAAATGCTCAGTGTGTGTATTCACTGAGCTATTTTCCTGCCAGTGATGTTCACGATCATTGCTCTGCATACACGCTGGGCAAAAACACTCAGTGTGTATGCACCATAAGTGATATCAAGCAAATAGTAATGCTCTATCTATTGTAAATTAGAACGTGAAACTACTTGTATGTTTAGTTGTTACAAGGTTTTGCATGTTTGCCCTTTGTTAGTAAAGTTAGCACTGCCATGAAAAAAAAATCGTATTAAGTAAAATATAGTCAAAATAATCCTTTAGTTTAAGATGGTGTAAGTGTGGTTTTATTTTATTTTAGTCCAGCTGCCTTGGAATGGAAATAATATATATATAAAACATAACATTTGTATAGATGGACCCATACACACAATGATATGCCTTTAGTGTATAAAATAATAAATACTAAGGGAAATACTGGATGAGAATTAGCATAACGCATTTTATATTAACTGAGAAATAGATAAGAAAGGCAATTTATCCCCAGAATAATGTATTAATGCCATTCTATGCAGCTCCAGCCACCCATATCACCAGTTAGTTATTTCACTTGAACCCTCAGGCTCAAAAAATCATATATACTGTAAAATGTCAATTTTTCGAAATGTATATGTTCTGCTACGTACTTCGGACAGTGTGTTATCAACATAATAACATGAAAATAGCATAATAACATTAAAATATATTAGGTATATAAGCTTGAAATGCTAACCAAATTGTGATACTTAATATTATATAGGGAAGTCTCTTGAAGGCATTGCCCAGAGAGGTGACCAATGAATGTTGCAGTGACATTTTGTGCAAATTGAGTTTTACAATAAAACAATGTTGTATTCTGATACTAAACATTATAATGTGATCAGTCAGCGTAGTTTGCATTTTCTGTATTGCATGATAACATTTAAATCGTATAATAGTGTAAGAAATGTTTTACAATTGTGGATTTAAATGTAATGTGATGTTTCCGATATTAGTGGTCACCAAGGAGAGAAGGTGTAGTAGAACATTGTAAATTGGCAGTAAATGTATTTGAAGCAGGGGACAGTACCTCTGTGAGATCCCTGGATGGTGCCTCTACTGCACTCAGTGGTAATGTCTCTCACTCCCTCCTTGGGTGATGTGTTCCCCCTTCTCCCCCATATCAGCACCTCTAGGTTATGTGAAAGTGCCATAGGTTCATTAAAAACACCTGATGAGTGCTCCTTAACCATTTAGTGCCCTGGTGAATGCTTAGGTTTGCCTAATGATAGTGCCACATGGTTCACTATAACTCATTTGTACACAACTATGTTATGTGAAGAGAATGTGTTATAAATTGCAGTGGAATAATAGCTAAATGCTTTTTATGATGTTTTTAATAAAAGTTATACCGCCATTTATTTGGTGAGCCTAGTAAGCACTTTTTTTAAATTAAGATTTCTTCTGGCGCGCATAGCATCTGAAAAAAAAGTACTTGTTAGTCAAAATAATAAAGGGAGGTGCACTTCTCATATTATGGTGTAAGAGTGGTTTCTAGTTTATTTTAGTCACACACGGCAGGAGATACTAAAGCTGAATACACATACAAAACTCAGAAAATGCAGTACTGTATGTCCGCATTCCCATAAGTACCAAGCTCCAGAATGCGACACATTGCAGAGTTTGGATTTTAATCACATTTCTAGGTACATATCGGTGTTATTAATGCCGGTATGCACCCGATAAGTGGCGTGATATATCGCATCCACACTGTGATGTGTAGTACATCCACAATGACTAAGCACACCCTTTATCACATCCGTAGTGCAAATATAACTATGTAGTCTTTGCACACACTGTAACTTACATCACGCTTAGAGTATTTATTTATTTATTACCAGTTATTTATTTAGCACACACACATATTCCATGGTGCCTTATGCTGGGTACACACCTGGCTGACAGATCGCTGACTGATGTAATGACTGGCAAGATGTATGCACAAACGATCTGGTGCATACACAGTTACCAATTCGCTGCTTAATATGTCTGGCAGCAGAGCCATTTGAATATGCCCGCCCACTTTGTGATGTCACGTTCTTTGGCTGCTGTTGCCGACCAATCACGCAGTTGGCAGGTCGGCTAAACACACAGACAGATGTATTAGACATTGGCTGTGCTGCTGGGCCGATGCAATGGTCTGTGAACAATGTCGTTCACAGACATTTCAATTTAGCGTTCATCAATATAATGAACTATATATCTTAACTGATGCAACTGAGATATCATCCGTAGATGAAGTCGCTGGCTGCGACATGCACCCAAAATGGTAGTGGCACACCTGTGTTTTTGTCACCACATACGATTAACTCCCATAAATGGTCGCTGGCTGCTCATCATGCGACCATCTTGAGATCAGGCCCAGAGCCAACTGATAACTATAATAGAGACTACAATAAAATAAATATGATGCATGTTACTATAGGAAATAAACATCGTTATGTATATCCAACATCCAATGCTAATGAATATAACATGTTCAAAGAGAAATAGAAAAGGTCATTTTTGCATATATTTTCAAAGATGAAAAGACTCAACACCCTCCTGAGAGAAATGGAATGATAAATGTGTGCTAGCAATAAAGTACAGACAGCATATCAATGCAAGGCTGTATTTAGGCTCTCTCGTGTTATTACATTTGTTAAATGAGCTACAAAGCACTAGCAAAGTACTATACTCACAGTACAAAGGAATACTCACGATAAAAAAGAAAAGGACAGGGGGGAACCCTAAATGTACATATTGTGCAGTGTACAGTTAAAAAAAAACGTGGTTCTCTGCAACTGATGAAGATACCTTGGATTAATAAACCCTTTTGAGGGATTGATCAACTATGTCAATGTCACTACAATAAAATAATAAATGACTTTTTAGACTCTAAAGGTTTAATGATGGAATAAGGGAGCGGAATGTAATGAAGTCCAAGTTCGGTAGCCATGCAGGATGCTATCCAAAATTGGACATTTTTTTACAGGTGCAATCATTTACAATGCTTAACCATGCCTTGTAAATGATTCCCCTTTAAAAAAACATCCGAGTTAGTCCAGAATCCTGCATGACCCCCGAACTCGAACTTCATTACATCCTGTCCAGGAACTGATTCAGAGTTGCTGATGTGGGGCGCAGTAGAGCATTTTTTATCTTGGTGCACAAGACATCAGCTAACACATTAGCATATTTTCACAAATACCCAGAGAGCAAAATCACAGCTGCACATACCACTGAATCCCGAATCCTTTACTCACAGGTTGATAGTTATACAACAATGGGGGTCATTCCGAGTTGATCGCTCACTAGCAGTTTTTAGCAGCCGTGAAAACGCATTGTCGCCGCCCACCGGGGAGTGTATTTTCACTTTGCAGAAGTGCGAATGCTTGCAAAATCATTTTGTGCAAAACAAGACCAGCCCTGTAGTTACTCTTCGTGTGCATTGATTCTAACGACGGAGGGACGGCTTTTGACGTCACACACCCGCCCAGCGTTTGCCCAGCCACGTCTGCATTTTTCCCGACACGCCTGCATTTTTCTAAGCACTACCTGAAAATGGTCGGTTGACACCCAGAAACGCCCACTTCATGTCACTCTTCCTGCATTTGGCCGTGCGACTGAAAGATTCGCTAGAACATGTGCAAAACCACGATGCTCTTTGTACCCGTACGTCGCACGTGCACATTGCGGTGCATACGCATTCGCAGATTAGCCGTTTTTTTCACTGATCACTGCGCTGCGAACAATGGCAGCTAGCGATGAACTCGGAATGACCCCCTATGTCAGAATGTCCGTCCAGTGTCTGGAGGAAAGATGATCTTTATTAAACAACTCCAATAGAAAGCTGACAGTAGCTAACACAATGTTGACATGAGACTGTCTAAATGGTTCAAACTGCAGAAAGGCACCAGGTCAGCATCCTCAAACTGTCAAAAGGTTCACAATAGCAACATCAGAAATGTCGCCATGTGTAATACAGGGTATTGTTATTGAGATAAGAACTCACAATAGCAGAAATTACAAATCTATATAAATACACATTAACAGTAATAAACAGTAAAATAATAAATTGGAAAAGTAATAGAATATATAAATATATTAAAAACATAAATAAAGCATAAAATCTTACTTAAAAGTCAGTGATATCGGCTGCATTCCCAGATGCATAGATACTTCTATGGAGGCCATGTTCAGACAGAGAAGATGCACCTACTATAGGGCAAATGCAAGTGTTGATGGTGTGCTGATGGTGGAGTGCCCATGGTGGAGCGCCTAGAACCAGCGGTGGTGTTACTGCATGCCTGGGTGCTGAAAATGGGAGTCTCAGGGCTTGCACATTCTAGTGCACACCAGTACACAAGGGGATGGCTGATACTAACATCTATATATTATTATACCTGCAACTCCAGCTACAGGCACTAGTAAGGACACAGCAGCGCACATCTCTTAATTAGGCCCAAAGAGTCTTGAGTAAATTGTTAGCTATTGCTATCACTTTGATTCCAGGTTCTGTTCATACCTATTCTCTATGCATGCATAAATGGAATTACAGAAATAAAGGAGAGATCAGAAGACCCCTTTCTGGTAGTGCTTTGCCTACAAGTTACGCTTTTCGGAGCTTGACAAATTGAGAGTATGATGACTGCAGTATACACTGGTCCATCTTCTACATTCAAGCTGCACACCAGCAGAAATGGTTTAGGTGCAGTTTCCCTTATGCAAAGAAAAGATTCAAAGCATTGGGTATGGTATGCTGGCGGCAGGGATCCCGGCGGTCAGCATACCTATGCCGGGATCCCGGCAGCCAGAATGCCGGCAGGGAGGCAAGCGCAGCAAAGCCCCTTGTGGGCTCGCTGCATGCTCAGTGGCTCACTGCGCTCGCCACAGGTTCTATTCCCACTCTATGGGTGTCGTGGACACCGGCGCATGGGAAAAGCCCCTGTTATCTGGGATTCCGGCTGTCAGCATTGTCAGTGGTCATGACTCCGGTGTCGGTATCCTGACCCCCGCGATCCGGACTGCCGGCAATGTGTAACTGCATCCCGATTCAAATACCCAAAATGCCACATGTAATAATAAATGTTGCGGTGTTCAATCATCTCATGGTTAAGTAAGTTCAACCATGAATGAGGCACTGAAATGTTTCATTTAATACCAGTTGTGGTTCTAAAGTAGTAGAAGGTAGGGCATTTGCATAATTGCAATTTGCGCCTCTTTAGATGTTTTCCCATTTCCGCATACATTGGCATACTTCCTGTTTGCAGACACATCTCCCCAGCATTAAGAATAATCCGTCACCTGTATGGAATATCTATGTCCACAACAGAATAACCAAGGTGTTTTGTGCTTCCATGAACATCTAGGAAATTAAAAATTCACTATAATTGAATTATTTTGCTACATATATTCTGTTAAAGGTAACATATCTAAAGTGATGAATAAAAAATCTGGATTAAAACGTAAAATGTATTTGTTTACAGATACTACATTTGTATATCAGATAACAAAAAGAAAATTGTAATTTGTGTTATATAAATCATGTTCAATCAATTTTAACTACAATTTATTATTGTTACAGTATATATTTTTATATTCCTTAAATATTATCTATTTTTCTTTCTGTTTGATTTTATGGTCCATACTAATGTACTGTTTTATACCCAAGCTATTTTTATTGATAGCTGAAAAAAAAATTATATGGTCATGATTTTACATCCTTTTGTTGCCTCTGAAGTATAAAATCAGTGGAAGCGCACTATTACATGTACAACACAGCACTGCATAACAAGTAATTACATTTTGCATTAAATGTTGAAATTCTGGACAACTTCATTGCTAACCAATAAAAAACAGAGTGAAAGTATTATTATAGCTACCATTTTGATATGTTGGTTGTGATTATGATTTAGATTTATGTTTTTGCTTAACATTTCAGAAATTTATGCCCAAAATCCATATTAAATATTAATTTTTCTTGACATCAGTAAATAAGTACATAAACCAAATGAAGATATAGGATACATTCATTTAAGGAGCAATAGGATATTTCAACCTTAACCCAGTTTCTCATTAGAAATCCTACCTGAAGGAGATATTTTTCATATTTTTCATGCAGTGCAGCACTTAGATATTATGGCTTAGTATCACTAATCTTGTTCATTGTATTGAGGCTGATATGTGTTTTTTTGACAGATATATGGTTGATGAAACAGATGACACATACTTTTTAAGTGGGCAAATTCTTGTTTTAATGTTGGGTAAAGATTGCAATGGAGCATCAAACCCCAGAAAGAGAGAATGATTCCATAAGAGCAAGCTATGTATGTTCTGATGCCACCACCCATGTGCAGGCAAACAAATGCATGTCAGTTTTCAATCACCTAGAATATATAAGGGTTAGTGTCCCCCCCAATAGGCTCACTTCTATGAATCAACATCCATTTGCTCTGCTCAGGACATCTGAGTATTAAGGACGCAACATTGCTTTGTAGCTACATTCTACACTGGTGGAACTTGTGAGTGGCGAGCCCAGGTGCAAAAATATGCTTTGGGGGTTATAGGGAAAGGATGACAGGGAGAGGCAGTGGGTGACAGGAAGTGGGTGACAGGGAGAGGCAGTAAGTGATGACAGCAGTGGGTGACAGGGAGTGGGCAATGGGGAGAGTCAGTGGGTGACAAGGAGAAAAGGACAGGTAGTGGGTGAAAGGGAGATGGTTATGCCAGGAAGAGGCAGTGAGTGATAAGGACAGGATGATGGGGACAGGCAGTGGGTGACACTAGAGAGAGGCAGTATGTGACACCATGCCAGGTGGTGAGAAACCAAGAGAGTGAAGAGAAGCATTGGGTGACAGGGAGAGGGTGGCAGGGAGAGTGACAAGCAGTGGGTGATTGGAAAGATGCAGTGGGTGATGCCCGGGAGAGGCAGTGGGTGACCAGGAGAGGGTGAGTGCCATCATTGTCAAGGAAAGGCAGTGGGTGAAACCAGGGATAAGCATTGGGTGATACAGGGGAGAGGGTGACACCAGGAAGAGGGTTACAGGTAGTGGGTGAGAGGGAGAGTGTGATAGGCAGTGGGGAACACTAGGGAGTGGCAGTGGGTCACAGAGAGAGGATGCCATGCAGTGGGTGATGGAGAGTGTGATGAAGAGAAGCAGTGGGTGACAGAGAGATGGAGACTGGCAGTGGGTGATGGTGAAAGGCAGTGGGTTATGCCAGGGAAAGGCAGTGGGTGACCAGGCTAGGGTAACAAGCAGTGGGTTATGCCAGGGAAAGGCAGCACTTGATGAGGAAAGGGTAACAGGGATTGGCAGTGGGTTATGGGGAGAGTTTGACAGGCAGTTGTTGACTGGGAAAGGCAGTGGGTGATGCCAGAGAGAGGCAGTATATAGCAGGGAGAGGTGGCAGGGAGATGTAGTGTGTGACTGGGAGAAGGTGACAGAAAGAGTGTGAAAGGGAGAGGTTAATGCGAAGAGGCAGAGGGTGACAGGGACAGGGTAACTGACAGTGGGTGATGCCAGGAAGAGAGTGACAGGCAGTGGGTGATGGGGAGAGGCAGTGGGTGATGCCAGTGACAGAGTTGCCAGGAGAGGGTGACAGGCAGTGGGTGACTAATATATTACAATTTCCTTACCCGGGCCCAGAACTGCAGTGCAGCTCCTCCTTGGGTTTTACCCCGGGGATATTACAAGATGGTAATGTCAGATCCCTGGTAGCAATGACAGCTTCAATAGACAGAAAGCTGGGGTCAGAGCATTAGAGACAGGAAAGGAAAGGTGTTCATACTACACGATTCCCTGATTTTGGCCCCTCCTCTCCCTTTGGACAGACTGTCACTGCACTCAGATAACAACTGAATCTCAGCTGCTGAGCTGTTCACTCTATTTACTTGGGGACTGGCAGCACAGATCAGGGACAGGCAGGTGACAGCCATAGCCAGATTAAGAGGGGGTCACAGGGCATACTGTACCCAGGTCCCCCCTTTGAAGGGGCCCCCCAAGCCAGAGCACACTGACGTTACTAGCTTTCCCTCTTACGTAGCAACATAATCAGACAGCCAGAATGTGAGCAGAACAGTATTGAGTGCAGGCAGAGACACAGGAGCATCAGGTTTCATGAGCTACTAATGGAGCACTACGACCAGAAAAATAGGAAGATGGAGGAAGCTGTAAGTGACACAAGAATCTCAGCTTCTCCACCTCCCCACCTGGATATCTGGGTCCTGTGTAACTTGTTATCTAATGAGGGTCTAGAGAGAGACCTCCTGAGCCCTGTCCCAGTGTGTAAGTAGTACAGAGGCTGCTGCTATTCTTGCATGTGACAAGATAAATTATAGATTTTGTTTTTCTATGTGTATTTTAAGGTTGTTTAAGTTGTCTGTGTTCCACTACAAGACAGTGTTATAAAATAGTTGTTTTTCAATTAGATGGAGCTACAGATGGGTCCACGGCTATCTTGGCTAGTTTGCTGCGCCTAGGCACAACATGGTTTATTAACATAAACCCTTCATCTATTGTTCTCAGCTGCAATACAATACAGAGAATACAGCAGGGGATTAAGTAATTAAATCCGACGGCCCAGTCTCAGTTAATCCTACTAAAGGTCAAGATAAACATGGACCCATCTGTATAAACAATACCCAGTAATTATTAAACTGTCAGTTTAAATCTAATATACTGTACCACATTGCTTTAAATGTAATATTCACTATCCATACAGCCCAACATGACTCATTCAAGGAGGGACAAAATGCTCTCTACATGGACTTCCTTCTTAAATTATGATTGCAATTACCTGTGCTGAAAACCCTTTCTTATCAATTAAATAGTTCAACACGTGACATCAATCATATTTTAAGAGAGAAGTCCAGGTAGAGAGCATTTTGCCACTCGTGGAATGGGTCATGTTGGGAGGTATGCACATAATCGAATGCATCTAATATACACCTACCACCACACTTCCCCCGGGCCCCACTGTCTTAAGTGCCCCAGGCACCCCTAAGGCTTAATCTGGCCCTGGTGACAGCGCAGACATATAATGAGTCTTTGTGACTCAGTGTAATGCTGTGGACCCCTTCACTGCTAGTTCCACTTCTGTATCATATGATCATGAATGGGAAACAGGTGTTAAAAATAAGATTTTACTTACCGATAAATCTATTTCTCGGAGTCCGTAGTGGATGCTGGGGTTCCTGAAAGGACCATGGGGAATAGCGGCTCCGCAGGAGACAGGGCACAAAAAGTAAAGCTTTTCCAGATCAGGTGGTGTGCACTGGCTCCTCCCCCTATGACCCTCCTCCAGACTCCAGTTAGGTACTGTGCCCGGACGAGCGTACACAATAAGGGAGGATTTTGAATCCCGGGTAAGACTCATACCAGCCACACCAATCACACCGTACAACCTGTGATCTAAACCCAGTTAACAGTATGATAACAGCGGAGCCTCTGAAAGATGGCTTCCTTCAACAATAACCCGAATTAGTTAACAATAACTATGTACAATTTATGCAGATAATCCGCACTTGGGATGGGCGCCCAGCATCCACTACGGACTCCGAGAAATAGATTTATCGGTAAGTAAAATCTTATTTTCTCTATCGTCCTAGTGGATGCTGGGGTTCCTGAAAGGACCATGGGGATTATACCAAAGCTCCCAAACGGGCGGGAGAGTGCGGATGACTCTGCAGCACCGAATGAGAGAACTCCAGGTCCTCCTTAGCCAGAGTATCAAATTTGTAAAATTTTACAAACGTGTTCTCCCCTGACCACGTAGCTGCTCGGCAAAGTTGTAATGCCGAGACCCCTCGGGCAGCCGCCCAAGATGAGCCCACCTTCCTTGTGGAGTGGGCCTTTACAGATTTAGGCTGTGGCAGGCCTGCCACAGAATGTGCAAGTTGGATTGTGCTACAGATCCAACGAGCAATCGTCTGCTTAGACGCAGGAGCACCCATCTTGTTGGGTGCATACAATATAAACAACGAGTCAGATTTTCTGACTCCAGCTGTCCTTGCAATATATATTTTTAATGCTCTGACAACGTCCAGTAACTTGGAGTCCTCCAAGTCACTTGTAGCCGCAGGCACTACAATAGGCTGGTTCAGATGAAATGCTGACACCACCTTAGGGAGAAAATGCGGACGAGTCCGCAGTTCTGCCCTGTCCGAATGGAAAATCAGATATGGGCTTTTGTAAGATAAAGCTGCCAATTCAGATACTCTCCTGGCAGAAGCCAGGGCTAGAAGCATGGTCACTTTCCAAGTGAGATATTTCAAATCCACCTTTTTTAGTGGTTCAAACCAATGAGATTTTAGAAAGTCCAAAACCACATTGAGATCCCACGGTGCCACTGGAGGCACCACAGGAGGCTGTATATGCAGCACTCCCTTAACAAAGGTCTGGACTTCAGGGACTGAAGCCAATTCTTTTTGAAAGAAAATCGACAGGGCCGAAATTTGAACCTTAATAGATCCCAATTTGAGACCCATAGACAATCCTGATTGCAGGAAATGTAGGAATCGACCCAGTTGAAATTCCTCCGTCGGAGCACTCCGATCTTCGCACCACGCAACATATTTTCGCCAAATTCGGTGATAATGTTGCACGGTTACTTCCTTCCTTGCTTTAATCAAAGTAGGAATGACTTCTTCCGGCATGCCTTTTTCCTTTAGGATCCGGCGTTCAACCGCCATGCCGTCAAACGCAGCCGCGGTAAGTCTTGAAACAGACAGGGACCCTGCTGAAGCAAGTCCCTCCTTAGAGGTAGAGGCCACGGATCTTCCGTGATCATCTCTTGAAGTTCCGGGTACCAAGTCCTTCTTGGCCAATCCGGAACCACTAGTATCGTTCTTACGCCTCTTTGCCGTATAATTCTCAATACTTTTGGTATGAGAGGCAGAGGAGGAAACACATACACCGACTGGTACACCCAAGGCGTTACCAGCGCGTCCACAGCTATTGCCTGCGGATCTCTTGACCTGGCGCAATACCTGTCCAGTTTTTTGTTGAGGCGAGACGCCATCATGTCCACCATTGGTCTTTCCCAACGGGTTACCAGCATGTGGAAGACTTCTGGATGAAGTCCCCACTCTCCCGGGTGAAGATCGTGTCTGCTGAGGAAGTCTGCTTCCCAGTTGTCCACTCCCGGGATGAACACTGCTGACAGTGCTATCACATGATTCTCTGCCCAGCGAAGAATCCTTGCAGCTTCTGCCATTGCACTCCTGCTTCTTGTGCCGCCCTGTCTGTTCACATGGGCGACTGCCGTGATGTTGTCCGACTGGATCAACACCGGTTTTCCCTGAAGCAGAGGTTCTGCCTGGCTTAGAGCATTGTATATTGCTCTTAGTTCCAGAATGTTTATGTGAAGAGACGTTTCCAGACTCGTCCATACTCCCTGGAAGTTTCTTCCTTGTGTGACTGCTCCCCAGCCTCTCAGGCTGGCGTCCGTGGTCACCAGGATCCAATCCTGTATGCCGAATCTGCGGCCCTCCAATAGATGAGGACTCTGCAACCACCACAGAAGAGACACCCTTGTCCTTGGAGACAGGGTTATCCGTAGGTGCATCTGAAGATGCGACCCTGACCATTTGTCCAACAGATCCCTTTGGAAAATTCTTGCGTGGAATCTGCCGAATGGAATTGCTTCGTAAGAAGCCACCATTTTTCCCAGGACTCTTGTGCATTGATGTACAGACACCTTTCCTGGTTTTAGGAGGTTCCTGACAAGCTCGGATAACTCCTTGGCTTTTTCCTCCGGGAGAAAAACCTTTTTCTGAACCGTGTCCAGAATCATCCCTAGGAACAGCAGACGAGTTGTCGGCATTAACTGGGATTTTGGAATATTCAGAATCCACCCGTGCTGTTTTAGCACTTCTTGAGACAGTGCTAATCCCATCTCTAGCTGTTCTCTGGACCTTGCCCTTATTAGGAGATCGTCCAAGTATGGGATAATTAATATGCCTTTTCTTCGAAGAAGAATCATCATCTCGGCCATTACCTTTGTAAAGATCCGAGGTGCCGTGGACAATCCGAACGGCAGCGTCTGAAACTGATAGTGACAGTTTTGTACAACGAACCTGAGGTACCCCTGGTGTGAGGGGTAAATTGGAACGTGGAGATACGCATCCTTGATGACCAAGGATACCATAAAGTCCCCCTCTTCCAGGTTCGCTATCACTGCTCTGAGTGACTCCATCTTGAACTTGAACTTCTTTATGTACAGGTTCAAGGACTTCAGATTTAGAATAGGCCTTACCGAGCCATCCGGCTTCGGTACCACAAAAAGAGTGGAATAATACCCCTTCCCTTGTTGTAGAAGAGGTACCTTGACTATCACCTGCTGAGAGTACAGCTTGTGAATGGCTTCCAAAACCGTCTCCCTTTCGGAGGGGGACGTTGGTAAAGCAGACTTCAGGAAACGGCGAGGTGGATCTGTCTCTAATTCCAACCTGTACCCTTGAGATATTATCTGCAGGATCCAGGGATCTACCTGCGAGTGAGCCCACTGCGCGCTGTAATTTTTGAGACGACCGCCCACCGTCCCCGAGTCCGCTTGAGAAGCCCCAGCGTCATGCTGAGGCTTTTGTAGAAGCCGGGGAGGGCTTCTGTTCCTGGGAAGGAGCTGCGTGTTGCTGTCTCTTCCCTCGACCTCTGCCTCGTGGCAGATATGAATAGCCCTTTGCTCTCTTATTTTTAAAGGAACGAAAGGGCTGCGGTTGAAAAGTCGGTGCCTTTTTCTGTTGGGGAGTGACTTGAGGTAGAAAGGTGGATTTCCCGGCTGTAGCCGTGGCCACCAAATCTGATAGACCGACTCCAAATAACTCCTCCCCTTTATACGGCAAAACTTCCATATGCCGTTTTGAATCCGCATCGCCTGTCCACTGTCGCGTCCATAAAGCTCTTCTGGCCGAAATGGACATAGCACTTACCCGTGATGCCAGTGTGCAGATATCCCTCTGTGCATCACGCATATAAAGAAATGCATCCTTTATTTGTTCTAACGACAGTAAAATATTGTCCCTGTCCAGGGTATCAATATTTTCAATCAGGGACTCTGACCAAACTACCCCAGCACTGCACATCCAGGCAGTCGCTACAGCTGGTCGTAGTATAACACCTGCATGTGTGTATATACTTTTTTGGATATTTTCCATCCTCCTATCTGATGGATCTTTAAGTGCGGCCGTCTCAGGAGAGGGTAACGCCACTTGTTTAGATAAGCGTGTTAGCGCCTTGTCCACCCTAGGAGGTGTTTCCCAGCGCTCCCTAACCTCTGGCGGGAAAGGGTATAATGCCAATAATTTCTTTGAAATTATCAGCTTTTTATCAGGGGCAACCCACGCTTCATTACACACGTCATTTAATTCTTCTGATTCAGGAAAAACTATAGGTAGTTTTTTCACACCCCACATAATACCCTGTTTAGTGGTACCTGTAGTATCAGCTAAATGTAACGCCTCCTTCATTGCCAAAATCATATAACGTGTGGCCCTACTGGAAAATACGGTTGATTCGTCACCGTCACCACTGGAGTCAGTGCCTGTGTCTGGGTCTGTGTCGACCGACTGAGGCAAAGGGCGTTTCACAGCCCCTGACGGTGTTTGAGTCGCCTGGACAGGCACTAATTGATTGTCCGGCCGCCTCATGTCGTCAAACGACTGCTTTAGCGTGTTGACACTATCCCGTAGTTCCATAAATAAAGGCATCCAATCTGGTGTCGACTCCCTAGGGGGTGACATCCTCATATTTGGCAATTGCTCCGCCTCCACACCAATATCGTCCTCATACATGTCGACACACACGTACCGACACACAGCAGACACACAGGGAATGCTCCTAACGAAGACAGGACCCACTAGCCCTTTGGGGAGACAGAGGGAGAGTTTGCCAGCACACACCAAAAGCGCTATATATATATATCAGGGATAGCCTTATAATAAGTGCTCCCTTATAGCTGCTTTGTTATATCAAAATATCGCCATAAATTTGCCCCCCCCTCTCTGTTTTACCCTGTTTCTGTAGTGCAGTGCAGGGGAGAGACTTGGGAGCCGTCCTGACCAGCGGAGCTGTGAGAGGAAATGGCGCCGTGTGCTGAGGAGATAGGCCCCGCCCCTTTTCTGGCGGGCTCGTCTCCCGCTATTTAGAGAAATCAGGCAGGGGTTAAATATCTCCATATAGCCTCTAGGGGCTATATGTGAGGTATTTTTAGCCTTTATATAGGTTACATTTGCCTCCCAGGGCCCCCCCCCCCAGCGCCCTGCACCCTCAGTGACCGCGTGTGAAGTGTGCTGAGAGGAAAATGGCGCACAGCTGCAGTGCTGTGCGCTACCTTTAGAAGACTGCAGGAGTCTTCAGCCGCCGATTCTGGACCTCTTCTGACTTCAGCATCTGCAAGGGGGCCGGCGGCGCGGCTCCGGTGACCATCCAGGCTGTACCTGTGATCGTCCCTCTGGAGCTTGATGTCCAGTAGCCAAGAAGCCAATCCATCCTGCACGCAGGTGAGTTGACTCCTTCTCCCCTCAGTCCCTCGCTGCAGTGATCCTGTTGCCAGCAGGAATCACTGTAAAATAAAAAACCTAGCTAAACTTTTTCTAAGCAGCTCTTTAGGAGAGCCACCTAGATTGCACCCTTCTCGGCCGGGCACAAAAATCTAACTGGAGTCTGGAGGAGGGTCATAGGGGGAGGAGCCAGTGCACACCACCTGATCTGGAAAAGCTTTACTTTTTGTGCCCTGTCTCCTGCGGAGCTGCTATTCCCCATGGTCCTTTCAGGAACCCCAGCATCCACTAGGACGATAGAGAAATCCATAAAAGTAGAGAAAAGAGAGTGAACAGGAATTAACATTGCTACGTCACAGCACTGGGATCAGAGCCATCTTGTACCTTTTGGCCCTTTTATTTGTTCTGGCCTGTCTACAGACCTTCTAAATGTCATAATGACTAGCAAGCCAGACCACTGGGAGGATAAAGTAGACTCCTATAGTGGGATACATACGTATTGTCAACAGTAATGCTGTAGATAGTCCTAATCTCGACTGGATAATGGAAACAAGGTTTTATAATATTATTGAAAGCATTTTAACCGTGTCTACATTCTAACTTTAAACATGATTGTATGGCAATAATATTGTTAATTGTTCTGACATTTTAGATTCATGAAGATACAGACGTTTGAAAAGTTAAGTGTTATACTGGTCATTTGTACATAAAGCAATAACCATTTAAAAACATAAATACTTTGCTTTTTAATCCATCCCAAATTTGGGTTGCCATAGAAACAGTGTAAGCCTTTTAAGTTGCTTACTTTCTAAAATGTATTTTAATATATAAGGTGGCAGATGGTTTAGTATTTGACTGGCATATATTTCTTCATTACAGCATTAAAATAAGGTAAAACAAGTGTTAGTGTACAAATGTTAGATAAGTATATTTCATTAATAATTGTCATGGGGCCTAATTCTGAGTTGATCGCAGCAGCAAATTTGTTAGTAGTTGGGCAAAACCATGTGCACTGCAGGAGGGGCAGATATAACATGTGCAGAGAGAGTTAGATTTGGGTATGGTGTGTTGAAACTGAAATCTAAATTGCAGTGTAAAAATAAAGCAGACAGTATTTACTCTGCACAGAAACAATATAACCCACCCAAATCTAACTCTCTCTGCAAATGTTATATCTGCCACACACGCCCCTGCAGTGCACATGGTTTTGCCCAATAGCTAACAAACTTGCTGCTGTGATCAACTCAGAATTACCCCCTTGGTCTATATCAGGGGTAAGTAAACTGTGGCACTCCTGCTGCTGTGGAACTACACATCCCAGTAGATGCCCTGCTACAGATTTGAGTTTAGTACATGCTAAAACTGTCATAGGGCGGGGTAAATGCAGGATTTCTAGAAGGGGGTTTCCAAATGTTTGTTTTTAGCGCAATTTTCTCCAGCCCATGAAGGATGCACAATAAGTATGTAACAAGCAATAGTCTGCCCCCAAACACAGTGCAATTTATGTAATACAGTTGTTGTTGCTGGGCAGGTGCAGCAGCTCCATTCTGCCCTTTATACTGCATATACTGTAGTGGGCGCTGGCCAGGCTGTAGGGAAGAGGGTTTCTGGCAATTGGAAACACCCCTACATTTACCTATGTAGGGCATGCTGGGATGAGTACTTCCACAAGGAGGAGTGCCACAGGTTGTCTACCTCTGGTCTATGTTATTCTGCAAGTTACTGTAACTGATGTTCATGATATCTTTTAAGCTTCGCAATGTTTATTAGGTATGTGCAAGGACACTACTAATATGAAACACATAAAATCTGAGCATTGTGGCAAGTGTCAGAGCATTTCAACACTGCGCCTTGTGTCATCACCACTCACTGGCAACACATCAGGATCTATTTGTGAAGCAGTGAAAAAAGTGGAGAAGTGAGTCAGTGGAGAAATTGCCCATGGCTACGAATCAGCACTGAAGTAACATTTAAAATTTGCATAGTATAAAATTATTACAGAGCAGCTGATTGGTTGCCATGGGCAACTCGTCCAGTGGCCCATTTGTCCACTCTTTACACTTCTACATGATTAGACCCCATCAAGAGGTGGGGCCACCAGCACTGGGAAGCACAAAGCTGCTTGAAGTGCTCTCAGGATACTCCTTATACTGTAGCTGTACAAGCTGCAAGGTGCGTGTCTGGAGCCAGAGCAATTGAGAACAATGCGATGCCACATGCTGCACCCACCTTAAAATGATGCTTTGTTTTACTACACATTCATTAATAACAACTGTATTGCATCAGAAGTAAGCAGAAGAACCTGCCAGTGAGATAGCTGCAAGATGTCCCACACAGGGGCATCAAATTCGTCCTCAGGCTATAATTGACAGTCACATTAATTCTCTAGATCAATCACCCTCATATTGTCAAATAAATGAACCACTTAACTGGCTTTAATGTGGGCAGGAGAAGAGGAAAGTATGCCTTATATGACACTGTAGGACCATCTTGCTTCCTGTAGCAAAATCGATAATACAACAATCTAGCCATTGGTTTTCAGTAGTGTCCTATAAAACCCAATAAAGGAGCTCTGTTGAAGAACTGTGGACCTACTAAGCTCTTAGGGTCTGATTCAGAGATGTGCACAATGTCGATTTTGTAAGCAATTAAGGTGTTTTTTTTTGCCTTGCGATGACAGTGAGGATATACAGTATTTATAAAGTGATTGACAGCCAGGGACCATTTGTGGGAGTTACAATGCAGTTACAACTGCTCGGGTGTCTTACTGTCAGTGGACATGCTGTGTGACCCTAGAGATTCTCAGAAGTTGATGTACATCCGATGGTTGCATCTTTGTACACAAGCGACCTTTAAGAGATGTTGTCAAATACAGATTCTAGCAGCTGCAACATTTCACTATTTGCGCACAGACACTCTGCTCACATTTGCAGCTGCGGCGGTATTTGCATACATCTCTGAATCTGTTATGCACACCAGTGCCTGCAGGAATGTACTGGTGTCAGAACTGTTATGCACTCCAGTGCCTGCAGGAAAGTACTGGTGTTTGAACTGTTATGCACACCAGTGCCTGCAGGAATGTACTGGTGTCTGAACGGATAGGTATGCAAAACAAATGAACTCACAGACAGACTGGGGAATATGACATTACGTACACAGAAGGTGATAGGGTAACAAAATACACACAAAGTGAACAGAGAAGCCCAGAGGCTAAGGAACTGGGTGTCTCCCTAGTATTAGTAATGCTCAGATGGGAAAAGCAAGATGTTGTGTTTTAATACGTAGAGAACCCGAAATGCTGTTGCTAAGGGCAACAGCAAAACCCTAAAGGGTTACCAACGGGTGTGGCAGTAAACTCCTTGGTCAGAGATGGAATGATAGACACAAGGAGAGTCTCCACAATCCTAATTCTCACTTGCAGTGCACAGGTTCAGCTTACTGCCACTAAACTGACACCTGACACCTTGCACAGTGAGACAAGATTTAGGCAGGCAAGTCTTAGAATACAGCCGCAAACTTGCTAAGTTCACAGAGTAGTAAAAGAACCCCAGCAAGCTAAACGACTGACTCCAGTCTTACTGCTAGGTCTGGATTGGCAGAGTGTAGTACCAAATCCCCAGGCCTATTTGCAGTAAGCAACAATAAATACAAAGCTACACATTACTAGCTAACTTTCAGGAACTGACTAACCAACAAAGATTCAGCAGCATCTGCTTAACCTGAGAAGAGGCCTTATAAAGCAGGTGCTGTCCACGCCCCATTCAGACCTCACAGACTGTGAGCACAAAAACCAGCACCGGATCCCCTGCCGTGCACAGAGCCTGTAACCACTGCACAGCAAAAGACCCGAACTGGAGTATCAGCTGCGCTCAGGTTACTCCGCTAGCACTTGTCTCCCGGTTGCCATGACGACGTGGCAGCACAGGGCAGGAGACCCTAACAGTACCCCCCCTCTGACGAGGGGTCAAAGAACCCCTACCACCGGGTTTATCGGGGAACTGCGAGAAGAAAGAGCGTATCAGTCTGGGGGCATGAAGATCACAACTGTGCACCCACGACCGCTCCTCCGGGCCATACCCCTTCCAGTGCACCAAAAATGACAGCCGACCCCGAACCATCTTGGAGTCAAGAATCCTTTCAACAACAAACTCCCTCTGGCCACGTATCAGAAGAGGGGAAGGTCTTCCACTGGAAGAAGGATTACTAATCGCCCGTTTTAAAAGGGAACAATGAAATGTTTTATTGATACCCAAAGAACGGGGCAGATCTAACTGAAATGCCACCGGATTGATAACCCTGGTGATCTTATAAGGGCCGATGAACCGGGGGCCTAACTTATGAGATGGCTGTCTCAACTTCAAATTCTTGGTAGACAACCAGACGAAGTCTCCTAATTTGAAGCTGCAGGGTCTTTTCCGCTTATCAAAAACCCTTTTGGTCACTAATGACACAGACACAAGGGCTTTCTTCACTTTCCTCCAAATACCTCTAAGGACCGAAACCACAGAGGAACCACCAGGCGTGGAGTCCAGGGGGTCAAAAGAATTGGCCTTAGGATGATGCCCATACACACAAAGGAAGGGAGAGATCCCTGTAGCAGAGTGAGCCGCGTTGTTATAGGCAAACTCCGCCATGGACAGATGAGCAACCCAGTCAGTCTGACACTTGGAGACATAACACCTGAGGAACTGCTCCAAGGACTGGTTCACCCTTTCAGTCTGCCCATTAGACTGCGGATGGTAGCCTGACGACAAGCTGACAGAAATCTGGAGATCGGAACAAAATGCCCTCCAGAATTTGGCCACAAACTGGGATCCGCGGTCAGAGACCACATCAAGTGGCAACCCGTGGAGACGCACAACATGCAGCATAAATAATTCAGACAGGCGTCTGGCCGATGGCAGCCCAACCAGTGGAACGAAGTGCGCCATCTTAGAAAACCTGTCAACGACAACCCAGATGGCTGTCATCCCCGAGGATTTGGGCAAGTCCACCACAAAATCCATTGAAATGTGGGTCCATGGCTTAGATGGGATAGAGAGTGGATGTAATGGGCCAACAGGAACCCCTCTAGGAGTCTTATTTCGGGCACAGATGTCACATGCCCGAACCCACTGATCCACATCCTTAGCCACCGAGGGCCACCACACCGCCCTAGATAGCAACTCCCGAGTTCTGGCAATACCCGGGTGACCTGCCGACTTCTTGGCATGGAATTCCAGGAACACTCGCTGTCTTAACCTAGGAGGCACAAACAAAAGACCTACCGGAAGGTCTGGAGGAGCCTGCTCCTGTGCTCTAAGGACTAATGATAAGAGGTCCTGGGTAATGCCCACTTTAATACATGATGGGGACACAATGGGCAACGGCTCCTCGGTGGTCTCCTGGATTGGAGCAAAACTCCGCGAGAGCGCATCAGCCTTGATGTTTTTTGACCCAGGGCGATATGTTATCAAAAAATTAAAGCGAGCAAAAAACAATGCCCATCGTGCCTGCCTGGCATTGAGACGCTTCGCTGACTCTAAATATGCCAGATTCTTATGGTCGGTGAGAATTGAGACCACAAACTTAGCCCCCTCAAGCCAGTGTCTCCACTCCTCGAGTGCATCCTTAATAGCCAACAATTCCCGGTTACCCACGTCATAATTCATCTCGGCAGGCGAAAATTTACGGGAAAAGTAAGCACAGGGATGAAGGCGATTATCAGACACTCCCATCTGAGAAAGCACTGCCCCAATACCCATCTCAGAGGCATCCACCTCCACCACAAAAGGACGCTCTGGATCTGGGTGTCGCAGCACCTTGGCCGATACAAATGCCCTTTTGAGACGGGCAAAAGCCGCTTTAGCCTCACAAGACCAGTGAGCAACATCCGCCCCTTTCTTAGTGAGTGCCACCAAGGGCGCCACTATAGACGAAAATCCAGCGATAAATCGTCTATAAAAATTCGCAAAGCACAGGAAACGCTGAAGCGCCTTCAAACTAGTGGGCTGCACCCAATCCAGGACTGCCTGTACCTTGGAACCCTCCATTTGGAAACCTTCTGGGGAGATAATATATCCTAGAAATGCGATTTGCTGAACTTCAAATTCGCACTTCTCCAGCTTCGCCCCAAGCCGGTGGTCTCTGAGTTTCTGGAGGACTAAGCGTACATGCTTCCGATGTTCCTCCAGGGAATGGGAGAAGATTAGGATGTCATCTAAGTATACAACTAAGAATCTATCCAAATATTCCCTGAGCACATCATTCATGAAATCCTGGAAGACTGCCGGGGCATTACAGAGCCCAAAAGGCATCACCAAATATTCATAATGCCATGAGTG
The DNA here is from genome assembly GCF_028390025.1 of Pseudophryne corroboree. Classification (NCBI taxonomy): domain Eukaryota; kingdom Metazoa; phylum Chordata; class Amphibia; order Anura; family Myobatrachidae; genus Pseudophryne; species Pseudophryne corroboree. The sequence goes on from NC_086449.1 coordinate 469,698,865, forward strand.
GGTATTAAAGGCAGTCTTCCATTCATCCCCCTCTCTTATTCGAATTAGATTGTACGCACCGCGTAGGTCAATCTTAGAAAAAATGGTGGCAGTACGAAGCTGGTCAAACAAGACCGAAATGAGAGGCAGTGGGTATGAGTTTTTAATCGTGATACGGTTCAATTCCCTGAAGTCGATGCAGGGTCACAACGAACCGTCCTTTTTACCCACGAAGAAGAACCCCGACCCAACTGGAGACTGTGAAGGTCTGATAAATCCCTTAGCCAAGTTCTCCTGAATGAACTCTGCCATAGCCTGAGTCTCAGGACGCGACAGGGAGTACAACCTGCTCTTGGGAAGCTTAGCATTTGGCAACAAATCAATGGCACAGTCATAGGGGCGATGGGGAGGTAGTACCTCTGCAACTTTTTTGGAGCACACGTCCGCAAAATCTGCATAACACCCTGGCAATCCTGGCAAACTTAGCTGCGAGAGCCTGACTGGAAGGCTCAAGCAACTCCTGAAACAATCAGTACCCCAACTAAGAATCTCCCCAGAGACCCAGTCAAATTGAGGATTGTGGGCCCTTAACCAGGGTAACCCCAACACCAATGGGGCAAAAGTACAGACAGTCACATAAAAGGACAATTTTTCAGAGTGTGTGGCTCCAATAAACAAAGAAATCTGGCTAGTGCAAGAGGTAATTTTACCTTGGGATAATGGTTCCCCGTTTAACCCACAAATCTCAATTTCCGATGCCAAGGGTACTAAGGGAACAGAGTGTTTCAGGGCGAATTGGCGGTCCATAAAAACCCCGTCGGCCCCACTGTCCACAAAGGCCTCAGTCTTGACAGTTTGACCGAGGATCTTCAAGGTCACCGGAATGATAAAAGTCTTTTTGGGAAATTCTGACTTCTGGCCTGACAGGATATTTCCCATCACCCTCAGGCCCTGAAGTTTTCCGGCTTTTCTGGGCATGATACTACCACATGACCTTTATTCCCACAGTACAAACACAACCCCTGCTGTCTCCTCCGCGTCTTCTCACGCGAGGAGAGGCGGGTAGCCCCAATCTGCATAGGCTCCTCAGAAAATTCCTCAGAGTCTGAGGTTCTCTTGGGAAAGAAGGAAACCTCAGTCTCCCTTTCAAGCCTACGCTCTCTCAGCTGTCTATCCACCCGGATGGATAACTGCATGAGCTGATCCAAGCTATCAGGCAAGGGATATTGTACCAGTTGGTCCTTTATCTGGTTAGAAAGACCTCTTCGGTACTGGTGTCTCAGGGCTGGGTCATTCCACTGGGTGTCATGGGCCAACCTCCGAAACTCCGTACAGTAAACCTCAACTGGCCTTCGCCCTTGCTTAAGGATCGAAATCTGAGCCTCGGCTGAGGCCGTCTTGTCAGGGTCATCATACAACATGCCCAGTGCCATAAAAAAAGCATCAACACTTTTAAGCGACGGACAGTCAGGCTGCAACCCATATGCCCAGACCTGTGGGTCTCCTTGTAGCAAGGAAATCACTATGCCCACCCGCTGAATCTCCGACCCAGAAGACTGAGGCCTAAGCCGGAAGTATAGCTTGCAGCTCTCCTTGAAACAAAAGAACTGCGAGCGATCTCCAGAAAAACGATCCGGGAGATTTACTTTCGGCTCCTTAACCCCTGAAGGTGCTGCTGCTGCGGGAGCTCCGCCAGCGGCCTGGGAGGTGTGCATTTTAATGGACAAATCATTAAATTGCCGAGTCAGGACCTGCACCTGATCGACCACCTGTTGCAACTTATTTTGAGGGGTATGCTCCATATTCCCACAAAATTTCAACAGGAGTATTTGGCTGCTGAATGTGTTATGCACACCAGTGCCTGCAGGAATGTACTGGTGTCAGAACTGTTATGCACTCCAGTGCCTGCAGGAATGTACTGGTGTTTGAACTGTTATGCACACCAGTGCCTGCAGGAATGTACTGGTGTCTGAACGGATAGGTATGCAAAACAAATGAACTCACAGACAGACTGGGGAATATGACATTACGTACACAGAAGGTGATAGGGTAACAAAATACACACAAAGTGAACAGAGAAGCCCAGAGGCTAAGGAACTGGGTGTCTCCCTAGTATTAGTAATGCTCAGATGGGAAAAGCAAGATGTTGTGTTTTAATACGTAGAGAACCCGAAATGCTGTTGCTAAGGGCAACAGCAAAACCCTAAAGGGTTACCAACGGGTGTGGCAGTAAACTCCTTGGTCAGAGATGGAATGATAGACACAAGGAGAGTCTCCACAATCCTAATTCTCACTTGCAGTGCACAGGTTCAGCTTACTGCCACTAAACTGACACCTGACACCTTGCACAGTGAGACAAGATTTAGGCAGGCAAGTCTTAGAATACAGCCGCAAACTTGCTAAGTTCACAGAGTAGTAAAAGAACCCCAGCAAGCTAAACGACTGACTCCAGTCTTACTGCTAGGTCTGGATTGGCAGAGTGTAGTACCAAATCCCCAGGCCTATTTGCAGTAAGCAACAATAAATACAAAGCTACACAGTACTGGCTAACTTTCAGGAACTGACTAACCAACAAAGATTCAGCAGCATCTGCTTAACCTGAGAAGAGGCCTTATAAAGCAGGTGCTGTCCACGCCCCACTCAGACCTCACAGACTGTGAGCACAAAAACCAGCACCGGATCCCCTGCCGTGCACAGAGCCTGTAACCACTGCACAGCAAAAGACCCGAACCGGAGTATCAGCTGCGCTCAGGTTACTCCGCTAGCACTTGTCTCTCGGTTGCCATGACGACGTGGCAGCACAGGGCAGGAGACCCTAACAGAATCAGGCCCTCTAATACCAAATGCTGTTAACAGGGTGAGTTAACTCTATCTGCTACCAAGAATAATATGGAAGCGATAAATGAGAGAACCCCTATAATACTCTAGTATTTAAAGAGTAAACCAAAATCCTTCTTATTTCTGTACTTCATTACAAAAATAACAATTTCTAACTGCAGTGTGACAGAATTTAATTTTCATAAACAAATTACCAGAAGAAAAGATTCCGCTAAATTTCTTTGGAAACAAGTTCCATTCTAGCTATTCCATAGAAACTCCAGCCACAATATGTCAGTCATATAGGCAAAGCTGCTTGGGCTGTCAGCAACTATTAGCATTACTACAACAACACACAAATAGAAGTGGATTAGCAATCTTCTGCATTGCTCACTTATTTTGGTAGGTTTAATAGAATGTCAGTTTTGGTTTTGTAAATGGTTTTGTTTCTGTTATTCTCAATAAGTATTTTGTTATTGCTGTAAGCTACACATGCTGACGTGGTTGGACTAGCAGTTTAATTTTGAATGCTATTAAAGAGTTCAGTAAATAATAATTTAAGCATTAAAAAATAATAATAATAGTAGAACACACAAGTGTTACGGTTGCTAAAAAAAATGTTGCAATCTTTCTCTCTTTTCCCCCTTTTACCAATAGAAATGGTCACTAATCTATATTTTGATTACTATTGACTGTTACATTCCTGCTTCATGTTTTCTTTCATGTGTCAATGTACTTGTTCATTGTGACCTTTCAATAAACTTTATTGTAAAAAAAAGCAATAAGAAATTAAGGATAGCTGGAATTTAACACATGCAGAGACAGGGGCTCCACTTAGGAAGCTACCAGGCATGATGCAAATACAGTGAAACCTTTATATTTAACCAGCTGTTCTACTCGTTATTCACACAGGATTGTTAAAAATTTGGTAAATCTATAGAGATGTACAGTACTGTAAATTTGATACCTCTTAATTTAAGTAAATATGAATCCATGGTTCATGACATTACCCGAAGAGCACCCATAGTAGATACGGTAAAAAGTGACAGGACAATTTTAGTAGTTTATTAAATTCTACCCACTGGAGGTGCAATCCAAATTTTTATCCAATTGTCCGTTTGGGCATTATCATTCATGCATTGGTAATGATGTCATTATGTCAACACATTTTCATCGCCCTTAGGGGAGGTTTAATAAAATTCTAACTGTGTCGTTTTCCTATTTCCCACCTGAAGAATACCTGTGTAAAATTTCAGCTTCCTAACATATCGGGAAGTAAGAGAATTAGTGATCAATTAGTCAGTCAGTGAGTGAGTGATATGGTAAAAAGAGACAGGACCATTTTTAATTTATGAAATTCTACACACTGGAGGGGCAATCCAAATTTTTATCCGATTGTCCATTTGGGTACTATCGTTTACGCAACACAGGCCACGCATCGGTAATGATGTCATTATGTCAACCCCATTTTCATCCCCTCAGGGGCAGTTTATTAAAATTTTAATTACATATTTCTCCTATTTCCCACCTGAAGAGAGAGAGAGAGCGAGAGCAATTTATGTTTCTCTTCTCGGTTTCCTTTTTATGTTTTATATACAGTACAGTATTTATTTATTTTTATCAGTAGATTTTATTGAAATTTGAAACAAAGTATGTGGGATACAGAAGACAAAAGATGATTAAGGAGGTACAAAAACAAATGAAAGATACAGCAAAATTACAAAGTATGCAACAAGCACCCTAAATCTAAATAATAATAATAATAATAATAATAATAATAATAATAATAATAAAATACACAATATAGTAATTCACAGTAAATGTAACATATTGGTTGTCAGAAGGCATATAATCAAGAGATAATATCCATCCTTGTTCCCTAGTCTGTTACTATAACAGGAATGTGACAGCTGCCATGGATATTATTGTCCAACTGTGTATACGACCCCACAAACCACACCATCAAGCCCCTTGATTTGACAACAGTGTTCGTGAACTCAGGAAAAGGGGTTGTACACTTGAAAGCCAATGGAGGAAGACAAACCTGGTAGAGGATAAATTAAATCTAATCAAACATATTGGAAAATATCAATCAACAATCACCCGCAAGAAAAGAGAGTTCCTTTCAAATGACATCATGGCAGCAAACAATAGGCCTGCTCAGCTTTTCTTTACAGCTGAGACATGTTGCAAACCAGCATGCCTGCAGCCCTCTCCTATTTAAGGCGCAATGAATTTGCAAAATTCTTTGCAGATAAAGTTTCCACCATCCGAGCTGGAATCCCCACAGGGACACCAAAGGAGTGCCAATCTACCAAGCCTGCCAATGTAAGTCACCTGTCTTCATGGAACAGCTTTGACCAAATGGAAGCAAAAGACGTCACTGAAATTGCTAAATGTTGCATCCCACCACCTGTGATCTGGACTCTTTCTCAACCAAGCTTCCATTAGAGTGTATGGAAATAATTTGCCCTGTATTTGCAAAAATAGTTCAATGCTTTCTGCAGACAGGCATTTTTCCTGAACCACTAAAGGAAGCAATTGTCAGACCACAACTTACCATATCTAATTTAGACATGACTGCATGACTACTACTACTACTACAGATCAGTATCAACCCTTCCTTTTCTAGGAAAGGTTATTGAGAAAGTGGTTGCAATCAACTAGAAACCCGCCTGTCAACCCATTTGATTCACATCAAAAATAAATTTTATGAAGTCCCCACACTAACGGTCATGTGACCGGACTTCATAAAATTTATTTTTGATGTGAATTGAAAATTTCAGAATATTCATTACACATCTAACTGTACATTTGAATAAGGTTTCCTATCAATTATTATGTCTGTCATTATTTGGTCTTTTAATGAGATGGGATGGTCATAATCTATTGCACATGCAAATGAGCAGCCATATTGAAGGGGTATCTGAACCCCTCTCAGCAGGACTAACAGCACCTTGAAAAAGTTGTGTGAGCGCAACGAAACACGTTGGTGAGATCTGCTGCTGTGTGTTTACTCCCACGAACTGACACCTCTGGAAGATCGAGACCTAGACCAAGTCCCCTGCTGCTACACTATATTGGACCCCATTCAACGAGGGATCCTTTCACACCGTGGAAACTGGATTTGCATCACCAATTAAGGGACTGCCATTTGCGGACGCTGATCTGCTTAAAAGCCTTTGAAAGACACTGGTGGTAACTATTACGGTTGTGACCTATATTAGCCCTTGCAGGACTTAGGGGACTGTCTAAATGGAACAGGTCCACTGAACTCTTATTGATCTCCACATACACAAGTGGGAGGAGCACTCTTTCTTCATTTGCCATTATAATCTAATTATTTTTAAAAAAACTGTGTGTTTAAGATTTTTTATTTTTTAGCATTTTCTGCTCTTAATAATACTATTAAATTGTGTTTTTATTATGACCGACCTTTCTCATTAATGACCTATAAGCGCTACATTCTTTTTAATACTGTAATGTATTAATTTGCCATATGAAAATAAATACAGACTTTTTATTTTACACAATGGCATTTGAATAATTTGCAGCACTCTAATTGCCCCCGGGTTATGTAGTTTAATATCACTTTTGGAATAATTGGGTAATATTGACATGAAATAACTGAGTATTATTGACATGTGTTGATTCATGTCTCGCATGTGATATTTAAAATTCCACTAGGTGAGACAGCCACTGCAATTCATTAATTTGACTGAGGTAAAAGACTGAGTGTGGATCATCAAATCGACAGTGTCTATGTCGACAATGTTTAGGTCGACCACTATAGGTCGACAGTCACTAGGTCGACAGGGTTTGAAGGTTGACAGGGTTTCTAAGTCGACATGTGCTAAGGTATACAGGTCAAAAGGTAGACATGAGTTGTTGTTTTTTTGGGGGGGTCGTTTTCTGTATACAGTGACCAGGAAGCCGAATTAGTGCTTTGCTTGCCATGCTTCAGGCAAGGTGCCTTGCTCCGCTACTGCTTCACTCGGCACAGATTACCGTTCCAATCGTAGTCCACGTGGATCGTTAAGTATGAAAAAGTACAAAAAAAGAAAAAAACATTGAAAAACTCATGTCGACCTTTTGACCTGTCGATCTAGCACAGTGATGGCTAACCTTGACACTCCAGCTGTTATTGAACTACACATCCCAGCATGCCCTGCTACAGTTTTGCTATTTGGCCTTGCTAAAACTGATGCAGGGCATGCTGGGATGTGTAGTTCAACAACAGCTGGAGTGTCAAGGTTAGCCATCACAGACCTAGCACATGTCGACCTAGAAACCCTGTCGACCTAAAAACCCTGTCGACCTTCAAACCCTGTCGACCTAGTGACTGTCGACCTATAGTGGTCGGCTTAAACACTGTCGTCCTAGACAGTGTCGATCTTCAGACCGGATCCCAAAAGACTCACGTTGTATTAAACCATTGCAGTGCCATCATGGTCTGTAAGGAAAGCGCACTGATAATGAGTTACAGTAGGTAGGACTATCTGTATGTTTTCTTAATGCTTCAAGTGTCTCTGACAACATAATTTTTAGAGACTCCAGATTACATTCCTTTTATTTATATTTATGTAAAGGTTCTCATTCAATACACTTTTGCAAATGCAGCCCCAACATACAGGGCCATTTAGATCTGACAAGGGCCCAGGTATTGGAAGGAATGGCCACACCATCTCCAAAAATAAAACAAACAAACAAACAAACAAACAAACAAACAAACAAACAAACAAACAAACCACTATGCACTGCAGCATGATGCAGACCCTCCAACAAGCCCAGATATTCAGTACATGCTCCCTCTCCTGATGCCTAGGCCAACTTATGTACATACACTGACAACATTCCTGATTGGATAATTGGGAAAAAACAGACTACACTGCTGATATAACTAAATGACACACCTTCATCTCTTGATGAGGATGAAGTCAACAGGGAGGGAGATGAGATGGGGCTCTCAGTAGTGCACCCCAGGTATAGGCATTTTGTGCACGCAGACAAGTGGAAGATGAGGGTCCATTGATGGCTGGTTTAGTGGGTTGGACCCTCAAGTTTGCCTAACAGATGATCTAGCTCGGGCTGGTACCCCCCTGCTCCATCGACAGTGCTCAGGGTACATTCCCCACTGTTATTATGACACTGACTAGATCCCTTTGCCAGTCTTAATTACATTTCAATGATGTCTTTATTTTAGAGAGTAATTTATGAAAACCTGTAATAGAGCCTTGTAATAAAGGAGAATAATAACACATCTTTTTTTTTTAAATGTGATACTCTACGGCGCCGTGATTCTAAAAAGTTTGGGAGCCACTGGTATAAGCAAATAAAATGTTGGCATTGATTGAAGGAAGGATCTGATTTGTAAGAAACCAGATAATATAAGTTTAGGAATTTTGTACCTAGCCACAGTATCTTGGATGCCAATAATTTTTATCATGTTATACTGTGAATCAAAAATATTTTGTATTCATATATTTATCTTTCAGTAAGTTTTATTTCATGTAATTGGTTTTATTTGCATTGCTGTGTCAATAATAGTTAGAAAAGTTTTAGACATCATGGTTATGTATGTTTGAAATGCACTGTGAGCCTGATTCAGTGCATGCACAATCCTCCCGCCACTGGTGTTGTACACAAGCCATCACGGGAGGCCTGCGCATGCATGGGACCAATTTTGTGCATGTAGAGAACAGAACCTGCGTAGTTTCTTGCAGTGCCCTTTAAGTCGCAGCCTAGTTGACTGGGGGTGTGGAAGGGGTAGTACTGGGGAGCATTCCTAAAACCATTTTCTGGGAGTGCCTAGGTCAGTGTCTGCATCTTCCGCCACAAATTTACTGGATGTTACGGAACTGAGATGGCCATTTTGGGTATGCCTGAAGTTCTTGTAAGTGATCTGATACCTCATCTTCAGACACAGCAGTGGATCACAGAAACTTGCTGGAAGTGTCTATTTACACTTGGCGTCTCCTGCAGCAATAGCATATTTACACATAGTGTACATTGCATCCGGAACGGACCTTGGCCCCGAAGCAGCCCTGGCATGTCACTGTGCATGAAAAAGGGGTCATGGTTCATGGGGGCGTGGTACAAGTCATGGGGTACGGTATTGTGGCATGACCTGTATACCAACTGTGGATGGGACAAAGGGAGGGCGCACCCAAGCATAGAGCAGGGAGGCTGCGCTGCTTAGCAAACCCTAAACTCTGTATTGCCGGACCGGCCCATCCAGCCATCTGCCATTCTGGCATTTGCCAGAAGTGTCAGTCTGGACCTGCCCTGCATCCAACTCTGAATCAGGCCCTTTGTTGCAAATATTTTTTTATTTTTTTAACATCAATTATCCTATTTATATATAGCTCATTGCTGAGTAAAAGTCCACAACACATTCATTTGTAGACTATTTATTGCTCCACCATTCACATATGTCACAGACACAATTTCCCACACTATAAATTATCCTTCCAGTGCTGGAGGAAACCTTGTTCTTCTTAGAAAAATACTTTGCTAAAGAACTTGGCAGTATTTGATATTTTCTGGTAAAACTGCATGATTTGCAAGCTATTTTATGAAATAATCATGCTGCAAATTCAGGTCAAAAACCATTTCTTAGGGTTATGTCAGATAAACTACTGCACTGGACTGGAGTCAGGAGCTTTGCATTTTATATATATATATATATATATATATATATATATATATATACACCGTATCTACCACCCGTGTGGTGGGTGCACTCTTGCAGAAATCAATCACTTTGAGGATTTTGATGTGTCAGTCAGTTTATTCAGGTTAATCAGGTTCAATAACGTTGCCTTTAACATTCGACGTTTCGGTCCTATTATAGGACCTTTATCAAGACCGGCAATTCAAATCATCTACATGATCAAAGAGATAAATACAGTATATATAAAATCAGACTAAAGGTATCAGATTATACACTCACCACCACCACCAGTGCATCCCAGGCCCTTATAGCAGAAAATAGTGGCATCATGTTAATTAATTAATAGAATAACACTCTATATGGAAACAAGGATAAAGATCAGCATACACCAGATCTACTCCCACAGGACAAGCATAGCACCTCACACTAGAGCAAACTACATAGATTTACCTGGGGCAATATTAGACACAACGAATAAAAAATAGCTCCTGAAACCCAGGACTACTAAAAAAGAAAGTGGAAAAACTTATTAAGACACTGACCCTCACCAGTGTGTGATTGGACCCAACATACCATATAGAAGTCATACATGGATCATTAAAAAGCAACATTAGGCAGCTACAGATCAATCAGCAAAAACCACAATGTTTTCAGCAGCAAGGTCTGCAATTTAAAACAAAAAACAAGATGTATGAAATAATCCAAACATGATAAGATATTCCTACCATAGGAGTCCATACTGGCCGGTCCACTCACCACTCTGCTGCTTAATATCTGATGATAGCTGCATGCTGCACATCAGCAGCTGCCAGCTGTTTAACAAGATGGGACAGGAAATGCCACTTAACCAAGAGATGCAACTATATTCGTGCTAAGTGCTACTCACATGAGAAAAAAAGAATGTTACTTAAATGTCACCCCATTAGGTGTACCTAGCGCTACTTGTTCAGGAGCCAAAATCATCCGAGATAGCTCAAAAATACAATATTGGCAGCGTTCACGGCCGCTGGCAACGCCACTTCCGCGTTCCAACGACCGGAAGTGAATGCGTTCCACGGGCCGGAAGTCCCACGGACGCCACTTAGCCGGGCCACAAGAGAAAAACATTAAGTTTAAACGACAAGACAAGACTCAGAAACAGACACTAGGGAATATCCCAGCACATGGGTAAAAGCCAAAACGTCAATGTAACTGGCCACACTCGGTCGATCGTCAAATCGGCCCGACCGGAAGCGACAGCACCATCTAATTAGCATAAATGGGAGGAGAATACGCTAATCAACCGACGGGGTAGAATAAAGTGGGTTATACTAGACAAGGATATATTACTAGGGCAATTAGAAACAATTATCTAATGTCAGTGAAACCCAATAGCAAGAAGTCCCTCACAGTGTATATCGACTGCGTTAATTTATATTCATAATTTCTTTTTAAAAAGGCATAAAAGCGTAACACCTATTAATAAAGTACACCTGTCAATAAACTATCACTATGGGGGATAGAAAGCAATGGATCACACTGAAATTCTGCCAAGGACCTGGGTGGCTCCAGAAAAATAAAACAAAAATAAAAATAAAACAGATTAACAATGTATAGATAATATTAAGGACATTATACAGAAAACTGTATGTACAGATATTCATTTAATATGACAACTGTAATATATAGAGATACACAAGTACCCTGAAGATAACCAACTTATAACCACAGACTGGGGACCCTATTCAAAAGGACACTGTAGACTTATTGTAAGAATACATTTGGACATTAAAGGTTATAAGAATACATTTAAAGGATTAGCCTCATTGAGGCCCCTTGGGGCTACCGTGTCAAGCTTATGTATCCAAAAGCTTTCTTTCTGTTTAAGCATCCAGGTTCTATCTCCACCTAATGGAGGTGGTGGTACCCAATCAATAAGCTTGCAATTTAATGTCGCAAATTGATGTCTAGCAGACAGAAAATGGCGCGCTACAGGCTTATCAGTATGGCCAGAAAGCAAGGCCATATGGATGGAAGACCGATGGTTGGCCAATCGATACCGAAACTGACGGGTAGTCAATCCAACGTAACAGAGCCCACACGGGCATTTCAAGATGTAAATGACATAATCTAATCTACAATGTAGGTGATATTTTAAAAATATTTTCTTCCCAGTATGTGGATGATGAAAATAGGGGCCAGTGAGCATGGATCAACATGTGGTGCATCCTCCACAGGAGAAGCTACCTGGTCTGGCTTGCATTAGTTGGAATTAGATTTTTTTTGGTCAGGGAACATCGTGGGCCTCATTAACAGCTGTTTTAAATTGGCTCCTCGCCGGTAGGCCATCATCGGTGCTGGAGCTCTTGCAAAGGGGAGATTTCCATCAGATGCCACAATAGGCCAATGTTTTCGTAATGCCTTTCTCATACTATCTGAGGTGCCATCGAACTGGGTGGAAAAAGTCATACGCTTCTCACTTACTTTTTTAGGAAGTTGTCCAAGAAAAATACTATTGGCTTTCTCTAAACATCATGCTAATACTTTTTTAGAATAACCTCACTCCAAAAAGCGCATGGTTATTTCGGCACATTGTTGATCCTTTAGAGCAGGGGTCGAATTGATCCTCATTGCTCTAAGGAATTGTGAGATAGGGAGTTGTGTTTGTTTTTTTATATGCATGGAGTATACACTTTCATATTTGATCTAAAGACAAATGTAGAAATAAATGCTGTTACTTAGAGGCTTCTCTGCTTATCTTTGGAGGAAGGAAGACTCAGAACCTCTTTTTCATCTTCAGAAATATGTTTATTTCAATTTGAGTTGCAGTAATAAGTTTCCCTCTTTTTTTCCCCAAGTACCATGTTCTTGCTATGTAGGATCAGTTGAGCCAATTGGTTTAGGGGCAGTAATAGGTAAGGTTGGTGTTGAAAACAGATTCTTTCAGGATAATGGGATTTCACCTATAACATACCTAAGGGGATGCGTTCGGATTTCCGGCAGTCGGGATTCCGGCAGTCATGTGACCGATACAGAAATCCTGACATCACTCTTGAGACCTGGAACACTAACAGCCGGCAACCCAAAGGTGAGAGAAAAGGTTAGGGTTAGGTACTATGGGGGGTTAAGGTAAGGCACTTAGGGGGTCATTCCAAGTTGATCGCTAGCTGCCGTTGTTCACAGCGATCAGGCTAAAAAGTGGCATATCTGTACCTGCGTATGCACCGCAATGCACAGGCACATCGTACAGGTACAATAAGCATCGTGGGTTTGCACAGTCTAACGAACATTCCTGTCGCACGGCCGAACGCAGGAAGATTGACATGAGGTGGGCTTTTCTGGGTGGCAACTGACTGTTTTCAGGGAGTGTTTGGAAAAAGCAGGCGTGCCTGAAAAAACACAGGCGTTCGCTGGGCGGGTGTGTGACGTCAAAAGCTGTCCTTCGTTAGAATCAACGCACACGAAGAGTAACTACATGGCTGGTCTTGTTTTGCACAAAAAGATTTTGCAGGCGCTCTGCTGCACAAGCGTTCGACCTTCTGCAAAGTGAAAATACACTCCCCAGTGGGCGGCGACAATGCGTTTGCACGGCTGCTAAAAACTGCTAGCGAGCGATCAACTTGGAATGACCCCCTAAGGGTGCTGGTTAGCCATAGCCGACACCCATGGAGGGTTAGGGTAGCGGAGGGTTAAAATACACTGTCAGGTGTATGGATCTTCAGTGTCAGAATGCCGCTATCGGTCATGTGACCGCCAGCATCCCGACCGCCGGAATTACATACCGAAAATTTAAATTGATAGTCAGATTGTCTGTTGCCCGGGATTGCTGTTCCTGAGCACAGGGTGGACAAGTAGTGTGACATCACTGATTAATGCTGAACTGCTGGGAAGGCCACTTTGCAGCAGGCTCAGTTGATGGATTTACTCAACTTCACATACTCAGCCTCACCTGTAAGGTGATTCTCATGGGAAGAGTTTTCTGTCTGAAATTTGAAAGGGCCACAACTGGCATTAGCAAGCCATATCATTGTATTCAGCAATCAGCCAGGTTGAAGAGACATCTCAATATTTGGTTATCATATTTCATTTACTCTAATGACGTTCTCATATGACTGGCTCCAGAGGTTTTTTGCAGGCTCCTTCTATTTTTGGAATAAGCAGAAATGAAGTCAGTGCTTGTAACATTTATATTAATGTATCATCAGCCTTAGTTATGTGTGGAATTACAGAACAACTATAATTCTTCTTAAAGCATCAGACACAGAAGTCGGTCCTCCTCTTATCCTATATTGCATATCCAAAGTAGTTGCAGCTCCTCTCAGTAATAATAAATCATGCATAATTGTTTTTTTTTATTCATTTAAAAAAAAAAAAAGCAAGTGTGTCAGTGGAGTGTCTTAAAATGACCCCTAACCACAAGTGCAAGCACTGACTACCACCTCATCTATAGTTCAATCATATCACTGGCATTTTCTTATCAGGAGCAACAAGTATCAGAAAATCTTATCACACATGCAGTAGGGGCTGATTTAGAGATGGATGCGTCTGTACGCAGCGGCCACTTCCATCTGGTCTGCGCACGCAGACTGGCTGCAGTGTGAATCCATTTTACAGTGGCGACATTCGTGGGGCGGCGACATGGCGTTGGGGGGTGCAAGGTTGGCTGAATGGGGGTGGCTGCGTGACATCACATGTCGCTGCTCCGATTAACAAAAATGTTGGCCGACCGCCTGACAGCGCACCTAGGCAGCGCTACCAGGGGTCAACCTTAGTTTGATGCGTCCACAATTAGATTACATCAGGAGGCAGCCTATCACACATGCTGGATGGCCTTGCCCTGTGCTGGATGGCCCCCCAGCATGTAAGGAGATGGACGAAGATCTGGCTGCGCATGCAGCGATCTGAGTCCATCGCTGAATCAGCCCCATAGTTTACTATGGGGCTTGGCTATGGTTTAATGTCTGACCATGCATTTACTACTCACTTTTCACATTTTGGTGGGTTTTACAAGGCCAATGACTACAATGTCACCAAAACTGCTGACAATAAAGAATGGCCATTTACAAGCAGTTAAGCAGTAAATATTCATTTCTGCACTTAACTTGGAATGCAAATATTCTTCATCAACTAAAATGCTGATGTCAACAATGTATTTATTTGCATATTGCACAGAAAATACATTTACACTGTTGATTTGAACATTATCGTTTTTTGCTAGGGACAGAAGGAACACATTTGTGACAATAAAAAAGATTACTTCATTTTTTAAATTATCTTATTCATTTTTCTGTATCAAATAGAGGCCTACTAAAGGTTTCTGAATTCAAACATTTTGAATAATATCAATTATTTCCTGTTTATAAACCATCATTTATTGTTTCAGTGTATTCATTGTACCCCCAGTTAATGCTTTTTGTTGGGTTAAGACTTTTTCAAGGCAAGAAATAGTATATATCTGCAAATACACCTTATATATCATACTAAAAAGAGGGTCTATTGTATCAGAGTAGATAAGAGCTTGTGGCAGAGATGGCAGGTGATTCCTATTCAGTAATAGATGGCAACATATGTTAGTATAAAGACCATAATTGCCTTTTGTAAAGATACTGGTTTCTATCTACAGTACCTGGTGGTAGATCAAAACTGCCTTGAATCAGGGTCTTAGCCCCATATACGAGACTCAGCGTTATAATTTTTCTGTGGTTTGCAAGTCCTCCCCTGCATTAGAGTTATTGGCTATCAAAAACACGTGACATCTGAGAGCCAATAAGATGCTGTTTTGTGATCCGGGTAAATCTGAACCCGCACATCTCTACTCAGCATTAATGCTGACATGTTTCTAAACAAATCACCTAGCGTCATGGCTGCCGCCATCTTGGATTCCTCCATGTGATTCTTTCAGCCAATTACACTGCTGCTGTGATCAGCTTACTCCGTTCAACAATGAACATTCTTCACTGCCTATATAATCTGCTCAAACCTGCTAGCCTGTGTCAGAGCAACCACTTCCCTCTTGGAAAGTTCCTGATCACAGGTCTCTGTTACCTAAAGAAACACTCCTGTTTTACCGCAATCCTGTTGTGTTAGGACTGTTGTGTTAGGACTAGAGAGGAGCAGGTTCGGTTCTCTGAGTGAGAACCGAACCCCCCCGAACTTCACACTCCAAGCCCCGATCCAAGTCTTCCCACCAGACTCAGAAACCAGAACGAGGCAAAACGTCATCATCCCGCAGTCGGCGGGTTTTTCCGATTCCATATAAAATGCCGCACGTCACCGCCATTTTCACTCTGGAATTGGAGAGTGAGGGATCAGACCTCTGTCTCTCTGTGGGTGGTGGCATCAGGTGGGTCAGTGTGTGCTCTCTAGGGGTGCTGTCCTGTCACTGTGGTGTCCCTGTGCTGTTAGGAGTACTGTCATGTCACTGGTGTCATGTGCTGTTAGGGGTGCTGCAGCTGTACATGGGTGTTGCTGTCCTGGCTGTCATTGTACTGTACAGGGGCACTGTCCTGTATGCTGTAAAAATAAAGGGGTATTGTTCAAATACAGGGGTGCTGGCCCTGTCCTGTATGCTGTAAAAATACAGGGGTGCTGTTGTTAAAATAAAAGTACACTGGCCCTGTCTTGTATGCTGTAAAAATACAGGGTGCAGTTGTTAAAATAAAAGTACACTGGCCCTGTCAGGGGTGTTGTTCAAATACAGGGGTGCTGGCCCTGTCCTGTATGCTGTAAAAATACAGGAGTGCAGTTGTTAAAATAAAAGTACACTGGCCCTGTCTTGCATACTGTAAAATTGCAGGGGTGTTGTTAGAATACAGGGGTGCTGGCCCTGTCCTGTATGCTGTAAAAATATAGGGTTGCTGTTGTTCAAATAAAAGTACACTGGCCCTGTCCTGTATGCTGTAAAACTACAGGGGTGTTGCTCAAATATAGGGGTGCTGGCCATGTCCTTTATGCTGTAAAAATACAGGAGTGCAGTTGTTAAAATAAAAGTACACTGGCCCTGTCTTGTATACTGTACAATTACAGGAATGTTGTCCAAATACAGGGGTGCTAGCCCTGTCCTGTTTGCTGTAAAAATATAGGGTTGCTGTTGTTCAAATAAAAGTACACTGGCCCTGTCCTGTATGCTGTAAAAATACAGGGGTGTTGTTCAAATACAGGGGTGCTGTTGTTAAAATAAAAGTACACTGGCCCTGTCTTGTACACTGTAAAACTACAGGGGTGTTGTTCAAATACAGTGGTGCTGGCCCTGTTCTATATGCTGTAAAAATAAAGGGGTGCTGTTGCTAAAATAAAAGTTCACTGGTCCTGTATGCTGTAAAAAATGCAGGGGTGCTGTTGTTAAAATAAAAGTACACTGGCCCTCTCCTGTATGCTGTAAAAATACAGGGGTGTTGTTCAATTACAGGGGTGCTGTTGTTAAAATATAAGTACACTGGCCTGTCCTGTATGCTGTAAAAATACAGGGGTGTTGTTGAAATACAGGGGTGCTGCTGTTAAAATAAAAGTACACTAGCCCTGTCATGTATGCTGTAAAAATACAGGGGTGCTGTTGTGAAAATAAAAGTACACTGGCCCTGTCCTGTATGCTGTAAAAATAAAGGAGTGCTGCTGTTAAAATAAAAGTACACTGGCCCAGTCTTGTATGCTGTAAAATTACAGGGGTGCTGTGAAATTACAGGGGCACTGTTCTGTGTGCTGTAATAATAAAGGGGTGCTGTCCTGTGAAATGGAGAACATAAATTTGGAGGAAAAAATAGTGGAAGATCAGGAACCACTTCCAGTTTCTAGTACTAGTGCTGAAGCTGCTGCTGCCACCATTCATGACATTAACGATGCAATTCCATCAACGTCGTCTGCTAAGGCCAATGCCCAATGTCACAGAGGGCATGTAAAATCCAAGAAGCAAAAATTAATTATCAGAAAAAAAAGAGATTATCTGATAAGAAACGTAAAATTGGCAATATGCCATTCACGATACGAAGTGGCAAGGAAAGGCTAAGGCCTTGGCCTATGTTCATGACTGGTGGCTCAGCTTCTCATGAGGATGGAAGCCCTCCTCCCTCTCGAAAAATTGTAAAAATTAAGCTTGTTAAAGTACAGGAAAAAACAACTGTGCATTCAGAGAGATCACAAATACCCAAAGAGAGTCAGTGTCCGCATTTGTGATGTCTAGGCCTGACCTTCCCAAGACTGTATGGAAAGAGGAGGCCTACCACCATTTGTATGCCCCCTGCAAGTGCTGGGAGGAGCACCGCTAATCCAGTTGCTGATATTGAGATTGAGGATGTCACTTTAGACATACACCAGGATGAGGAGGATATTGGTGTAGCTGGTGCTGAGGAGGAAGTTGACGAGATGATTCTGATAGTGATGTGGTTTGTTTGAATAAGGCACCAGTGGAGACAGTTGTTGTCCATGGGATGAAAAAGTCCATTGTCAGTGTGGAATTATTTCTCCACAAATCCAGACAACAGGTGTCAAGTTGTGTGTTCCCTTCCTCAATCCATAATAAGTAGGGGTAAGGATGTTAACCACCTAGGAATATCCTCCCTTATGTGTCACCTGCAGTGCATTCATCAGAAGTCATTGTCAAGTTCAGAAACTTTGGGTAAGAGTGTAAGCAGTCCACTGACACCTAAATCCCTTCTTTCTGTTGTACCCAAGCTCCTGCAATCCACACCACCGACTCCCTCAACATTAATTTCCTCCTCAGTCAGGAACGTAAGTAGTCCTGCAGGCCATGTCACTGGCATGACTGATGAGTCCTCTCCTATCCGGGATTCCTCCGGAGGAGCCTTGAGTGGTATGCCTACTGCTACTGCCGCTGCTGTTGTTGCTGCTGGGAGTTGATCGCCATCCCAGAGAGGAAATTGGAAGACCACTTGTACTACTTCAACTAAGCAATCGACTGTTCAACAGTCCTTTGCAAGGAAGATGAAATATGACAGCAGTCACCCTGTTGCAAAGTGGTTTACTGAGGCCATAAAAACTATGCTGTTGTTAGACGTGCATCCGGTATCCGCAATTAGTGCAGTGGGATTCAGACAGTTGATGGACGTACTGTGTCCCCGGTACCAAATCCCATCTAGGTTCCACCTCATTAGGCAAGCGATTCCCGGACTGTACACAGGGACATTAAGAAAAGTGTCTCCAGTGTCCTGAAAAATGTGGTTGTACCCACTGTACCCACCAACAACAGCAGCAGCACCAGTAGCAGCATCTCACAAACGCCAACTCGTTCCTAGGCAGGCTACGCTGTGTATCACCGGTTTCCGTAAGAGGCACACCACTGACAACCTCTTACGGAAACTGAGGGACATCATCGCACAATGGCTTACCCAACTTAGACTCTCATGGGGATTTGTGATATCTGACAATGCCACCAATATTGTGCGTGCATTACATCTGGGCAAATTCCAGCACGTCCCATGGTTTGCACATACAATTAATTTGGTGGTGCAGAATTTTCTGAAAAAACAGGGGTGTGCAGGAGATGCTGCTGGTGGCCCGAAAAATTGGGAGCCACTTTCGACATTCAGCCACTGGGTACCGAAGACTGGAGTGCCAGCAAACACTCCTGAACCTGCCCTGCTATCACCTGAAGCATTTGGTGGTAACGATGTGGAAGTCAACACTCTATATGCTTCAGAGGGTGGAGGAGCTGCAAAGGCCATTCAAGCCTATACATTCACCTATGATATAGGCAAAGAAGAGGGAATGTACCTGACTCAAGCGCTGTGGAGAATGATTTCCATTTTGTGCAAGGTTCTCCAACCCTTCGAACTTGCCACACGTGAAGTCAGTTCGGACACTGCCAGCTTGAGTCAGGTCATTCCCCTAATCAGGCTTTTGCGGAAGCAACTGGAGAATTTGAAGGAGGAGCTAAGATGGAGCAATTCTGTTAAGTATGTGGGACTTGCGGATGGAGCCCTTCATTCGCTTTGCCAGGATTCAAGGGTGGTCAATCTGTTGAAATCAGAGAACTACATTTTGGACACCGTGCTCAATCTTAGGTTTAAAGCCTACATTGTATCTCTCTTTCCGGTGGACACAAGTCTGCAGAGGTACAAAGACCTGCTGGTGAGAAAATTGGCAACTCAAGCGGAACGTGACCCGTCAACAGCTCCTCCTTCATTTTCTCCCGCAACTGGGGCGGCGAGGAAAAGAATAACATTTCCTAGCCCACCCGCTGGCGGTGATGCAGGGCAGTCATGAGCAAATGTTGACATCTGGTCTGGACTAAAGGAGCTGCCACCTATTACTGACATGTCTACTGTCACTGCATATGATGCTGTCACCGTTGAAAGAATGGTGGAGTATTATATCGGTGAAAGCATCACTGTAGGTATGTCAGACAGTCCGTTCGTATACTGGCAGGAAAAAGAGGCAATTTGGAGGCCTTTGCACAAACTGGCTTTATTTTGCCTAAGTTGCCCCCCCTCCGGTGTGTACTCCGAAAGAGTGTTTAGTGCAGCCGGTAACCTTGTCAGCGATCAGCGTAGGAGGTTACTTCCACAAAATGTGGAGAAGATGATGTTCATCTAAATGAATTATAAATTCCTCCAGGAAGACCTTTACCAGCAATTGCCTCCAGAAAGTACATAGGGATCTGTGATGGTGGATTCCAGTGGGGACGAATGAATACTCTGTGAGGATGAGGATGTACACACTGAAGAGGGTGAGGAATCGGAGGATGAGGATGACATCTTGCCTCTGTAGAGCCAGTTTGTGCAAGGAGAGATTAATTGCTTCTTTTTTGATGGGGGCCCAAACAAACCAATCATTTCAGCCATAGTTGTGTGGCAGACCCTGTCGCTGAAATGATTGGTGTGTTAAAGTGTGCATATCCTGTTTATACAACATAAGAGTGGGTGGGAGGGCCCAAGGACAATTCCATCTTGCATCTCTTTTTTTTTTTGCATGATGAGCTCTTTGGGGCCTATTTTTTTACAACTGCCATCCTGTCTGCCACTGCAGTTCCACTCCTACATGAGCCAGGTGTTTGTGTCACCCACTTGTGTCGCTTAGCTTAGTCATCCAGCAACCTCGGTCCAACCTTTTGGCCTAAAAACAATATTGTGAGGTGTTCAGAACAGACTGGAAATGAATCAAAATGAATGTTATTGAGGTTAATAATACTGTAGGATCAAAATTAACCCCAAATTCTGTGATTTTAGCTTTTTTTTTTTTTTAAACATCCAGATCCAAAACCATAACCCAAGGGTGGTTTTGGCAAAAACAATCCAGATTCAAAACATGAGTGGAGATACAGGTCCAAAACCAAAACATAAAACCCGAAAAGTGTCAGCCGCACATCTCTAATTTTAACATATATTGTCAATATTTGTTAAAATATATATGTTTTTTTAATAATATTGAACATATACAGATTAGAAGGATGTCAAAATACCGATGCCAGAATCCCGACCGCCAGAATCCCGGCAGCGCCGCCACAGCTATTCCCACTCCTGGTTGTCCACGACACCCATGGAGTAGGAATAGATCCTGTGGCGAGCGAAGTGAGCCCGCAAGGGGCTTTATTCTGCTCATCCCCTGCCGGCATCCTGGTGGTCAGGATTCCGGCATCTGTATTTTAACCGCCGGGATTCCGACCACCGGGATCCCATACCCAACCCAGATTAGATGCACATGTATACAGAGCTCTGTAAATCTAGGCCAAAAAATTGGGGTGAGGGGGCAGCCACTTCTGTATTAGCCTAGCGCGGCTGGAACCCTTAATCAGGCCATGGGTAACCGATGGAGGACTTACAGAGCGGCTTGCAGATGTTGAACAGAAGATTAGCTTCGAAGCAGCATTCAGAATTCTGTGATTTTAGCTGTTTTTATGTTTTTTTCAAAAAACATCCAGATCCAAAACCAAAGCCCGAAAAGGGTGGTTTTGGCAGAACCAATCCAGATCCAAAACATGAGCAGAGATCCAAAACCAAAACACAAAACCCGAAAAGTGCCCACCGCGCATCTCTAGTGAAGACACACTTCTGTGTTACCGCATCCTGCTATATTCAAGATAAACTCCAGTGTCCCTGTGTAACTGCTGCATTCAAGACACACTCCGGTGTTCTGGTGTACTTGCTGTATTCTATATATCCTGGTGCTATAAATGTTTACTGACTTTAGTCTTGTCACAATCATATCAGTTCACCAGTTATTAGACCAGCTACTACCTTGCCTATACTGCTGTATACTATTATCACGAACAATGATTAAGGTTTGTTGGCGCTGTGTACACAAGTGTAGATTACCACCTGCAGATCAGCAGCCACCTGGTGAAGGGGTAGCCAACCTCTTCTATGTAGCAGGCACTAACAATATACAGTACAGTATACCAGGTAGGCGCTCGAAACCACAGAGGCAAGCTTTGTAAAATCGCAGTTTTAATACATATAACAAAACAATAACAATAAGACTAAAAACAATAATAAAACGATAAATCTCAAATGATAAGCTGAGTCACAGGATCTATTACAGACTCACACACATAATTATTGTGTGTGTTAAAAGGAATCCCTGGAGTTTCAACAATAAATAGTCAGATTATAAATTCAAATATATTTACCAGCGGCAGTAGTGATAAGCGGAGACTCTCATACCCCTTTGACACCACCTGAGGCGGGTCGCACACGGGAACCTGACACATGAGCTTCCAGGGTGCGACCCACCTCAGGCATCTTTCACACCGCAGTCAGCAGACCGGCATATTGCCGGGTTGCTGCCTTCAGTAGTGGCGCGGCGGGGGTGGCACTTGGAGATCACATGATCTCCAAGTGCCACCCGTACATAAAGAGTGAATGGGAAACAGGTCGCAATGACCCGGCTCCCGTTCACATCGCACAGTGAGCCAGTTTGAACACGAGTTCAACCCTGCTCAAGAGCAGGTTTGAAATACTGGGTCACTCATCCCGGTATTTCAACCCTGGCACCCTTTCACACTGCACATGAACACGGGTTATGCGCGTTCATGTGCCAAAAACCTGTGTTTAGAGGTGCCGGTGTGAAAGGGGTATTAGTAATGTTCAGTCAGTCTCTAACGCTTGATCCGTGTAGCTGACCAGTGGTGTATATGTAGGTTGAATAGGAGCTGTCAATTTGCATGCATGTAAATCTTATAGGGATAAATCCATCCACTATCTCATTGCTCACAATGTGGAGGAGCATCAGAGGTTGACAGTGGGTACTCCATGGGTACTATATAGTAGTGACTAGGACAATGCCAAGGAGAGCCACCAGGTGTATTCACTGGATGATAGGCAGTCTGTGCAGCAGTGGCAGAAGCTGTTGGACCTAGCCACTGAACTGGCAGCTAGCAGCCACATTCAGCGTCCCCCTATATTGCCGAATCCACTGTCTACACACCCAGTGGCTACTTCTAACAGCTTCTGCCACTGCTGCACAGACTGCCTATCATCCAGAGAATACACCTGGTGGCTCTACTTGGCATTGTCCTGGTCACCTACTCTATACTGTAGTACCCACAGAGTACCCACTGAACGTGTTTAATTTCAACCTCTGCTGCTCCTCCACATTGTGAGCAATGAGATGGTGGATGGATTTATCCCCATAAGATTTACATGCATGCAAATTGGCAGCTCATATTCAATCTACACACCACTGGTCAGCTACATGGATCAAGCATTAGAGACTGACTGAACATTACTGAGAGTCTCCGCTTATCACTACTGTCGGTGGTAAATATATTTGAATTTATGATCTGGCTATTTATTGTTAAAACTCCAGAGATTCCTTTTAACACACACAATAATTATGTGTGTGAGTCTGTAATAGATCCTGTGACTCAGCTTATCATTTGAGATTTATCGCTTTATTATTGTTTTTAGTCTTGTTGTTATTGTTTTGTTATATGTATTAAAACTGCGATTTTACAAAGCTTGCCTCTGTGGTTTTGATCACCTACCTGGTATACTCTATATTGTATACTATTATCAACCTGCTCCCAGCATATCCTACCAGGCAGTCCCGTCTTGAACTTGCATAACATCTATTAAGGATACCTGCTAATGAGTATTGTATATTAAAGTATTATCTCTCTGCTATGCTGTCTCTGTTTTTTCCATAGAGTTGAGCTTCGGGTGACCACCCTGCTGAGGATCTTTGCTAAGGGTTGTTCCTGTATCTCTAATATTGATTACAGGGTTGCAGGGATCTCTGGTTCTTAAGCTCCCCCCATCTGTGGAGCTGGGTATGCCTGAGCTGCATGCCTCTATCTGCCCTGAGTCTCTAATTCCATTTCTGTCTGCTGGCATGGTAAGTTTAGGTCCAAGGGTGAGATAACCCTTAGTTACTTGGTCATAAAATCCTATTCCTCCCTTAGTAGTGGTACTAGGAGACAAATTCCAGGTTCAGTACTATACCACTGAGTTTTTCAAGCAGCCTACACCATACCTTCCAGGTTGGGCTATTACCTGCTAGGATTCCAGTCTGGTATCCTGGTATTGATGCTGTGCTTGGTTGTCATTTGGCATTACTAGGATTGCCTCTATCAATTATCTATTACTCGCCATCTATTCTCTCCATGACCTATTTTAAGACCTTCCATCTTCACTCATAAGTCCCCTTCAGCTGAGCCCAAGGGTCCTGAGAAAGTTCATAAACATCGTCATTCCAAAAAAAACCAATGGTGGTTTATTGAACAGAAAGGGGGACAAACAGATAATCACTCTTCAGTGATACAATACAACACAGCAGTTCCAACAATTATTTCTTGGCAGAGCATCACCACTTACTTTAGGGTCAGTGACTCCTCCAGCAATACAGGGTCCCTGATAAATAACCTGGCTCAATGTACAAAATGATCCTATATAATAGGTTCCACAGCAGATCCCTGACAGAACTTTACCTTTTAGTCTATGGTCATAGACTCATCTTTCCACTCTTAAGCCCTTACAGTAGCCCGTATTTATCACACTCCTCATAGGAACATCTTGCCCAGGGGAGTTACAAAAGGTTCAGATTGGTAGGGTCTGTGCATTATGCAGCCCCCATTCCCTCCCTCAAGTGTCATCTCTCAGGTGACACCCAGCTGGGACTCCTGGCTGTCTGGTATGGCTCTGTTATGAGCTGCCACCACGGCTCATCCTCGTAGTGGGTCCTGGCCATTACTAGGCATCCGGGTCTCAGCTGTTGCTGATGCGTAGCAGCCAGAATTTTGCTTGTGTATGTGCAGCTTATGACTGCAATCTATTTTGTCATTATGGGGGCTGGTCTGCCTGTAACTCTGCCATTGGTCTCTGCTACTGGTAAAAGGCAGCCAGCCCTGCACAGCCTTGCCAGTGATAGTTTCTGTGTTCAAGTTTCTAGAGTTTGTTTCTAGTTATTGTTGGAGCCTTGTCACACAGTCCCTGTTCTCTGAACAGTTCCTATATTCCTAGCTGTGTTTGTGCAGTTTATGCTCAAGCTAAGTATTACTATACGTAACTCTGCTTCAGTATTCAGTGTGTATGTGCAGTGTTTTAATACTATGTATTTCCCCTGTGTTCTGCTAAGATGGCTAATTGACAGTGGAATTCCGTGCGAGTTCAATATATCTCTCAGTCCTGAAATACAACTGTGATTTTTGGTTCATACTTTATTATTCTACTGCTCTGATACAAGTGACTGTTTATTTTCCCATTGCAGTGGATATTTGCTGTGGACTGCAGAAGCAATTGTGTTAAATAATTGTTACTGAATTCAAGCCACGGTGCAAATCTGTGTAGTCCTCAGTTGCATTCTTGCTACACCCTGCTTCAGAATTCTGAACACAACTAATATCCTATAGTTATTTCTGTTAACCATTGCCCTGGCATTCCTTCTTCTGCCTTTAGTTACTACTCTAGCCAATAATCCAGTGGTCTCCAGCCAACTGTAAAAGCCTGTACTGCTTGAGGCCTAAGACCTAAGTACAAGTGTGTGCATAATATACTAAGGGAACAACAGATTGCTGTTGCAGGCAGAAGATCCTCACAGTGACCCATGCAATTATGCTGGAGTACCATAACAAGCTCACTGTTAGACAATAGGGAGTAAACAGAAGGGACAATGTTACCTTAAATGATGCAACCTTTGAGTGCTTGCTGTGGGTCAAGTAAACAAAAGGAAGTTCTGATGCTAACAGAAATAGCCCACATACAGTGTAGCAGATAACATAACACAATTGCATATAGTACCAATATTAAGGCTGGTTCAAACACTGTTATGGGGGTGAGCAGCAACATGCTATGGGGACATGTGGATAAAAGGTAAATATTCAACTGGTTTTGTTACAACTACAGTACTCTCCAGGAAGTTGCGGGAGACTCCCAATTTTACAGGTGAGATGAGATGAGATTCCAGGTGGGTGAGCAGATTTCCCACATCCTGCCTGCTTACTAGTGAAGCTGACATGATGGTGAGATAATCGCGAGAATCATGGCAAGGGAAGGAGAAGTGGGAAAAATTGTGCAAATTGCATACATTTGGCTCACCCCTTACCCATTTTTTCATGTTGGGGTCAGAGTCTAATGACAGGAGAGTCCAGCTCTACCCCCTGAGGTTTGCAGCAGTGTCTTATCTCCAGGCTTCTCCAGGAGAGGAGACAACAAGAGTCGGTAAGTATGATATAGACAGAAGAATGTCAACTGAATACATTAGTAAATTGAGAAATAAAAAGGGCTCTTGTCACTAAACTACATTGCAAATCTGTGTCAGATTTATTTTAGGTATTACGGTATTTATACAACTTAAAACCACATATTGCGGTGATGGCAACTTAAAGTTACAAACCAACAACATTTCACCATGAAGGGTTATGCTTTATCAAGGCATGTTGGGAAATTAACCCAATTCTTTCCATCAAGTGATTAAGGGGCCTACTTTTTAGCAAGGGCTGATTAGCACCTGAAAATTAAGTATCCAACTCGGCACAAATTGCAGTGGTGAATACTAAATTACCAAAGCAATGGAATATTGCTCTAATGCGGGGAATCACCATGCCGGCATTCGCAATCCTGGGGGATCAGGATGCCGGACCCGGTATCCTGACACCTGATGGAATGCCGGCACCGGAATCCCAACCATCGTGATCCTGAACCTAAGTATGTTAGGGAGGGTTAGGTTTAGGCTGCGGGAAGTGGCGATTAGGCTGCAGGAAGGAAGGATTAGGGTTAGGCTGCAGGAGGGGAGGGTTAGGCTTCCAGGAGGGAGGTATTGGGTTTGGGGGAGGGTTAGAATTAGTGTTCCTTTAATGCTGAGCCCCTGTCGGGATTTAGAACAGTCAGGATTCCGGGGTCGGTATTTACAGTGCTGGTATCTAAACTGCCAGTCTCCTGAACCCAACCCACATGGACAGCTTCTCTGAAAAGCAGCTGTCCCCGCAATCACTATCTCTGAAGATTCCACTGCTAATTACTAGCGGCACAATTTTACATTGCCGAGTCTGACCCTGCAGTGTTACTGTGTATGTGGAAAGATCTGAATGGATTCCTCTTTGCAACCAGAACCTCATTCCAGTAGGAAGGAGATGGGCATTGGGGACGAACATCATCTGAAGATTGTTTAGATTACTGCAGTTTTTAGAGATTGATGAATGAAGGTAAGGTAAGGTAAGGGGACTGCAGACAGGAATGGGGCTGCAAGGTAAGAAAGGGTTATCAGTTATATCCTTTGTAATGAAAGGCCCCTAATATGACACTGTACAATATGAAAACATTGTGAAAACATGAACAGACACGTGAATATCAAGACTAAACTGTATTACACAGTAATAAAATATTTGTCCATTTTCGCATTATTTTCACATTGTACAGCGCCACATTCTCCCTATAAGCGACTTTTATTTTCATGGAATCCTACTTCCCATGTCATAATTAGGCTGCCTACCAAATAAAAAAATAGTGCTGCATACAATTGTGATATGAAATAGGGCTTATCTGATGGTCTTTGAATGAATTACATCCACCTGCACGCTCCACTGAAAACTTTAACCATATAGATTCTATATCAATAAATTGAAATCACAAGGCAGAAATACCTTACATGTGTAAAATCTCTTTAGTCAAAGAGCACATTAATGAGACAATAAAACCAATTCCTGGCTAAAAACATACATAGCTTATCTGCATAAAGTATTTTCTCTGGAAGCTGCTGATGCAGAGCGGAAATGATGCACCACCCACATGTGTATCCAGGAAAACAGCTCTGACCACAACGATGGTGTGCATGACGGAAGGCCGCGCTTCATTTCTTGGAACTTTGTCAGGGATTCAAAGTAATGAAACACACCGAGTATGTGTCCAGCAGCTGCAAAGTAGAGAACAGTGATCCCAACTGTCCCTTGCATCACATACAGCATCATGCTTTCCCACCAAAGCGAGGTTCCATACACATGGAAATGACAGTTCCAACACCATAGCAACCTCTTATTGCTTATCTAACTCTGTAAACATTTGCTCAACAAATATTACCAGCATCTCATTAACTAAACATTATATTTCATTGACTGAAATTGATTAATTGAATTTAGCCAGACTTTGAGGATATAAAGGGACTACCCTCAATACTATATTCATTCCTCCTGAAGAACCCTTGCTAGCTCAGTCATAGAGAAACTGTATATATATATAAATATATGTGTGTGTGTGTGTGTGTGTGTGTGTGTGTGTGTGTGTGTAATGTAGGGTAACATTACTTAACTGTTCAGCATCTATTGCCGGTAAATAACATAATAACTAAGCTACTCAGCTGATTACAGTCAGGCGATTCTCTTTGACTATTGATACTAGCTAGCCAGCATCATTGATCATATGCTCTTGTCTATGTTAGAAAATACCCATTTGTCTTTCCACAGTTGAGTAGTTGCTTTGTGTATTTTAAAGTCCATAGGCTAATCACCAATTACAACATTCTTCATCAAACATTGTTAGCTTAACTTACTGATACTTTTCTCGTGAATGACCCATGAGCATGTCATCGAATACAGTATACTGAAAATTAGAGTCGGGATTTAGGAATGCAAAGACTATCTACAGTCATGACCAAAATTAACTGGGTTAACTGTGCCTGTAAGTGATTCCTCACACCCCAAACCAGCCAAAGGCTAAACTAGGGGGAACAGAAGGAGCAACTAGTCCCCATGCTAAAGAAAGGTTGATATAAAAATAGGCATCTGGACCTTGGATGCAACCCAAATGGAGTACATTACCCACCTCCCTCCTCTGTAATATAGTTGAGATGAAGGGGTTAATGCTTTTTATTTGGGGTTAAGTAATGTAGTTTATTTTTATTTTTTTATTATTAATTTATTATTAAACTCAATGATGTAATAAGAGATACATGAAAGTTAAATAAATTAGTTGATGCCGGGCTTAATTAATAATTAGGATGAGGGAGTTCACTATTTAAGGGGCCAATAATGTTAAATGTGGTTGATGCTGAAATAGATAATAATTTGGAGTAGGCATACAATTAGTGATGAGAGGAAGATTTGTAAGGTGGTCAAATTCTCTCCATATTGAATTGCAGTCTGAAAACTGTTCTTTTTAGAACATTAAAATGCTCTCTGTATTGTGTGGCAGTCACAAAAAGGCGCTTTGTATTGTAACTCACTGTGGGCCTTATTCAGACCTGATCACCAAAGCAAATCTTTCTCTAATGGGCAAGACCATGTGCACTACAGGTGGGGCAGATGTAACATGTGTAGAGAGAGTTAGATTTGGGTGGGTTATATTGTTTCTGCAGGGTAAATGCTGGCTGCTTTATTTTTACACTGCAATTTAGATTTCAGTTTGAACACATTCCACCCAAATCTACATCTCTCTGCACATTTTATATCTGCCCCCACTGCAGTGCACATGGTTTTGCCCATCAGAGAAAAAGTTTGCTGTTGCGATCAGGTCTTAATTAGGCCCACAGTGAGTTACAATACTAATCGCCTTTAGGTCCTGTGTTTTTGCTGAGTATAATATGTTGACATGTTGTGAAAAAGAAAAATATATCTTGCTATAAATAAGATACATCAAAATTAATTCACCCCCTTGAGATAAAATTAAAATGTAATCTTTTCTGTTTGCTTGCACACCTTTATATTGCCCTATCCCGACACCATCTCATTTGAATTTCAACAAGCTACTAAGAAAATAACACTGCACGTTAAAGACATTTTCTAACAGTAACATTTTTGCTGAATAAACACTCGTATACCCAATATAAAGCCAGGAGCTACATGTTCCCCTGAGACAACAAAAGCAGCAGTTTTACTTTTTCATATTCCTACAACCATAAAATGCACAATGCACTCCTTTATTCAGTATGAGATTGCTCAGGGAAGAGACAACAAGGAATAATCCTCACATTTACGCTCACGGGGTGGCCCATTAAACTGTGTGTTTATGGTATGCATAATCACCTAAACCTCAATGTTCAGCAGTTTGATGAGAGAAAGCCAATGTTCCTGATATAAAGTACATACTGTACACAATAATACTTGGCCCAAAATTACTAAAAGCATACTGAAGATGCTTTGAAGTAGATTCTCATACTACAAGACATTACCACAATTAATATAATGTGTATAATACTCACCAACTGTTGTTTCACTAATTATTCCTGTTTGGCTAAGTCTGTGGCATTCTAAAACTGCCACTTGTATAAACCTGTACTATGCAAGACAATGGATTAACCTATATACTGTATATACAAGCAATGTGTGCAGCATACATCTACTTCCACCCCCATGCAGCCTAAACCTCCCCGGTGGTTCCTAAACCTAACCACACTTTCCCACAAGCCTAAACCTAACCCTCCCCACCCCATAGCCTAAACCTAACCATCCCCGGGGGTGCATAAATCTAACCCCCCCTTTCCGCAGCCTAAACCTAGCCTTACACTGGAGCCTAAACCTAACACCCCCCCCCCCCCACACACACACACGACTTACCTCTCTGGCAGCTTGGAAGTTACTCGATCGGGATCTCAGCTGTCGGGATGCCGGCGCTGGTATTGTGATCTCATTCTGGATGCCACGCCGGCATTCTAAACAGTGTCGGAATTCCAGCATCGGTATTTCGACAACCGGTATCCCGACTGTTGGCAAGGGTTTAATAGTAGCTGTAAAGGAAAAGTACACTGTAAAGATATGCTGCCTATATATTAAACATGATTGCATGGAATATACTTTACAATTCTTTCAGGGAGGGTTGGGAGGACTACCCCCAAAATTTGGGAGTTTACCGGAAATTCCATCAGAATGGGTAAATACAGTAAGTTAACAAAAGTAAGGCTGTATTTGATGGTGGCTGATTTAACTTGAAAGCTCATGGAGTGCCCTTTGGAAACGCTAATGAAATGTATTTATTCAGTCGCTGAAAACTACTGTACATGTTTCTACAAATATCAAAGGA